>NC_139553.1:34518404-34914025 GCF_965153285.1 Podarcis tiliguerta
GTAGGAATTTTGTCCATCTGACTGATTAGCTAAACCATTTGGTTTTTGCCTACTGCAAAGCAAATCGTCACAACTTGTAAGTTGCGGTTAGGCATTGGTTATCAAATTGGTTGGAAGAGGGGCAAGGATTGGCTGGGCCTGCCACTCCAACGCTGCTGCGGAAAGGGAATTCTCTTAAAGGAATCCAGGGGCTTGCCATCTTTTCGTCCGAATCCCTGGAATGGGGCTAGGGCCGGCAAGCCCTAGGGAGCATGCGGGGAGAAGTGAGGGCCTGTCACTCAGCTCCATTTCTCCCCAATATTGTTTTCCCTTACTGGCTTTCGGTGGAATCCGGAAGTCAGTTCTGTCCCCAGGCGGGGGGGACAGATAGTCTTAACCTAAGCAACCACTAACAATCATGTATGCTAATAAAGTTGTGGCCAAAATTATGCCAAAAACCTTAAACAAAAATTATGTGTGTGTTGTGAGTTATTTGAGGGGTGGCATGGGGATCTCGACATTCAATTACACCTATCAAGTAACAGCAACGTTGTGTGAAATGCCTGTAAAGCACATAGGGTGTTTCCCCACATTCAGTATCAGAGAGGAAAGCAGGAATGTGTTTAAGCTAAAGGTGTACTGCGATGTTTTGTTATAAAGCTTCTGAATTTCATGGGTTAGGAAGTACTGAAATTTTCTAATATATATAAATGTATTAGCTGGGCTTCTATGGGAGAAAGAAAATCAAAAGCCTTTCTGCCTCGCCCCTTTCTGCTCTAAGAACGTTGTGTCTTTCCCCAGCTATTCCTGACTCAGGTGCTAATTTTGGTGGAACTTAGGGGTCCCAGTAGCATCCAAAAGAGTCACAGATTCTTTCTACGGCCATACTACCCCGAACACGCCCGATCTCGTCAAAAGAGTCACAGATTCTTGTGGCCATACTACCCTGAACACGCCCGAACTCATCAAAAGAGTCACAGATTCTTGTGGCCATACTACCCTGAACACGCCCGATCTCGTCAAAAGAGTCACAGATTCTTGTGGCCATACTACCCTGAACACGCCCGATCTCGTCAAAAGAGTCACAGATTCTTGTGGCCATACTACCCTGAGCACGCCCGATCTCATCAAAAGAGTCACAGATTCTTGTGGCCATACTACCCTGAACACGCCCGATCTCGTGAAAAGATTCACAGATTCTTGTGGCCATACTACCCTGAACACGCCCGATCTCGTCAAAAGAGTCACAGATTCTTGTGGCCATACTACCCTGAACACGCCCGATCTCGTCAAAAGAGTCACAGATTCTTGTGGCCATACTACCCTGAACACGCCCGATCTCGTCAAAAGAGTCACAGATTCTCCATTACTATTAGCAAGCAACTATGGGAACTGTAAGTGAGTATTGTTAAATATGTTTAAATGTTTTCACACTTAATATTAAAACAGCACAATCTTTTGGAAACATTGGTTTTGAAATTTTTGGTCTGGGCCTAAAGCTTAAGCTTGAATACTGCCTAAACGCAATAGGCAAAAGGCAAAACTGCCTTTGCTTTTTGCCACTAAAAAAGTTGTATTTATATTTGGTTTTTATGTAATAGGAAAACTGATAGACATAATAATATTTGTACCTACTTAACATTTGGTTTAAGTGAATAATTCCCCCCCCACACACACACACACACAAAACAAAAAATAGTTCCTGTCCTCAAGTTTACAGTCTCATTGCTAATCCTTTTTGGGTAGTCTGAAAGATTTTTTTCTTTCTTTTTTAAGGTGGGGGAAACCCTGAAAGTAGGAATGTGTTTAAGCTAAAGTTGAATTGTAATGTTTGTTTATAATGCTTCTGAATTTCATGGACTGGGAAAAGCCTCAATGACCTTCCTCCCAGCCCTTCCCTTGTTGCAAAAAATAAAATAAAAATATCTACAACCACAGGAGTTTTAACCCACATTGCCTGAGATGGCTAAGCTAACATGTTTAATTAGAGAAAAATCATTACTAGCGTTTGTTAAGGATTGGAAGTTTCCTATGGGCCTTTTGTGTGAAAGAGAAAATGAACTTGCAGTATCTGAATTTGAAGATTGGGGGGAAAATACTCTAACATTCTATTTTCTATAAACCAGTACGTAGCTACTGAGACCCAGAAGTCCTTTTATTCTAGCCTCTCCCTTTAGTTTTTTCTTTCTTCCCCTTTGTCTTCTGCTTTTGTTTTCTTGTATTTTCTTCCTTCTGGCTTTCTTTCTACTCTTTCTAATGGATACTATTTCTGTCTATCTTAGAATAAGAATCAATCAATCAATAAAAACTTTTTTTAAAAAAAGGATTTTTACACAACAAACTCTTTCCCCAGTGTTATATCACAAACAGTTCCCCCAAGGAAAACACCCTAGCAGTTTCTTGCTGCAGCTCCAGCCCCAAACCTCACCCTGCCAGCCCCACAAATCCCACCCCCAGCCAAGTTCTGTATGCCTCACCCCTTCCTTCTCCTCTATAAGTACCCCAATGCCTAATCTTCAACAACTGTGTCTTTTCTCAGTTGCTCCTAATCCTGCAAATATCCTCCACCTGCTAAGGACCCAATACAGCATCTATGCAAGAGGGAAATCCAGAGGCCTGGCACGCCCTGTGGCATGACTGCACAGCCTATAGTGGCAAAGGGCTGGGGGCCCCCAAAATTTTAAAGGAGGGGTGGGCCCCTTCAAAATTCCCTGGGACAGTGAGACTTTAGCACTCCCTACGGTGCTTGAGTCATCTAGGGGGTCAAGGTACTCCCAAAATTTTCAATAGGCATTGCCCCCTCAAAATTCCCTGGGATAACACAATGCCAGCACACCCCATGGTGTGCTTGTGACGTATACAGGATGGGGAGGCCAAGGACTCCGAATTGTCAAGGGGGTGCCGCCCTCAAAATTCCCTGGAGTGGTGTGATGTCAGCACACCCCATGTTGCGCTCATGCCATCTACGGGGTCATGGGCTGAGGGCCCCCAAAATGTTGAAGGGACCCCCAAAAAATTCCCTGGGGTCATGCCATTTCTACACACCCCATGTTGCGCTCATGCCATCTAGGGGGACATGGGCTGAGGGCACTCAAAATGTTGAAGGGCCCCCCTCAAAATTCCCTAGGGTCATGTCATGCAATTTCAGCACACCCCATGATGTTCTTGTGCCATCTAGGGGGGCATGGGCTGAGGACCCCCAAAATGTTGAAGGGCCCCCCTCAAAATTCCCTGGGGTCATGCAATTTCAGCACACCCCATGGTGTTCTTGTGCCATCTACGGGGTCATGGGCTGAGGGCCCCCAAAATGTTAAAGGGCCCCCAAAAAAATTCCCTGTGGTCATGCCATTTCTGCACAACCCATGTTGTGCTCATGCCATCTAGGGGGACATGGGCTGGGGGCCCCCAAAATGTTGACGGGCCCCCCCCCCAAATCCCTGGGACCAGCACCCACCCAAAGGGCAGAAGATGCAGAGTGCCCTGTGTCAGAGCTGGCCCACACCTCCTTGCAGGCATGTCTTAAGCTTTAAGACCATGGGCCTCCAACCATTTGGGCCATATGACCAAGTGAGGCAACTGTCCAACTGCAGCAGCCCCATTTCCTTTGTAAAAGACGATGAGGAAACAAAAAGGTGAAGAAATAAGAAAGCAGAGATTTTTGAAGAAAAATTCAGCCCATGTGGGTATCAGCCCATGTGTAGTTCAGATTCTGCAGTTTGATTGTACCCAAATGGCAGAAAATGCAGAGTGCTCTGTGTCAGAGCTGGAAATTCAATGAAAAAAATTGAAAAACCCCCAAAAATATTGAATATCACATTTTCTTTAGGAAAACAAAGAGAACAGGGGATTAGCCTCATGCTCTGGAAAGGGTGCCAAGCAAAAATCATGTATAAATTGGTTCTAAACAGCTGAGGGGTGTAGGTTGTTCCTGTTGCTAAAAAGTCATGGTCCACCTAGTCATAGGAGGAGGGATGGAGGGGGTATTGAGGTTCTGCTTGGACTTTTCGGAGCTAGCCGACCTGACCGGAAGAGTCCACGACCAGAATGAAGAGGAGTATCAGGAGGAATGGAGTGCCTGCCTGCTATCCTAGAATATGGATTCAGCCAAGAACCTTTGAACTATCCTAAGCCTTCATTTGTTCTCGTTTACCTAGGGATGTTAAACAATGTTATTATTTTCTTGTTTGAACCCTGTAAGAGATGTGCCAACTTTTAAATTTGAATCATCTTGTTTTTAAAATAAATTTCTGCCTGTATTTCTGGTAAAGCAATACATGGCGGGGCAGCCCGGTAACACTGAAGAGATGAAGATGAAGATGAAGATGAAGATGAAGGGGAAGACGAAAACTCCTGTATTTCCGGTGTTCCTGACCACGCCCGGCTTCTTCCTTTGGACCCAGCTTTGCCCTTGGTGGACCGTATCCAGAACCTCGGCCCAGGACCGGACTCTGACCACACCTCACGGTAACCACCAACACCCCCGGGACCAGCACACACCCAAATGGCAGAAGATGCAGAGTGCCCTGTGTCAGAGCTGGCCCACACCTCTGGAAATGATGAAGATGAAGATGAAGATGATGGACTTTTCGGAGCTAGCCGACCTGACCGGAAGACTCCGCTACCAGAATGAGGAGGAGTATCAGGAGGAATGGATGAAATTTAAAGACTATTAATCTAAATATGCTAAGATAACTTAAATAGAAATACTTGCAAGTACCAGATTGGCCTAGGATTTAAATACCTGATGTTATAGAATAATATGTTTAAATTTATAATGAAAAGAAAGAAAGATGTTAAGAGACTAAGTAAATTCTTTGTAAAAATAGTTTTGGAAAACCGTTACAATGATATACAGTGGTGCCTCGCAAGACGAAATTAATTCGTTCCACGAGTTTTTTCGTAGAGCGAGTTTTTTCGTCTTGCGAAGCACCACGGCGGGGAGGGGTGGGGAGAAGCAGGGCAGCTGCCGCAGCCGGTCCTTGGACTCACCGCGCCTTGTGGACACCGCACGACGCAGCTGCTGCCCTCTCGCTCCCCTCTTCCCCTCCTGCAGAATCCTCTCTCTCTCTCGCGCGTGCGCTCTCTGGTTTGGTCTCTCCAGCTCGGAGTTCCTTGGCTGCCGACTCTAATGAGAACCACATGGGCTGGGAAGAACCCACCTCGCTTAGACTAGAGGAGCCCTCCTCCTCCTCCTCCTCCTCGCCTGCCCCAACAACCCCACCCTGCAAGGAGATCTCAGCTCTGGGATCCTTTCTCTCCCTTGCAGACGCAGGCATGCGCTTCCCAAGAACGCGCGCATGTCCAGGCGCACGCAGGCAACACCCTGGTCCCTGCGGGGCTCAGGAGCGCGACTCAGGCTGCAGCGCTGGCTGCTGGCGGCAATGGCTCCTGAGGGGAGCCCGCGAGGGTGGTGGGCAGTGGCGCGACGCAGCCAGAAGGTGGGAGGGGGCCGGAGGAGCCGTCAGCAGGAAGGTGGGAGGGAGCCGGAGGAGCGGGGAAGCGAGCGTGCGACCGTCGCCATGACAGTAGAGGCAGGGCTGTTTCGTCTAGCGAAGCAAGCCCTTTGGAAAATCCGTCGTACGAAGCACCTCAGAAAATGAAAAACCCTTTCGTCTAGCGGGTTTTTCGTCTTCCGAGGCATTTGTCTAGCGGGGCACCACTGTACATAGAAACTCAGGGGGATTCAATGAAGTCACCCAACAATGTTAACAAAAGTGGAATTATTGCAGTTTGGATTTATGTTTATTTGTTTGTTTGCTTGCTTTTTGATGTTTGTTATAAATTTGGAAAATCAGTAATTTTTTTTGAAAACCCCCAAAAACATTGAATATCACATTTTCTTTAGGAAAACATAGAGAACAGGGGATTAACCTCATGCTCTGAAAAGGCTGAAAAACAAAAATCATCCATAAATTGTGCCTAAAGAAGGTTCCAAACAGCTGAGGGGGGTAGGTTGGTCCTGCTGCTCGTACTCTTCTGGCTGTTAATAGCCGCAAAACTGCCGCAACAACTGCAACAAACGAGGGTTGTTTAAGAGATAGGGAATATAGAATGCAAAATGGTTGGTAATTCAGACGGCCTGCTCTGGTCCAGTCCTGTACTGACAGTACCATCTTAGAGTATGACATTGTGATGTCTCCTACATCTCAGCTAGTGATGTTAAACAATGTTTTTATTTTCTTGTTTGAACCCTGTAAGAGATGTGCCAACTTTCAAGTTTGAATAACCTTGTATTTAAAATAAATTTTGGGGAAAGGATTTTTCCTGTTCTGTCTTTTGTGCCTTCTGCTCGGGAAGTCTAAATCTAACGCCTGACCAATTGGTCCGCCTACCACACCTGTTGAATTTCTGCCTGTATTTGTGGTAAAGCAATACATGGCGGGGCAGCCCGGTAACAGGTGAGGGGTGTAGGTTGGTCCTGCTGCTAAAACGTCATTGTCCACCTAGTCATAGGAGGAGGGATGGAGGGGGTATTGAGGTTCTGCTTGGACTTTTCGGAGCTAGCCGACCTGACCGGAAGAGTCCACGACCAGAAGGAGGAGGAGTATCAGGAGGAATGGAGTGCCTGCCTGCTATCCTAGAATACGGATTCAGCCAAGAACCTTAGAACTATCCTAAGCCTTCAATTGTTCTCGTTTAGCTAGAGATGTTAAACAATGTTTTTATTTTCTTGTTTGAACCCTGTAAGAGATGTGCCAACTTTTAAGTTTGAATAATCTTGTTTTAAAATAAATTTTGGGGAAAGGATTTTTCCTGTTCTGTCTTTTGTGCCTTCTGCTCGGGAAGTCTAAATCTAACGCCTGACCAACTGGTCCGCCTACCAGACCTGTTGAATTTCTGCCTGTATTTGTGGTAAAGCAATACATGGCGGGGCAGCCCGGTAACGCTGAAGAGATGAAGATGAAGATGAAGATGAAGAATACGAAAACTCCTGTTTTTCCGGAGTTCCTGACCACGCCCGGCTTCTTCCTTTGGACCCAGCCCTTGCTTGACAGTCTTCAGACCCTCAGCCCAGGACCAGATTCTGATGTCGCCTCACGGTAACCTCCTCCCCCGGGACCAGCACACACCCAAATGGCAGAAGATGCAGAGTGCCCTGTGTCAGAGCTGGCCCACACCTCTGGAAATGATGCGGATGAAACCGGTTCTGTTTCTGCAAGAGAAATTTCATGTGGAAGCCCCAGGAATAGAGCCTCAAATTGATAGATATAAATTTAAGTCTGAGGTTATGGAGGTTGAAGGACAGACTTGGAGAGGCAGTGCCCCATGTGGATTGAGTGAAGCAGGGTGGGTGGTCTATATGCTGGAGGGTGGCACTGCGGAAAAGTTTGGAAGAATGGATTTCCACAACCCCAAAGAGAGTGTGGAGTACGCTTTGGAATATTTCTTGGCCTATAAGTTGAAATATGGAGTTTGGGTAAGCGTGCTGAAGAGGATTAAAGGAGACGTCGGGAAAGAAGTTCTTTGGGACTCAATTTTAGGCTTGGAAAGAAACTTGCAGGCAGTCCAGGTAGTTGATTTAAGGGCCTCGGATATAAGGGAACCGGGTTGAGGGAATTAATTGGTGACAGGAAAGACTGATAAAAAGGACTGGCAGAATCCGAAACCAGGGGGAAGAGATGGTGGGGAAAATTGGGGATTTTTAAAAAATAGTATTTAGCATAATATTGTATGATTAAGAACTTTTGGGAGATATTGGAATGATTCTATCTGGCTTTAGTGAAAATAAGATAAAGATTTGAGATATTAGGATTTAAGGGTATAAGATTTAAGGTTTTTTCTTTTCTTTTTCTCTATCTCCATTTAGCAGATTGGGGTTGGGACAATTTTTTCTTTCTTTCTGTTTTTAGATGCTAATGGGAGATTAAAGAGGTGAAGATGAAGATGAAGGGGAAGACGAAAACTCCTGTCTTTCCAGAGTTCCTGACCACGCCCAACTTCTTGCTTTGATTGTACCCAATCTGCACTTTGATTGAATCCAAATGGCAGAAAATGCACAGTGCTCTGTTTCAGAGCTGGAAAATCAATATTTTTTTTGGGGGGGGGGACTCAAGAACATTGAATATTGCATTTTCTTTAGGAAAACAATGAGACCAGGGGAATAACCTTATGCTCTATGTCAGAGCTGGCCCATACCTCCTTGCAGGCATGTCTTAAGCTTTAAGACCATGGGCCTCCAACCATTTGGGCCATATGACCAAGTGAGGCAACTGTCCAACTGCAGCAGCCCCATTTCCTTTGTAAAAGAAGATGAGGAAACGAAAAGGTGAAGAAATAAGAAAGCACAGATTTTTGAAGAAAAATTCAGCCCATGTGGGTATCAGCCCATGTGTAGTTCAGATTCTGCAGTTTGATTGTACCCAAATGGCAGAAAATGCAGAGTGCTCTGTGTCAGAGCTGGAAAATCAATGGAAAATTTTGAAAAAAAAACCCAAAAACATTGAATATCACATTTTCTTTAGGAAAACAAAGAGAACAGGGGATTAGCCTCACGCTCTGAAAAGGCTGCAAAACAAAAATCATGTATAAATTGGTTCTAAACAGCTGAGGGTTGTAGGTTGGTCCTGTTGCTAAAATGTCATTGTCCACCTAGTTATGGGAGGAGGGATGGAGGGAGTATTGAGGTTCTGCTTGGACTTTTCGGAGCTAGCCGACCTGACCGGAAGAGTCCACGACCAGAATGAGGAGGACTATCGGGAGGAATGGAGTGCCTGCCTGCTATCCTAGAATATGGATTCAGCCAAGAACCTTCGAACTATCCTAAGCCTTCATTTGTTCCTATTTAGCTAGGGACGTTAAACAATGTTATTATTTTCTTGTTTGAACCCTGTAAGAGATGTGCCAACTTTTAAGTCTGAATAATCTTTTTTAAAAAATACATTTGGGGGAAAGAATTTTTCCTGTTCTGTCTTTTGTGCCTTTTGCTCGGGAAGTCTAAATCTAACGCCTGACCAATTGGTCCGCCTACCAGACCTGTTGAATTTCTGCCTGTACTTCTGGTAAAGCTATACAGGGCGGGGCAGCCCGATAACGCTGAAGATGATGAAGATGAAGATGAAGAATACGAAAACTCCTGTTTTTCCGGAGTTCCTGACCACGCCCGGCTTCTTCCTTTGGACCCAGCCCTTGCTTGACAGTCCTCAGACCCTCAGCCCAGGACCAGATTCTGACGTCGCCTCACGGTAACCTCCTCCCCCGGGACCAGCACACACCCAAATGGCAGAAGATGCAGAGTGCCCTGTGTCAGAGCTGGCCCACACCTCTGGAAATGATGCGGATGAAACCGGTTCTCTTTCTGCAAGAGAAATTTCATGTGGAAGCCCCAGTAATAGAGCCTCAAATTGATGGATATAAATTTAAGTCTGAGGTTATGGAGGTTGAAGGACAGACTTGGAGAGGCAGTGCCCCATGTGGATTGAGTGAAGCAGGGTGGGTGGTCTATATGCTGGAGGGTGGCACTGCGGGAAAGTTTGGAAGAATGGGTTTCCACAACCCCAAAGGGAGTGTGGAGTACGCTTTGGAATATTTCTTGGCCTATAAGTTGAAATATGGAGTTTGGGTAAGCGTGCTGAAGAGGATTAAAGGAGACGTCGGGAAGGAAGTTCTTTGGGACTCAATTTTAGGCTTGGAAAGAAACTTGCAGGCAGTCCAGGTAGTTGATTTAAGGGCCTCGGATATAAGGGAACCGGGTTGAGGGAATTAATTGGTGACAGGAAAGACTGATAAAAAGGACTGGCAGAATCCGAAACCAGGGGGAAGAGATGGTGGGGAAAATTGGGAATTTTTTAAAAATAGTATTTAGCATAATATTGTATGATTAAGAACTTTTGGGAGATGGTGGAATGATTCTATCTGGCTTTAGTGAAAATAAGATAAAGATTTGAGATATTAGGATTTAAGGGTATAAGATTTAAGGTTTTTTCTTTTCTTTTTCTCTATCTCCATTTAGCAGATTGGGGTTGGGACAATTTTTTCTTTGTTTCTGTTTTTAGATGCTGATGGGTGATTAAAGAGATGAAGATGAAGATGAAGGGGAAGACGAAAACTCCTGTCTTTCTTTCCAGAGTTCCTGACCACGCCCAACTTCTTGCTTTGATTGTACCCAATCTGCACTTTGATTGTACCCAAGTGGCAGAAAATGCACAGTGCTCTGTTTCAGAGCTGGAAAATCAATACATTTTTTGGGGGGGGGGCCTCAAAAACATTGAATATCGCATTTTCTTTAGGAAAACAATGAGACCAGGGGAATAATCTTATGCTCTATGTCAGAGCTGGCCCATACCTCCATGCAGGCATGTCTTAAGCTTTAAGACCATGGGCCTCCAACCATTTGGGCCATATGACCAAGTGAGGCAACTGTCCAACTGCAGCCGCCCCATTTCCTTTGTAAAAGAAGATGAGGAAACGAAAAGGTGAAGAAATAAGAAAGCACAGATTTTTGAAGAAAAATTCAGCCCAAGTGGGTATCAGCCCATGTGTAGTTCAGATTCTGCACTTTGATTGTACCCAAATGGCAGAAAATGCAGAGTGCTCTGTGTCAGAGCTGGAAAATTAATGAAAAAATTTGAAAAAACCCCAAAAACATTGAATATCACATTTCCTTTAGGAAAACAAAGAGAACAGGGGATTAGCCTCATGCTCTGAAAAGGCTGCAAAACAAAAATCATGTATAAATTGGTTCTAAACAGCTGAGGGCTGTAGGTTGGTCCTGTTGCTTAAAATGCATTGTCCACCTAGTCATAGGAGGAGGGATGGAGGGAGTATTGAGGTTCTGCTTGGACTTTTCGGAGCTAGCCGACCTGACCGGAAGAGTCCACGACCAGAATGAGGAGGAGTATCAGGAGGAATGGAGTGCCTGCCTGCTATCCTAGAATACCGATTCAGCCAAGAACCTTCGAACTATCCTAAGCCTTCATTTGTTCTTGTTTAGCTAGGGATGTTAAACAATGTTTTTATTTTCTTGTTTGAACCCTGTAAGAGATGTGCCAACTTTTAAGTTTGAATAATCTTGTTTTTAAAATAAATTTTGGGGAAAGGATTTTTCCTGTTCTGTCTTTTGTGCATTTTGCTCGGGAAGTCTAAATCTAACACCTGACCAATTGGTCCGCCTACCAGACCTGTTGAATTTCTGCCTGTATTTGTGGTAAAGCAATACAGGGCGGGGCAGCCGATATCGCTGAAGAGATGAAGATGATGAAGATGAAGATGAAGATGAAGAAGACGAAAACTCCTGTTTTTCCGGAGTTCCTGACCACGCCCGGCTTCTCGCTTTGGACCCAGCGCTTGCTTGACAGTCTTCAGACCCTCAGCCCAGGACCAGATTCTGACGTCGCCTCATGGTAACCTCCTCCCCCGGGACCAGCACACACCCAAATGGCAGAAGATGCAGAGTGCCCTGTGTCAGAGCTGGCCCACACCTCTGGAAATGATGCGGATGAAACCGGTTCTGTTTCTGCAAGAGAAATTTCATGTGGAAGCCCCAGTAATAGAGCCTCAAATTGATGGATATAAATTTAAGTCTGAGGTTATGGAGGTTGAAGGACAGACTTGGAGAGGCAGTGCCCCATGTGGATTGAGTGAAGCAGGGTGGGTGGTCTATATGCTGGAGGGTGGCACTGCGGGAAAGTTTGGAAGAATGGATGTCCACAACCCCAAAGAGAGTGTGGAGTACGCTTTGGAATATTTCTTGGCCTATAAGTTGAAATATGGAGTTTGGGTAAGCGTGCTGAAGAGGATGAAAGGAGACGTCGGGAAGGGAGTTCTTTGGGACTCAATTTTAGGCTTGGAAAGAAACTTGCAGGCAGTCCAGGGAGATGATTTAAGGGCCTCGGATATAAGGGAACCGGGTTGAGGGAATTAATTGGTGAGAGGAAAGACTGATAAAATTTGTAAAAAGGACTGGCAAAATTCGAAACCAGTGGGAAGAGATGGTGGGGAAAATTGGGAATTTCTTAAAAATAGTATTTAGCACAATATTGTATGATTAAGTACTTTTGGGAGATGGTGGAATGATTCTATCTGGCTTTAGTGAAAATAAGATAAAGATTTGAGATATTAGGATTTAAGGGTATAAGATTTAAGGTTTTTTCTTTTCTTTTCTTTTTCTCTATCTCCATTTAGCAGATTGGGGTTGGGACAATTTTTTCTTTGTTTCTGTTTTTAGATGCTGATGGGAGATTAAAGCTTAAATGCATTAAGGTACATAAGGGAATCAGCAATAAGTAGTAAGCAGTGAAAGATGGAAAGAATTTGCTGATCTGACTAATAACTGGAATACAAAAAGGGAGGTGGGAGGAGGCCGAGGAAATAAGTTATTGAAAGATGGAATTTGAAAAATGGAAATTTTTTCTCTTGAATGTTTTTGCTTTTTTGTTCCTCTTTTGTGTTGGTAGGGTGGAGGGAGGGTGTTTTTGTATACCTTTGGGTTTTTGCTTCTTTCCCTTTTTCTTTTTAAGAGATGAAGATGAAGGGGAAGACGAAAACTCCTGTCTTTCTTTCCAGAGTTCCTGACCACGCCCAACTTCTTGCTTTGATTGTACCCAGTCTGCACTTTGATTGTACCCAAATGGCAGAAAATGCACACTGCTCTGTTTCAGAGCTGGAAAATCAATATTTTTTTGGGGGGGGGACTCAAAAACATTGAATATCACATTTTCTTTAGGAAAACAATGAGACCAGGGGAATAACCTTATGCTCTATGTCAGAGCTGGCCCATACCTCCTTGCAGGCATGTCTTAAGCTTTAAGACCATGGGCCTCCAACCATTTGGGCCATATGACCAAGTGAGGCAACTGTCCAACTGCAGCAGCCCCATTTCCTTTGTAAGAGAAGATGAGGAAACGAAAAGGTGAAGAAATAAGAAAGCACAGATTTTTGAAGAAAAATTCAGCCCAAGTGGGTATCAGCCCATGTGTAGTTCAGATTCTGCACTTTGATTGTACCCAAATGGCAGAAAATGCAGAGTGCTCTGTGTCAGAGCTGGAAAATCAATGAAAAAATTTGGAAAAACCCCCAAAAACATTGAATATCACATTTTCTTTAGGAAAACAAAGAGAACAGGGGATTAGCCTCATGCTCTGAAAAGGCTGCAAAACAAAAATGATGTATAAATTGGTTCTAGCCAGCTGAGGGGTGTAGGTTGGTCCTGTTGCTAAAACGTCATTGTCCACCTAGTCATAGGAGGAGGGATGGAGGGAGTATTGAGGTTCTGCTTGGACTTTTCGGAGCTAGCCGACCTGACCGGAAGAGTCCACGACCAGAATGAGGAGGAGTATCAGGAGGAATGGAGTGCCTGCCTGCTATCCTAGAATACCGATTCAGCCAAGAACCTTCGAACTATCCTAAGCCTTCATTTGTTCTCGTTTAGCTAGGGATGTTAAACAATGTTTTTATTTTCTTGTTTGAACCCTGTAAGAGATGTGCCAACTTTTAAGTTTGAATAATCTTGTTTTTAAAATAAATTTTGGGGAAAGGGTTTTTCCTGTTCTGTCTTTTGTGCCTTTTGCTCGGGAAGTCTAAATCTAACGCCTGACCAATTGGTCCGCCTACCAGACCTGTTGAATTTCTGCCTGTATTTGTGGTAAAGCAATACAGGGCGGGGCAGCCCGATAACGCTGAAGAGATGAAGATGAAGATGAAGAAGACGAAAACTCCTGTTTTTCCGGAGTTCCTGACCACGCCCGGCTCCTTCCTTTGGACCCAGCCCTTGCTTGACAGTCTTCAGACCCTCAGCCCAGGACCAGATTCTGACGAGGAGGGATGGAGGGAGTATTGAGGTTCTGCTTGGACTTTTCGGAGCTAGCCGACCTGACCGGAAGAGTCCACGACCAGAATGAGGAGGAGTATCAGGAGGAATGGAGTGCCTGCCTGCTATCCTAGAATACCGATTCAGCCAAGAACTTTCGAACTGTCCTAAGCCTTCATTTGTTCTCGTTTAGCTAGGGGGCTGGTAGGAATTTTGTCCATCTGGCTGATTAGCTAAGCCATTTGGGTTTTGCCTACTGCATAGCAAATCGTCACAACTTGCAAGTTGCGGTTAGGAATTGGTGATCAAATTGGTTGGAAGAGGGGCAAGGATTGGCTGGGCCTGCCCCTCCAACGCTGTTGCGGAAAGGGAATTCTCTTAAAGGAATCCAGGGGCTTGCCATCTTTTCGTCCAAATCCCTGGAATGGGGCTAGGGCCGGCAAGCCCTAGGGAGCATGCGGGGAGAAGTGAGGACCTGTCACTCAGCTCCATTTCTCCCCAATATTGTTTTCCCTTACTGGCTTTCGGTGGAATCCGGAAGTCAGTTCTGTCCCCAGGCGGGGGGGACAGATAGTCTTAACCTAAGCAACCACTAACAATCATGTATGCTAATAAAGTTGTGGCCAAAATTATGCCAAAACCCTTAAACAAAAATTATGTGTGTCGTGTGAGTTATTTGAGGGGTGGCATGGGGATCTCGACATGCAATTACACTTATCAAGTAACAGCAAGGTTGTGTGAAATGCCTGTAAAGCAAATAGGGTGTTGCCCCACATTCAGTACCAGAGAGGAAAGCAGGAATGTGTTTAAGCTAAAGGTGTACTGCGATGTTTTGTTATAAAGCTTCTGAATTTCATGGATTAGGAAGTACTGAAATTTTCTAATATATATAAATGTATTAGCTGGGCTTCTATGGGTGAAAGAAAATCAAAAGCCTTTCTGCCTCGCCCCTTTCTGCTCTAAGATTGTTGTGTCTTTCCCCAGCTATTCCTAACTCAGGTGCTGATTTTGGTGGAACTTAGGGGTCCCAATAGCATCCAAAAGAGTCACAGATTCTTTCTACGGCCATACTACCCTGAACACGCCCGATCTCGTCAAAAGAGTCACAGATTCTTGTGGCCATACTACCCTGAACACGCCCGATCTCATCAAAAGAGTCACAGATTCTCCATTACTATTAGCAAGCAACTATGGGAACTGTAAGTGAGTATTGTTAAATATGTTTAAATGTTTTCACACTTAATATTAAAACAGCACAATCTTTGGGAAACATTGGTTTTGAAATTTTTGGTCTGGGCCTAAAGCTTAAGCTTGAATACCGCCTAAACGCAATAGGCAAAAGGCAAAACTGCCTTTGCTTTTTGCTACTAAAAAAGTTGTATTAATATTTGGGTTTTATGTGTAGTTCAGATTCTGCAGTTTGATTGAGGGGTGTAGGTTGGTCCTGCTGCTAAAAAGTCATTGTCCACCTAGTCATAGGAGGAGGGATGGAGGGAGTATTGAGGTTCTGCTTGGACTTTTCGGAGCTCGCCGACCTGACCGGAAGAGTCCACGCCCAGAATGAGGAGGAGTATCGGGAGGAATGGAGTGCCTGCCTGCTATCCTTGAATACGGATTCAGCCAAGAACCTTCGAACTATCCTAAGCCTTCATTTGTTCTCGTTTCGCTAGGGACGTTAAACAATGTTTTTATTTTCTTGTTTGAACCCTGTAAGAGATGTGCCAACTTTTAAGTTTGAATAATCTTGTTTTTAAAATAAATTTTGGGGAAAGGATTTTTCCTGTTCTGTCTTTTGTGCCTTCTTCTCCGGAAGTCTAAATCTAACGCCTGACCAATTGGTCCTCCTACCAGACCTTTTGAATTTCTGCCTGTATTTGTGGTAAAGCAATACAGGGCGGGGTAGCCCGGTAACGCTGAAGAGATGAAGATGAAGATGAACAGGAAGACGAAAACTCCTGTTTTTCCCAGAGTTCCTGACCACGCCCGGCTTCTTCCTTTGGACCCAGCTTTGCCCTTGGTGGACCGTCTCCGGAACCTCGGCCCAGGAACGGACTCTGACCACACCTCACGGTAACCACCACCACCCCCCAGGACCAGCACCCACCCAAATGGCAGAAGATGCAGAGTGCTCTGTGTCAGAGCTGGCCCACACCTCTGGAAATGATGAAGATGAAGATGAAGACGAAGATGAAGATGAAGACGATGGACTTTTCGGAGCTAGCCGGCCTGACCGGAAGAGTTCACGACCAGAATGAGGAGATCAGGAGGAATGGATGAAATTTAAAGACTATTAATCTAAATATGCTAAGATAACTTAAATAGAAATACTTGCAAGTATCAGATTGGCCTAGGATTTAAATATGTGATGTTAAAGAGTAATATGTTTAAATTTATAATGAAGGCATGTCTTGTAGGCATGTCTTAAGCCTTAAGAGCATGGGCCTCCAACCATTTCGGTCATATGACCAAGTGAGGCAATTGTCCAACTGCAGCAGCCCCATTTCCTTTGTAAAAGACAATGAGGAAACGAAAAGGGGAAGAAATAAGAAAGCACAGATTTTTGTGCCTTCTGCTCGGGAAGTCTAAATCTAATGCCTGACCACCAGGCTGTTGCTGTGGGGCCACAAATGACTGTCCCCAGCAGCCATGGGAGGCCAAGGGCCCTGTTAGCCACCAGGGACATGTGACAAATATGAATGGCACGGGAGGCAAAGATGGAGGAGAGGGGAGGGGGGAAATTTGATTTTATCCATTTGCATACTGCAGGGTAGCGTAACAGGTTTCCAAACAAACAACTATTGACGAAGAGGAAGGAACCAGAACTAGAGCAAAATCATGAGTTTTTTCACCCCATCTTAATGCAGCCTATGGGACCAAACAATTCATGTGGCGCCGGGCATAGGTACCTGAGCGGGACGTACGAAAGATGTGGATGAACCCATCTAGGTCACACTGAGGAATCTGACCACACAGATGGGCCAGTTAGTGAAACATGGAGGAGAATTTGGAATGTTAATAACTCCCCCCCCCCATCTCAGGCAAACTGGTGGGGCAGCTACATGCATTCTCGGAAAACACAAGATTATTAAATCCATTCCCAGCTGGATTAAAGCCTGGCCATGGCGGTTCAGCCCCCCCCCCCCCCAGTATTGATGGGGCCACTATCCCCCATTGCCAGGTTGTAGTTATGGGGCTGCAAATGACAGTCACCTACAGCTGCAGGAGGCACACACCATAGGTAGCCGAGTGGGACATGGGAGAATCAGAACAGGTGGAATCTTCACCATCTATCTCCTATGAGAGAAGCAACTGTGACAGTAAGGACCCCTTTCTAAACCAAAAGATACAAGAAAGCAGGGGAAATGGATATATGGGGCTTCAGCCCCCTCAATATTTCTAGATGTGGGATCAGTCCCTCTGATACCGAAGGGGCCACCGTAGGCCACCGCTGGGTTGTTATGGGACTGCAAGTGGCTGTCCTGAGCAGCCACAGGAGGCATGGGATGTAGGTAGCCAAGTAGGACATGCAATGGACATGGATGGACACTCCTGGGTCACATCCCAGGAATTTGACTGCAATTTGGCAAAAAGGTTACAATGATATACATAGAAACTCAACCAGGGGGATTCAATGAAGTCACCCAACAATGTTAACAAAATGGGAATTATTGAAGTAAGGATTTATGTTTCTTTGTTTCTTTGTTTGTTTGCTTGCTTTTTTGATGTTTGTTATAAATTTGGAAAATCAATTAAAAAATTGGGGGGGGAACCAAAAACATTGAATATCACATTTTCTTTAGGAAAACAAAGAGAACAGGGGATTAACCTCATGCTCTGAAAAGGCTGCAAAACAAAGATCATTCATAAATTGTGCCTAAGGAAGGTTCTAAACAGCTCAGGGGTGTAGGTTGGTCCTGCTGCTAGTACTCTTCTGGCTGTTAATAGCCGCAAAACTGCCGCAACAACTGCAACAAACGAGGGTTGTTTAAAAGATAGGGAATATAGAATGTAAAATGGTTGACAATTCAGACAGCCTGCTCTGGTCCAGTCCTGTACTGACAGTACCTTCTCAGAGTATGATATTGCGATGTTTCCTACATCTCAGCTAGTGATGTCAAACAATGTTTTTATTTTCTTGTTTGAACCCTGTAAGAGATGTGCCAACTTTTAAGGTTGAATAATCTTGTTTTTAAAATAAATTTTGGGGAAAGGATTTTTCCTGTTCTGTCTTTTGTGCATTCTGCTCGGGAAGTCTAACTCTAACGCCTCACCAATTGGTCCACCTACCAGACCTGTTGAATTTCTGCCTGTATTTGTGGTAAAGCAATACAGGGCGGGGCAGCCCGATAACGCTGAAGAGATGAAGATGATGAAGATGAAGATGAAGAAGACGAAAACTCCTGTTTTTCCGGAGTTCCTGACCACGCCCGGCTTCTTGCTTTGGACCCAGCGCTTGCTTGACAGTCTTCAGACCCTCAGCCCAGGACCAGATTCTGACGTCGCCTCACGGTAACCTCCTCCCCCGGGACCAGCACACACCCAAATGGCAGAAGATGCAGAGTGCCCTGCGTCAGAGCTGGCCCACACCTCTGGAAATGATGCGGATGAAACCGGTTCTGTTTCTGCAAGAGAAATTTCATGTGGAAGCCCCAGTAATAGAGCCTCAGTTTGATAGATATAAATTTAAGTCTGAGGTTATGGGGGTTGAAGGACTGACTTGGAGAGGCAGTGCCCCATGTGGATTGAGTGAAGCAGGGTGGGTGGTTTATATGCTGGAGGGTGGCACTGCGAGAAAGTTTGGAAGAATGGGTTTCCACAACCACAAAGAGAGTGTGGAGTACGCTTTGGAATATTTCTTGGCCTATAAGTTGAAATATGGAGTTTGGGTAAGCGTGCTGAAGAGGATTAAAGGAGACGTTGGGAAAGAACTTCTTTGGGACTCAATTTTAGGCTTGGAAAGAAACTTGCAGGCAGTCCAGGGAGATGATTTAAGGGCCTCGGATATAAGGGAACCGGGTTGAGGGAATTAATTGGTGACAGGAAAGACTGATAAAAATTGTAAAAAGGACTGGCAGAATCCGAAACCAGGGGGAAGAGATGGTGGGGAAAATTGGGAATTTTTTAAAAATAGTATTTAGCATAATATTGTATGATTAAGAACTTTTGGGAGATGGTGGAATGATTCTATCTGGCTTTAGTGAAAATAAGATAAAGATTTGAGATATTAGGATTTAAGGGTATAAGAGTTAAGGTTTTTTCTTTTCTTTTCTTTTTCTCTATCTCCATTTAGCAGATTGGGGTTGGGACAATTTTTTCTTTGTTTCTGTTTTTAGATGCTGATGGGAGATTAAAGAGATGAAGATGAAGATGAAGGGGAAGACGAAAACTCCTGTCTTTCCAGAGATCCTGACCACGCCCAACTTCTTGCTTTGATTGTACCCAATCTGCACTTTGATTCTACCCAAATGGCAGAAAATGCACAGTGCTCTGTTTCAGAGCTGGAAAATCAATATTTTGGGCGGGGGGGGACTCAAAAACGTTGAATATCACATTTTCTTTAGGAAAACAATGAGACCAGGGGAATAACCTTATGCTCTATGTCAGAGCTGGCCCACACCTCCTTGCAGGCATGTCTTAAGCTTTCAGACCATGGACCTCCAACCATTTAGGCCATATGACCAAGTGAGGCAACTGTCCAACTGCAGCAGCCCCATTTCCTTTGTAAAAGACAATGAGGAAACGAAAAGGTGAAGAAATAAGAAAGCACAGATTTTTGAAGAAAAATTCAGCCCATGTGGGTATCAGCCCATGTGTAGTTCAGATTCTGCAGTTTGATTGTACCCAAATGGCAGAAAATGCAGAGTGCTCTGTGTCAGAGCTGGAAAATCAATGGAAAAAATTGAAAAAAACCCCAAAAGCATTGAATATCACATTTTCTTTAGGAAAACAAAGAGACCAGGGGATTAGCCTCATGCTCTGAAAAGGCTGCCAAACAAAAATCATGTATAAATTGGTTCTAAACAGCTGAGGGGTGTAGGTTGGTCCTGTTGCTAAAACGTCATTGTCCACCTAGTCATAGGAGGAGGGATGGAGGGAGTATTGAGGTTCTGCTTGGACTTTTCGGAGCTAGCCGACCTGACCGGAAGAGTCCGTGACCAGAATGAGGAGGAGTATCAGGAGGAATGGAGTGCCTGCCTGCTATCCTAGAATACGTATTCAGCCAAGAACCTTCGAACTATCCTAAGCCTTCATTTGTTCTCGTTTAGCTAGGGATGTGAAACAATGTTTTTATTTTCTTGTTTGAACCCTGTAAGAGATGTGCCAACTTTTAAGTTTGAATAATCTTGTTTTTAAAATATATTTTGGGGAAAGGATTTTTCCTGTTCTGTCTTTTGTGCCTTTTGCTCGAAAAGTCTAAATCTAACGCCTGACCAATTGGTCCGCCTACCAGACCTGTTGAATTTCTGCCTGTATTTGTGGTAAAGCAATAGAGGGCGGGGCAGCCCGATAACGCTGAAGAGATGAAGATGATGAAGATGAAGATGAAGAAGACGAAAACTCCTGTTTTTCCGGAGTTCCTGACCACGCCCGCTTTCTTGCTTTGGACCCAGCCCTTGCTTGACAGTCTCCAGACCCTCAGCCCAGGACCAGATTCTGACGTCGCCTCACGGTAACCTCCTCCCCCGGGACCAGCACACACCCAAATGGCAGAAGATGCAGAGTGTCCTGTGCCAGAGCTGGCCCACACCTCTGGAAATGATGCGGATGAAACCGGTTCTGTTTCTGCAAGAGAAATTTCATGTGGAAGCCCCAGTAATAGAGCCTCAAATTGATAGATATAAATTTAAGTCTGAGGTTATGGGGGTTGAAGGACTGACTTGGAGAGGCAGTGCCCCATGTGGATTGAGTGAAGCAGGGTGGGTGGTCTATATGCTGGAGGGTGGCACTGCGAGAAAGTTTGGAAGAATGGGTTTCCACAACCCCAAAGAGAGTGTGGAGTACGCTTTGGAATATTTCTTGGCCTATAAGTTGAAATATGGAGTTTGGGTAAGCGTGCTGCAGAGGATTAAAGGAGACGTTGGGAAAGAACTTCTTTGGGACTCAATTTTAGGCTTGGAAAGAAACTTGCAGGCAGTCCAGGGAGATGATTTAAGGGCCTCGGATATAAGGGAACCGGGTTGAGGGAATTAATTGGTGACAGGAAAAACTGATAAAATTTGTAAAAAGGACTGGCAGAATCCGAAACCAGGGGGAAGAGATGGTGGGGAAAATTGGGAATTTTTTAAAAATAGTATTTAGCATAATATTGTATGATTAAGAACTTTTGGGAGATGGTGGAATGATTCTATCTGGCTTTAGTGAAAATAAGATAAAGATTTGAGATATTAGGATTTAAGGGTATAAGATTTAAGGTTTTTTCTTTTCTTTTTCTCTATCTCCATTTAGCAGATCGGGGTTGGGACAATTTTTTCTTTGTTTCTGTTTTTAGATGCTGATGGGAGATTAAAGAGATGAAGATGAAGATGAAGGGGAAGACGAAAACTCCTGTCTTTCTTTCCAGAGTTCCTGACCACGCCCAACTTCTTGCTTTGGACCCAGTTTTGCTCTTAGTGGACAGTCTCCAGACCCTCGGCCCAGGACCGGACTCTGACCACACCTCACGGTAACCACCACCACCTCCCAGGACCAGCACCCACCCAAATGGCAGAAGATGCAGAGTGCTCTGTGTCAGAGCTGGCCCAGACCTCTGGAAATGATGAAGATGAAGACGAAGATGAAGAGGAAGAGGAAGACGATGGACTTTTCAGAGCTAGCCGGCCTGACCGGAAGAGTTCACGACCAGAATGAGGAGATCAGGAGGAATGGATGAAATTTAAAGACTATTAATCTAAATATGCTAAGATAACTTAAATAGAAATACTTGCAAGTTTCAGATTGGCCTAAGATTTAAATATGTGATGTTAAAGAATAATATGTTTAAATTTATAATGAAGGCATGTCTTGTAGGCATGTCTTAAGCTTTAAGAGCATGGGCCTCCAACCATTTGGGTCATATGACCAAGTGAGGCAATTGTCCAACTGCAGCAGCCCCATTTCCTTTGTAAAAGACAATGAGGAAACGAAAAGGTGAAGAAATAAGAAAGCACAGATTTTTGTGCCTTCTGCTCGGGAAGTCTAAATCTAATGCCTGACCACCAGGCTGTTGCTGTGGGGCCACAAATGACTGTCCCCAGCAGCCATGGGAGGCCAAGGGCCCTGTTAGCCACGAGGGACATGTGACAAATATGAATGGCACGGGAGGCAAAGATGGAGGGGGCGGGATTTGATTTTATTCATTTGCATACTGCAGGGTATCGTAACAGGTTTCCAAAGAAACAACTATTGACGAAGAGGAATGAACCAGAACTAGAGCAAAATGATTAGTTTTTTTACCCCATCTTAATACAGCCTATGGGACCAAACAATTCATTTGGCGCCGGGCATAGGTACCTGAGCGGGACGTACGAAAGATGTGGATGAACCCATCTAGGTCACACTGAGGAATCTGACCACACAGATGGGCCAGTTAGTGAAACATGGAGGAGAATTTGGAATGTTAATAACTCCCCCCCCCCATCTCAGGCAAACTGGTGGGGCAGCTACATGCATTCTCGGAAAACACAAGATTATTAAATCCATTCCCAGCTGGATTAAAGCCTGGCCATGGCGGTTCAGCCCCCCCCCCCCCCACAGCATTGATGGGACCACTATCCCCCATTGCCAGGTTGTAGTTATGGGGCTGCAAATGACAGTCACCTACAGCTGCAGGAGGCACACACCATAGGTAGCCGAGTGGGACATGGGAGAATCAGAACAGGTGGAATCTTCACCATCTATCTCCTATGAGAGAAGCAACTGTGACAGTAAGGACCCCTTTCTAAACCAAAAGACACAAGAAAGCAGGGGAAATGGATATATGGGGCTTCAGCCCCTTCAATATTTCTAGACGGGGGATCAGTCCCTCTGATACCGAAGGGGCCACTGTCGGCCACCGCTGGGTTGTTATGGGACTGCAAGTGGCTGTCCTGAGCAGCCACAGGAGGCATGGGATGTGGGTAGCCAAGTAGGACATGCAATGGACATGGATGGACACTCCTGGGTCACATCCCAGGAATTTGACTGAAATTTGGCAAAAAGCTGTTTACAGAATACCAGCTGGCTCTTGAATTGTGCCCGCCATTCCTTCTCCTGCCTGTGAGTAGCTGCTTGGTCTGCCTATGCAGCTTCAGTCAAGTTAGCCTTGAAAAGTTTGTGCATTCTGGCCCCACCATTCTCCTCCCCACTGCCGCCACTGCTTACGCCTATTTGCCTACTTTTCACCTTTGAATCCCTGGATTAGTACATGTGGAATGTGCGCATAAGCACAGAGAGTGAAATTATGTGAACAGTCAAGTCCACAGTAATTTGAAATGAAGCATTTCCAGGTACAGGAGGTAATTATCCCTCAGGTGAGAGACAAATTTCTTTCAAGAGGAATTTCTTGGTAGGCTGAAGCAGTATTTGCCTTACAGCGCCTGTCACCAATATCTCCTGGAACTGAATCATAGGCTTTCTAAGCACCGATCATTGCAGGCAATTGTCAAGATCTAGTGGTGACCTGATGCTTAACAATGTAGCAGAAAATGTGATTTATTGTTTTTCATACCTCATTATCTACCACAAGATTCTCTGCGGGTCATTATGCCATCCACAAGGACCTCGTTAGAACTTCAACTGTTCCCCTTATATCCTTACCCATGTCATTTAATTCTGTCTTACGTGTGTGTGTGTGTGTGTGTGTGTGTATGTGTGTAACAAAACAAAAGTGAGAGAAAAGGAAATGGCTCTATCAGGAAGTTTTTTAAAAAAGGTGCGCATTATTTTGAGCAGCAATTGAGGAGAGGTGGAGACTTGAAATATGCCACTTAAAAGCACACAATTAAGTTCTGGGTGTTGTTACATAAGCTAACCAGAGCAAATCACAAACACATGGACCTGGTCAAACTTTAGTCCTGTGGTGTGCTGAAAGGAGAATGTAGAGAAGCATCTAATTCCTGGATGTTTTGCAGAACAAGTGTTGATATTATCTGCAGGGGTGTCCAGTTAATTTACACCCTCTTTCCTCTGGGAAGTGAAAGCCTTATTCTTGCCTCATTCTTCGTAACGTTAGAATGGAGGAGGTCAAGAGAACAAGGAAAGTAACCAAGGAAGGTCACACATTTCATTACTTTGATGGGGTTCCTACTGTACATTAGTAATTTGAATGGTAACAATCCTGTGCAATATTGTTTGCATTTCTAATTAAAACTAAAGCTGCGTTTGCACTGGCTGAAGATTTTCTTAAAGCTCAGTGTGTTTTGCAAGTTGTACTTATGCAGCCAGAAATAAATTTCATTGCATTCAATGCGGCTTTGCACCAAGAAACCTTATGTAGGAGCATACTGATCCTAATAAACTGGGCCTTGTGCTATTTACTTGCATTGAGGACATGACTTGGGACTGTCATGGTTAGCTCTAGCACTGCAGAATTAACCATTATACCACTCCTTTAGTCATATTTAAATCCTATGGAAATCAATGAAACAAGATGATGGAATTACCACCTTTCCCAATCCTTAGCTCTGTGAGCAGGAGTCAATAAATGCAACTTCCCAGTCAGCAGGCCTGAGGCCAGTCCCTGTCAATCTGTATATTTTCTTCTATTGTCCACCCTTTCGCCTAGAATAGTTCGTATTCTGACTTTCAAAGCACCTTTCCAGATCTGTTGCCTTGATCTCCATTTCTGCTCTACCTTGTTGTTTGTTGTTCTTTTCAAAAGAAAACAAAGGGGGGGATGATCCTCTCCTGCTTTCAATAATATAATTCAGGCATGGTTTCAGTGAAGGAAATAGGTTGCAGACAAGCTAGCTCAGGAATGCCCGATCATAGTCTATGGAAGGAGAGAGGGAGAAATCAGGATAATATGTCTTTGTATGTTTGAAGATAGGGACAGTTTCCAATAGATTTTGCACAGCATGGGTGAGGTTTGTTAGACGCTTGTTCTGTGGGATGCCGAATGCAGACAAGACAAAACAGTGAGTTACAAAAAAGAAAGGATTCACGTCTGCACAAAGACCTGTCACTTATCCAGAGTCTCATATGTGGTAACAAGGACTGCTTTCGGCACTAATTAGTTCAGACCATCAACAAAGCAAAGCAGAGATAAGAACACAGAATTGGGATGAACTACCCCCTTCTTCCAAATAATAGCCATCCTGCCGGTTTAAGGAAGAGATGTAGTTTGGAGGCCACATTCTTGTGACCCGTAGGCCATGAGTGAAACCACACTCTCTTATTCTTTTGCTTTGAGTGTTCCATCTCTGAGGGTTTCAAAGATTAACCTTCCATACAGGAGAGAAGTCAACCCCAGATGCCTCAAATTCTGGTTGCAAATAGGAAAAGGGAACTGAAAGATGTACTACATGGTGCTAAGTAAGTATGGACTACACTGCCATTTTTGTGTGTGTGCGCACGTGTGTGCATGCACCATTCTTTCATGTATGCTCTTCCAAAAGACATTCAAAAATGGATAAGAAAACTTGTTACAGTATCACCAGTTAAATGAAATGTTCAAAAAAGACAACTTGCCATTTGCCTCTAAAACTCAGAGTAGATTGCAGCTTGGTATTTAAGAAATAATAAACTTGAGCCCTGTGGGCCCAAGCCTCTGCTGATGTAGAACATCTTAACCCTTTAAGTATCCCCAACCAAGGGTCTAGAGCTGCTACACAAGGTATCTGCTTTCAAAGAAGAGACCACAATCTTAGAGGCAGAGCACATACACTGCACGTTTAAGGTCCCAGACTGAAATCTTGGCATTTCCTGTTAAGAAGATCAGATAGCAAGTGATTGAAAAGACTTCTGCTTGACACCTTGGAGAGGTGCTGCCAGTCAGAATAGACAACACTGTGCTTGATGGACAAACCAGCTGACCTGGTATAAAACAGCTTCCTATGTTCCTAAAACTCACTTTGAAACAGCCTGGTATTCTCTGGACTGGCATAGTCTAGTAATCCAGGTTATCAATGGTAGCAGCAGAGATGAATTTCTGAAACAAACTTGACAAGACTGAGGGTTTTTGCTGTCAGACCTGCTAAGTTTGTCTGCAGTTTTGTGCTAGCTTCCTCCACACACCCCTCCCATCTCCCTCATTTATTCAATGAATGACACGTTTCAAAGTTGGGGGGGGGGCAATCTTAGGGAACAGACAAATAAAGTGATAAGTGCCAGCTAGCTGAAAATGAAAAAATATAGCATGCTATGGAGCCTGGCAACCCAACAAAGCAAAATGCATACGCGAGGGCACTGACAATGAGCAAAAAAAGAGGCGAGAGCACAGTTTAGCCTTTTGAGAAGCAGAGGGGCTTATGGAATGTTTGTGTCAAGTTTTGCAACCTCTGGGGAACTTGCTTGTGATGCTGCAGAGTAACTTGGCATAGAGGAACGAAACATCACATCTCTCTTAACTGAACCATCCTACAGACTGGAAGTACTGTACATTACGAGTGCATGGCGAGTTGCTGCCAAATGTTTGCCTGCTTAATTTCCCTAGCACATAAGCAGACTTCAGCTGAAAGCACATGTGGGCATGTAAGCATGAACTGAACTACTGACTGAAACACTGGCAGGCATTTCTGTGGACACAGATGTAATTTTCTTCCAGCTATGATCATGGGGACAGCTGTACCTGACTCTGTTTACAGTCCAAATTGCATTAACATTTCCCTGGTTGGGAAGACAGACACAGCCGAAGAGGGTACATCTGGTCAAGTGTAGAAGGAAGTCAGAAAATGGGTGATCAATACCCAAGTCATTTCTTTCCTGGGATGTAAACAGGTTTTGCCTTCTCACCCGCACCCCACCACTTTCATGTGACAAAGAGTGTTCTCCTTAATGGAGAGCACTGGTTGCGGTGGGGTCTATCAGGCCACCTCCCCTTGGTTGCCAGGCAGGATTGAAAAGTTGGTCTGTGGCAATGATTGGTTGGTCGAGTTGCTGGGGCAATTTATGTGTTGCTATTTGATGGGAAGGATCTAAAGCTTTATATTCTGTCCACGCAGCCTTGAAATTTTCTCTTTCCTGTGTGCATCAGGAACACCCGCCCGCCCTGAATTTAAGGGTTTTCTGTGTTGACCTTTCTATGCCTGTCATGGGGTTGTGTGCTGTTGCGGCAGGGGCCTGGTAGGAATTTTGTCCATCTGGCTGATTAGCTAAGCCATTTGGTTTTTGCCTACTGCATAGCAAATCGTCACAACTTGTAAGTTGCAGTTAGGCATTGGTTATCAAATTGGTTGGAAGAGGGGCAAGGATGGGCTGGGCCTGCCCCTCCAACGCTGCTGCGGAAAGGGAATTCTGTTAAAGGAATCCAGGGGCTTGCCATCTTTTCGTCCGAATCCCTGGAATGGGGCTAGGGCCGGCAAGCCCTAGGGAGCATGCGGGGAGAAGTGAGGGCCTGTCACTCAGCTCCATTGCTCCCCAATATTGTTTTCCCTTACTGGCTTTCGGTGGAATCCGGAAGTCAGTTCTGTCCCCAATATGTTGAAGGGCCCCCCAAAATTCCCTGGGGTCATGCCAGTTCTGCACACCCCATGTTGTGCTCATGCCATCTAGGGGGTCATGGGCTGAGGGACCCCAAAATGTTGAAGGGCCCCCCAAAAATTCCCTGGGGTCATGCCATTTCTGAACACCCCATGTTGTCCTCATGCCATCTAGGGGGTCATGGGCTGAGGGCCCCCAAAATGTAGAAGCCCACCCCTCAAAATTCCCTATGGCCTTATCTAGGGGGTCATGGTCTGAGAGCCCCCCATAATTTCCCTCAAATTTCCCTTGGGCCCTATGACATAAGCATGACCCATGGTGTGCTCATGCCGTTCAATGGGCAGGAGACAAGTGCCCCCCCCAAAATTTCAAGGATGGGGCGTTCCCCCTCAAAGTTCACTGGGACCATGTGACATCAGGATTCCATGTTGAGTGCTTGTGCTATCTAGGGGGATGGGGGCCAAAGGTCCCCTCCAAAAAAAAAATTCAATAGGCATGGGCCCCCTCAAAATTCCCTGCAATCACACAATGTCAGCACGCCCCCATGATGTGCTTGTGCCATATACAGGGTGGGGAGGCCAAGGACTCCAAATTTTCAAGGGGTTGCCCCCCTCAAAATTCCCTGGAGCGGTGTGATGTCAGCACACCCCATGTTGTGCTCATGCCGTCTAGGGGCACATTGGCTGAGGGCCCCCAAAATGTAGAAGCCCACCCCTCAAAATTCCCTGGGGTCATGCAATTTCAGCCCCCCTCATGGTGAGCTTGCGCCATATAAAGGGAAGGGGGGCAAAGGGCCCCAACATTTTCAAGGGGGTGGCCCAATTTTTTTTCCAAAGGTGCCCTCTCAAATTTATGCAATTTATGTGTTGCAATTTGATGGAAAGGATCTAATGCTTTATATACTGTTCACGCAGCCTGGAAATTTTCTCTTTGCTGTGTGCATCAGGAACACCCGCCCGCCCTGAATTTAAGGGTTTTCTGTGTTGACCTTTCTATGCCTGCCATGGGGTGGACTGCTGTTGCGGCAGGGGCCTGGTAGGAATTTTGTTCATCGGGCTGATTAGCTAAGCCATTTGGTTTTTGCCTACTGCATAGCAAATCGTCACAATTGTAAGTTGCGGTTAGGCATTGGTTATCAAATTGGTTGGAAGAGGGGCAAGGATTGGATGGGCCTGCCCCTCCAATGATGCCGTGGAAAGGGAATTCTGTTAAAGGAATCCAGGGGCTTGCCATCTTTTCGTCCGAATCCCTGGAATGGGGCTAGGGCCGGCAAACCCTAGGGAGCATGCGGGGAGAAGTGAGGGCCTGTCACTCAGCTCCATTTCTCCCCAATATTGTTTTCCCTTACTAGATTTCGGTGGAATCCGGAAGTCAGTTCTGTCCCCAGGCGGGGGGGACAGATAGTCTTAACCTAAGCAACCACTAACAAACACGTATGCTAATAAAGTTGTGGCCAAAATTATGTCAAAACCCTTAAACAAAAATTATGTGTGTGTTGTGAGTTATTTGAGGGGTGGCATGGGGATCTCGACATGCAATTACACTTCTCAAGTAACAGCAAGGTTGTGTGAAATGCCTGTAAAGCACATAGGGTGTTTCCCCACATTCAGTACCAGAGAGGAAAGCAGGAATGTGTTTAAGCTAAAGGTGTACTGCGATGTTTTGTTATAAAGCTTCTGAATTTCATGGGTTAGGAAGTACTGAAATTTTCTAATATATATAAATGTATTAGCTGGGCTTCTATGGGTGAAAGAAAATCAAAAGCCTTTCTGCCTCGCCCCTTTCTGCTCCAAGAACGCTGAAGCCTCATTATCAACAGCTGTGTCTTTCCCCAGCTATTCCTGACTCAGGTGCTGATTCTTGTGGAACTTAGGACTCCCTATAGCATCCAAAAGAGTCACAGATTCTTTCTATGGCCATACTACCCTGAACACGCCCGATCTCGTCAAAAGAGTCACAGATTCTCCATTACTATTAGCAAGCAACTATGGGAACTGTAAGTGAGTATTGTTAAATATGTTTAAATGTTTTCACACTTAATATTAAAACAGCACAATCTTTTGTAAACATTGGTTTTGAAATTTTTGGTCTGGGCCTAAAGCTTAAGCTTGAATACTGCCTAAACGCAATAGGCAAAAGGCAAAACTGCCTTTGCTTTTTGCTACTAAAAAAGTTGTATTAATATTTGGTTTTTATGTAATAGGAAAACTGATAGTAGGTAATATTTGTACCTACTTAACGTTTTGTTTAAGTGAATAATTCCCCCCCCACACACACACACACAAACAAAAAAAATAGTTCCTGTCCTCAAGTTTACAGTCTCATTGCTAATCCTTTTCTAATGGATATTATTTCTGTCTATCTTAGAATAAGAATCAATCAATAAATAAAAACTTTTTTAAAAAAAGGATTTTTACACCACAAACTCTTTCCCCAGTGTTATATCACAAACTGTTACCCCAAGGAAAACACCCTAGCAGTTTTTTGCTGCACCTCCAACCCCAAACCTCACCCTGCCAGCCCCACAAATCCCACCCCCAGCCAAGTTCTGTATGCCTCACCCCTTCCTTCTCCTCAATAAGTACCCCAAAGCATAATCTTCAACAACTGTGTCTTTCCTCAGTTGCTCCTAATCCTGCAAATATCCTCCACCTGCTGACTAAGGACCCAATACAGCATCTATGCAAGAGGGAAATCCAGAGGACTGCACAGCCTATGGTGGCAAAGGCCTGGGGGCCCCCAAAACTTTAAAGGAGGGGTGGGCCCCTTCAAAATTCCCTGGGACAGTGAGACTTTAGCACTCCCTACGGTGCTTGAGCCATCTAGGGGGTCAAGGTACTCCCAAAATTTTCAATATGCGTTGCCCCCTCAAAAATTCCCTGGGATAACACAATGTCAGCACACCCCATGGTGTGCTTGTGACAGATACAGGATGGGGAGGCCAAGGACTCCAAATTGTCAAGGGGGTGCCGCCCTCAAAATTCCCTGGAGTGGTGTGATGTCAGCACACCCCATGTTGCGCTCATGCCATCTAGGGGGACATGGGCTGAGGGCACCCAAAATGTTGAAGGGCCCCCCTCAAAATTCCCTAGGGTCATGTCATGCAATTCCAGCACACCCATGGTGTTCTTGTGCCATCTAGGGGGGCATGGGCTGAGGGCCCCCAAAATATTGAAGGGTCCCCCTCAAAATTCCCTGGGGTCATGCAATTTCAGCACACCCATGGTGTTCTTGTGCCATCTACGGGGTCATGGGCTGAGGGCCCCCAAAATGTTGAAGGGCCCCCCAAAAAATTCCCTGGGGTCATGCCATTTCTGCACACCCCATGTTGTGCTCATGCCATCTAGGGGGTCATGGGCTGAGGGCCCCCAAAATGTTGAAGGGCCCCCCAAAAATTCCCTGGAGTCATGCCATTTCTGCACACCCCATGTTGTGCTCATGCCATCTAGGGGGTCATGGGCTGAGGGCCCCCAAAATGTTGAAGGGCCCCCCAAAATTCCCTGTGGTCATGCAATTTCTGCACACCCCATGTTGTATTCATGCCATCTAGGGGCACATTGGCTGAGGGCCCCCAAAATGTTGAAGGGCCCCCCCAAAAAATTCCCTGTGGTCATGCCATTTCTGCACACCCCATGTTGTCCTCATGCCATCTAGGGGGTCATGGGCTGAGGGCCCCCAAAATGTAGAAGCCCACACCTAAAAATTCCCTATGGCCTTATCTAGGGGGTCATGGTCTGAGAGCCCCCCATAATTTCCCTCAAATTTCCCTTGGGCCCTATGACATAAGCATGACCCATGGTGTGCTCATGCCATTCAATGGGCAGGAGACAAGTGCCCCCCCCAATTTCAAGGATGGGCGTTCCCCCTCAAAGTTCTCTGGGACCATGTGATGTCAGGATTCCATGTTGAGTGCTTCTGCTATCTCGGGGGATGGTGGCCAAAGGTCCCCTCCAAAGAAATTCAATAGGCGTAGGCCTCCTCAAAATTCCCTGCAATCACACAAAGTCAGTACACCCCCATGGTGTGCTTGTGCCATATACAGGGTGGGGAGGCCAAGGACTCCAAATTTTCAAGGGGTTGCCCCCCTCAAAATTCCCTGGAGTGGTGTGATGTCAGCACACCCCATGTTGTGCTCATGCCGTCTGCACACCCCATGTTGTGCTCATGCCATCTAGGGGGTCATGGGCTAAAGGCCCCCAAAATGTTGAAGGGCCCCCCAAAATTCCTTGGGGTCATGCCATTTCTGCACACCCCATGTTGTCTTCATGCCATCTAGGGGGTCATGGGCTGAGGGCCCCCAAAATGTAAAAGCCCACCCCTCAAAATTCCCTGGGGTCATGCAATTTCAGCCCCCCTCATGGTGTGCTTGCGCCATATAAAGGGAAGGGGGGCCCAAAATTTTCAAGGGGGTGTGCCCAATTTTTTTCCAAAGGTGCCCTCTCAAATTTCCCTGGGATCATGCAACATGAGCACTCCCTGTGATGTGCTTGCACTATCTAGGGGGTCATGGTCTGAGAGCCCCCCATAATTTCCCTCAAATTTCCCTTGGGCCCTATGACATAAGCATAACCCATGGTGTGCTCATGCCGTTCAAGGGGCAGGAGACAAGTGCCCCCCCCCCAAATTTCAAGGATGGGGCTTTCCCCCTCAAAGTTCACTGGGACTATGTGACGTCAGGATTCCCTGCTGTGTGCTTGTGCTATCTAGGGGAATGGGGTCGAAAGGTCCCCCCAGATTTCTAAGGAGTGGAAGAGGCCCCCCAAAATCCCGCAGGGCTGCACAACGCTTTAGTTATTAACTATTAAGTAGTTCCTGAATTATCCTTCCCTCTCCTCTTGTAATCTCTCCCCCCTAACCTTTGTGGTATACATGGGAACATAGCTGTCAACATTTCCCCCCTTTTAAGGGAAATTCCCTTATTCCAAATAGGATTCCTCACAGGAAAAGGGAAAAGTTGACAGCTATGCAAGGGAGGTGTGGTACAATATCTGTGCCTTCCTGGTGTCACTGGATTCCAACTCCCATAATCATACTTGGCCATGATGACTGAGTCTGATGGCAATTATGTGTCCAGCAACATCTTAAAGGTTACAGGCTCCCATCCCTATTGGGGATGGTAAGCTTGAGGACAGGGGGGTGGGGGTGGGAACTTTAAATGAATGAATGAATGAATGAATGAATGAATAAATAAATAAATAAATAAATAAATAGGTTAATACTTTGCTGGATCACCACATCTGATTATTTCTAGCCCAGTAATAATAATAATAATAATAATAATAATAATAATAATTTATTATTTGTACCCCGCCCATCTGGCTGGGTTGCCCCAGCCACTCTGGGCGACTTCCAACAAAGATGAAAAATACACTAAAATGTCACATACTAAAAACTTCCCTGAACAGGGCTGCCTTCAGATGTCTTCTGAATGTCAAGTAGTTGTTTATCGCTTTGACATCTGATGGGAGGGCGTTCCACAGGGCGGGCGCCACTACCGAGAAGGCCCTCTGCCTGGTTCCCTGTAACTTGGCCTCTCGCAGTGAGGGAAGCGCCAGAAGGCCCTCGGAGCTGGACCTTAGTGTCCGGGCAGAACGATGGAGGTGGAGACGCTCCTTCAGATATACTGGACCGAGGCAGAGAAGTGTTGCTACTGTCCCCAGCTTTTGATATTCTGAAACCAGAGAACTCCTCAGGTGCATGAAGTTAGCTTGCAGGCTGTCCATCTCTGACCTAAAACAGTGGTCCTTTGAACTGGGACTTGTCATGGTGTCCTGGGCTTCCTGACTCCAAACACAACTGCAAATTAAGTGGGGTTTTTTTGGGGGGGGAGAGAATGTGAGGAGACACAGAGCTAGCCTCCCAACATTCATTTAACACTCATAAATGCATCATGAGCAATTCTAGACAATTATATTCTGGTTTCCCCCTTCAAAACAGTAGAGAGAGAGAGAGAGCGCTTTTTAAAAATCTATCCCTTTAAGCCCTAAAAAGGAAAAAAAAAATACATGTAGGTCAGGAAGGTGAACATTGCTTTGCAATGAAAAGTCAGCATTGCAATGTGTGTGCGCTTTCCCCAGCGAAGAGTTTTGTCACGCCCTTTGCATGCACACTTGATTCGAAAGCCATTGAGGAGTTCTGGCCCTCTGTGGCTTCAGGTGGAGACCTGACATATTTTGGCTGGAGGGAGAAGGTAAACTTTGACTCTGTTTTTTTTTTCTAAGAAGCCAGCTGTCTACAATATGCTTAGAGGTTTGAATTGTGAAAAACTATCCCAGTGGAGGTGAAAAAGTGTTGGTTAGAGAACCAGTGGTAGAACTTTTGATATTTTGTTCCCTATTCTTTTTTTCTTTTTCTTTTTAAACACGCCCACGAATATATAGTCCAGAGTACACCTGAAGAGCAATAGGAACTTTTGCAAGGTTGACTACACTACATAGACATAAAATATAAAAGACAGAATGCCCCATGGCATGTTTATATATCAAAAGCATTTTTGTCCCACTTCTCAGTCAAAAATACTCAACATGGTTAAAGATGCAATTAAAACAATGAAGGCATAACAATACAAGTGGCCGTATGAAACAAATATATGGGGTGGGAGGGTCATCAGGTACCATTTTAGAAGCAAAAGGACCTGGGAGACCATTAAAACCCATCAATAGCCTAGAAAGTCAGATGAGAAAAGGTATCAGAAGACAGAGCAGGCTTTCAAGGAGTTCTAGTGCCTGGGGGAAGACACAGAGAAAACACTCTCCCTCCTCTCAAATGAATGCATTTCAGGGCCTAACTTGACTTGATGGAAGTGTCTTTAGGGTAGAACCTGGACCAGCACAGCACCTATGGGCAAAGTGGCACCCTTGACATCTTCTCCCAGTACCCATGGCGTTCCTTTGAGCTCTCCCCTCTGCCTGCCAATTAATTGCCCCCTCAGTCATGAAGTAGTAAAGCAGATTACCTTTTTCTCCCTTGAAAAGTGCATAGAGCTGAAGAGGGAAGCTGGAAGGAGAATGCTGTTTCCCATTTTCTTCTTCAACTCTCATACGATTTTCATGGCTCGTATTATTATTTTTTGGGAGCCAATTTTAACTCAGATCCCGTGGGAAACTGAAGAAGGCACTTGCCATCTTCCTATCTGTCCATGGTGGAAGAAGATGCAGGAGAGAGGAGAGGAGAAGCAGTGCCCACCATAGTCATTCAAAAATCTGAATGTGTCCACAGGCCTGGACTCTCCTTCCCTGGAGGATTTTAAGCAGAGGTTAGATAGCCATCTGTCATGGATGCTTTAGCTGTACTACTTTAGCTGTACTACCTCCACAATCAGAGGTAGTTGCTGGCAATTGGAAGTGGAGAATGTGCTGTCGCTGTCATGTTCTGTTCATAGGCATCTGTGATAACTGGATGGTGGGCTAGGTGGCGTTTTGGCTTCGTCCAGAAGGATATTTTTAAATTTTAATTGAATGGTGTGTATTATAAAATATACATATTTCCAAAGGACAAATAGAAAAGAAAACAAACAGAACAAAAATTCACATCATGGACATAGCAGGTATACAAGAGAGAGAGAGAAAGCGTAAATATAGATTTTACATTCCCAAATATATATAATACTCATTTATTTAAAAAGAAACTCTAAGGAAAGAGTATTAACTTCTAATTGTAAAGAAAATAATAAGGTGTGCGTGGGGGAATAGACAAGCAAGGTAGGTCATTGATGAGGAAAACAAATGAGGAAAAATGAGTTTTAGTTACTTCCAGATGAATTCATATTCTGCGGGGACTATATTGAGATGGGGTGATTACTAATCTACGTCATAATGGTCCACCAGATATCTGCTGCTCCCCAAAGCCCACACAGATGATGAGTAAGCTTTTACATTACTGTGCATTATTTTGAGCCAGCTACCAGTAGTGAGATTTGAACCATCTTTCCATCACTGAGTTATGAGAAGGTGGACCGTCACTACAAGATAAAAGGACAAGTGGTTTTAGTGTTATTGAGGAGTTGTTGCTTTTAAATATGGAGGGAAGGCACAGAGCCAGATCTGGCAGGATTAAATTACCAATAATGGTACTAACTTCCCCCATAACTACAGTCCAGACAGTATGGAAAAATGGACACGTCCACCTTAGGTGCCAATATTGTTCTTATGTACTTGTATTTCAAATTATACATTGCTTAACATGGAGACTTTGACAAAAACAATAGAAAGGAAAAGTAAAGATAAAATCAGATATACTTAAATCTAATCTATTGACAATTCAAACTTGCCTCCCTTTTTCTTCCACCCAGACTCAACCAGAATCTTAACGTTCTGAGTAGTAAATCTACCAGTTAACCAGTACTGGGATGTTATTGTTGTTGTATTTAATTTATATCTCACATTTTCTCCAATGGGCTCAAGCTGATGCACACACATTTTCCCTGTTGCATTTTATCCTCAGAACAAAGTTGGTTAGGCTAAGAGATAGTGACTGACCTAAGGTCACCTAGAAGGCATTATGGCTGAGTACGGATTTTGAATCCTGGCCTCCTTAGTCCTAGTCCAGCAATCTAACCACTGTACCACACTGGCTCCCAAAGAAAAATAACAGCAGAGGAGGGAAGGGTCTGAAAATCCTGCAATGCTCCTAGCACCGACATGCAGTATTCTGCCCCTGTTAAACAGATTCTATCCTGGCTGTACCATTGAGCCACCAGATTCCACTAGGGCACCACTCCTGATCCACCAGTCACCACTCTAATTCCAGTTGCTATAGCTCTCCTCTCTAGCACCACCCAGGGGGTTACTTTAAAAAAAGAAAAATGGAAAGTTGACAGCTCCGCCTTCAATGAGTTAAGGGTGGGATGAAATGTTTGGTGAACAAAGGAGGAGTGAAAGCCAGAATGCTGAACTAAGTGACAGCAATGATGCTAAGCTTAAAAAAAAGAAAAAAATGAAGACTCAAGGGGCAAGATGGAGATGATCAGATTTCTTGGAGGGGAAGTCACCCAGATGAGAGCTGTGAGCCCAAAGCTGCAGTAACAGCCATCATTTCTTCCCTGAATAGAAGCCCAAGACTGGTTAGTATTAGCTGCCAAATCTTGTTTTCAGTTCCTGACATATCCCATCCCACAAATTAATGTTGACTGGCACTGGGCCCCTCTGGCTTGCAAGGATGATTTCTTGTTGCCCTGCATTTTCTCGCTTTTAAATTCTCTATTGAATTTAATTAATCTTTCCTCAGGCTCTCGTGTCTGGCAAATGTGGACTTTTTCTTTTCTCCCCTCCTCCTTGTTTGCAGCCTAGCAGATTAACTGGCTCTTTTCTGCTACTATCATAGTCCCTTTCTCTTTATTAAAGAGAAGCATTTAGCAAACTAGACATTGTGCTTGACTGGTGTGGCTGGCTGTTTGTCCTTACCTTATTTTTCAAATAGCAGCAACAATAATAATAAAATAAAATGTAAATGAAGGTGAATCAAGACAAGTATGAATGATTACTGCCAAGTGAGAAAGTAAGGGAAGAATGCTTTTTATTTCAGTTTCTGATATGATATGTTCAAATACCTTTAGGGTACAAGATGTCAGTCTGCATTTCAACATGTGGTGTGACGTAATGCAAAATGACACGCCGATTGTTTTAGCACAGAAATGTAAGACAGGAGAGAGGGAGAAAGGGACTCGTTGCTTCTGTCAGTAAAGGAAGGCTTTTGAATAGAGAAATAGCCAGATGTCCTGCGAAATATTGTCCCCCCACCTTTTTGATGCAGTCTCTCTGGTGCCACCAACTGCACAATGGGAGTGTGTGTGTGTGTGTGTATGTGTGTGTGTGTGTATGTGTGTGTGTGTGTGTGTGTGTGTGTGTGAGAGAGAGAGAGAGAGAGAGAGAGAGAGAGAGAGAGAGAGAATTTTCCACCAGCCTTCAATACAGTATGAATAGAACAAAAGGAATATTTTAGTGTGGGGAAGTGAAGAGTTGTAATGAAAGTTGAGGGATATGACATGGATTAAGCAGAGGGTCAAATCTGGGCTCATGTGTCTGGGGTGGAGGGATTTCATTCTGCTTCAAGGTTGAAAACCAAATATTTATCTTTTGATGATATCAAATACATTGTATGCCATGGTTTCAAATTTGTAACTATAGAGGTCTAAAGTGCTTTCAGGGTTCCCATCAAGTGAGCACCTGAAAACAAAAACTAGAGGTGTGCATCAGCTCTGTGCATACTCCAAACTGGGAAAGAACATAGGGAGTTTGGTAGACCAATGGCCTGATTCAGTATGTCTGTAGTGACTGATAGCATCTCTCCAAAGTTTCAAGCAAGGGCATTCCAAGCCCTACCTGGAGATGACAGAGGAAGAACCAAGGATCTTCTTCATGCAGAGCAGATGCCCTCCCAATGAGCTATAGCCCTTTATTCTGCCAAGGGGCTGATGTTCTTTTTGGATTCTAAACACAATGAACAAACAATTGTGGTGAAGGCTAAATATTTTATTAAATTAACCAAAGAAAGCTACAAAGCATTACAATCATGCTTATGTCCCTGCAGTTTCTCATCAGCAATGGATGTGATTCCTGGAGCTGGAGCTTGGTCAGTACCCTGCACTTTCTGCCATCTAAGAAGTTCTCTCTTGCAGAGGTAGGTTCAAGGGTTCTGTACTGTTGGGTTTGCCTAAGTCACATCTTGTGTTTGGATGGTGAATCTGTTGCCACACAAGACTGCTCACACTTGGCAGCAGCCAACATAAATAATTTCTAAGACTAGCTGACTCTACCTATTCCAGATACAAATGTGGGATTGACAGAGGCCTGTTTTAGAGATAATGCAGCCTAGACTAGCACAAGCTTTTTTGCTGCTGTATCACACTGTTAACTCATATTTAGCTTGTGGTGTACTACTGGCAAGTCAGGTGCAGCTGGTTCTTCCTGCCTAAGTATAGAACCTCACATTTGCTCCTATCAAAATTCATTTTGTTAGTTTGGGCCCAGTTTTCCAATCTGCATCTTGAATGTTGATTCTTTCTTCTGCAGCATTAGCTGCCCCTCCTAATTTGGTGTCATCTGCAAAACTGACGATCATTTCCTCAATACCTCCATCCAAGTCATTTAGAAAGATGCTGATCCAGCCTTACTCTCAAGACACATGGCTATAGTACTAGATAAGCATTCAATCCTGATCATTACTGTGTTGTGGCTGAGTTCCCAGTATGTTTCCAAGCACAATTCAAAGTGTTGGTGTTGACCTTTAAAGCCCTAAACGGCCTCGGCCCAGTATACCCACCCCCTTCTGGCGGTTCCCTCACTGTGAGAAGCAAAGTTACAGGGAACCAGGCAGAGGGCCTTCTCAGTAGTGGCACCCTCTTTGTGGAACACCCTCCCATCAGATGTCAAGGAAATAACCAACTACCTGACTTGTAGAAGGCAGCCAGTTTAGGGAAGTTTTTAACGTCTGATGTTTTATTGTATTTTCAATAATTTGTTGGAAGTTGCCAAGATTGGTTGGGGTAACCGCAGTATGTTTGTTTGTTTGTTTGTTTATACATACATATATACATACATACATACATACATAGCCCACCCATTTGACTGGGCTTCCAATAGGATGCCTGGTGCAAACTAATAACTTCCTAAAAATCACTCCCCCTCCCTGGTGGACAAGCAGTGGCAAGAACAGGCCCATCTCTTTCATCCAACCAAGTCTCTGTCACACATGCCAGGTCAAGTCCTCCATCCACAATCAGGTCGTGAATGGTAGCGGTCTTATTCATCATTGACCTGACATTGCACAGCAGCACCTTCAGGTCATGTGGGTTTTGCCTTGCTGACTCTAATATCCTTCCGGTCAGGAGCAGACCCAGAGGCAGGGATAGTCCTCAAACAACGACTAAGCCTGCCTTCTCGGTAATGACATGGTCTGGTCTTGGCATAACTCCGCCTCCTGCCCGTGATCACTGAGATCGGATGTCCTGGTGCTGCTATTGTTCTTGTTCTTGTTCTTGTTATACCTTTGCTGTACAGCTTTAGGCACATGTTTGGGCTTTCCAGGTCCATGTCTGAGTGTTTTGAGTTTGGTTTTGGTTTTTGCCCTGACACTTTCACTGTTAAAAACTGCTCTTTACTGCTGAAAACGATTCCGTGGAAAAACCAAATTGACTTTTGTTCCAATTAAGCAGTAAAGACTAGGTTTTCCTGGGGAAAGCAGTTGGGGGGGGGGGGCAAAGAGTGTTTGGACATAAACCATGAAAGCTGTGCCAAGAAAATATGGGGCAAAAGATTAGTGTAGAATAGATGAACCATGAGTATGTTCAGGACACTGAACTTGATGATGCTTTGGTCTGATCCAACAGATTTTGCAACAGGGCTTTGGGTATGGGGAATACCAAACTTCCACTGTGCCATTTTTTAAGCCAAAGCAACTTTCAAAACTTGTGAAAGCATGGAGATTCCGCTGCTCTGGGCGGTGGTGGTATAAAAATCCCGCAGAGTATGCCTAAATTAGCCATTTGGACCCCAGCTTAATTCAAAGAAATGACTTCAACCAAGAAAACTGGGCCTCATCTAATCACCATTTAATTTTTTGTTTAATTATAAAGCCAAACACAACATTTCTGTGTGAACCACCAATGTTCATCTCTCACTATATACTTAGTTTAAAATAAATTAGTTCCTCACACTTCCCTTTCAAGCTTGACGGACTGAAAAGATACCAACTTGACACATTGGTGCTCAAGCTTTTTGTTGTCTGTGTAACAGGCTGGCACCCTTCAAAACGAAGCAGAATCTGAATAAGGATTAAACTCTGGCTGCTTAGAAAGTAGAAGTTCATTCCCACGGAGTTCTTCGTGTATAAGGCTTTACTTTAATACCTTTCCCACCATCTCTTGAATCTCCTCCTGTTGCTGCTAAGGACCTTGATACCAACCAAGACCCCTTTTCACATTACACCAGCAGGGTGGTCCTGGGACATGAATCCTTCCTAGAGCACCAGACCTGCCAGACTAAGGTTGCAACTCACCCCTTGCCAGAATAGGGGAAAGCATCACCAAAAAGAGAGGACGGGGGTAATTTGCATATAATGTGCACCTGCAAATTTAGATGTATAGCTGAGAGTTTAGAAACACTTGCTATAGCTTACACAAAAATAATATATATCTCATGGCTGTAGGAAAGGCTTTCATCAGGTGAGCTATGTCCCTGCTCAGCCCTCAGCCCAGGTAACTAACTGTGGATGGGCAACTTACAACAAGACAAAAGAAGAATCTGCTGGATCAGGCCAATATCCCATTTACTCCAGCATCCCATTCCTACAGTGGTCAACCAATTGTCCTCACTTTAGCATTAACAGCAGTCTCTCCACTTATGTGCAAAATGACACCTTCCACAAGTGCAAACTGGTTGCCTTGCTGGAAGAGAAGGCACAGAAGCTTGAGGCCTGCTATCCAAAGTTCCAGCTACTGGGCAAGATGCATCATTTCTGGATACAGCAAAGTGGACTATCCTGGAATACTGATGCAAGTAGGGTCCCCCTGCAGATAATTCTGTGCCACAAGGTTCTGTGCTGGGCCTGTTGTTGTTCAATGTCTTTATAAATTATTTGGATGAAGGCATTGAGGGAACACTCAACAAATTTTGCAGATGACACCAAACTAGGAGGGGTAGATAATGCCGCAGAAGGCAGATTCAGGATTCAAGTCTGACCTGAACAGACTGAAGAACTGGGCCCAAATTAACAAAATAAAGTTCAATAGGAACAAAAGGGAAGGTTTCACATTTAGGCAGGAAGAATCAGCTGCGCAAATATAAGATAAAGGATGCTTGGTTTGCCAGTAGTACACATTCAAAGGATCTAGGGGTCATTTTCTGATCTTAGAATACTCTCCTCATCCAGGTGCTTATAACACTAAGGAACACAGCTGATGTGTGCATGTATAGGGTGGGAAAAGAACCATATCAGGAGCAACTATTACCAGCAATGTGGGAAAATGCAGGCATATGCCTTATCCTTACCCTTTTGTAAAGGTTCCCCCCCCCCCATGAACTCTTCTAAAGGTTTCCAAGCTCAGGCAATGAATACATGGAGCTGTTTTGTTGCTGTTGTTTTTAATCCTCCAACTACTTTTTCACGCTGATATGTCTCAGGCTTATTTCATTCAACCGCTTAGCGATTTGTCACGACATATCCTATGCGCAGCTGGAAAAGCATTTGATTTTATACGCTTACTCTGGAGGTCTATTGTTTAGGAAAACCAATTGGGTGGGGATTGGGGGACAAAAATGCTTTCCAGTCCTATTAAGTGTGGTGAATATGCAATGCTTAATGCCAATGAAATAATACTGAGCTGGAAATAAGAGGCATGGCCAATTTCTCCTGAACCCCATTGTCCTCCATGTCAGCATTTAAAAACATTACAGGGCAAAGATTTCTGGAGGAGTGTAAATGACTTGATTTGGGGAAAGAAAGAAAGAAAGAAAGAAAGAAAGAAAGAGGTTAGGGCTCTGGAATGTCCAGCTGCTAATCGTAGCAATGAACCCCAGATCATGAAAGCAAAATCTCCCTTTTGAATAGGGGCTGAAGGCCAAAAACACTTTTTATTGGAGGGGGGCATGGTTTGCCAGCCCACCCGTCCTTTCTGATTTTCATTCAGAAACTGAACTGTCAGAAAGATAGTGCAACAAGATGGACAATGAAGCAGTTCTACATAGTTAATTCATGGGTTCATAGTCCCTTTTGTGTGGGCTGCAGGCAATAGGTTTGCCCCTGCTTATGTTACAATGCAGATAATGAATAGGAGGCTGATCAATGGAAAAGATTCTGCGCTTCCAGCGAGGCAGCTGCATTAGAAATCTGGAAGAGAAAAGAGGGTTTGAATGCCAAACTTGTTCTTAGTTTCTTGTTAAAAACAGGGGGCAAATGAAAGCATCTTTTAAAAAGAAAAAGTATGTTGTTTCATATTCTGCAAAACCTGGCAGTAGCACACCTCCCCCCATTTACAATTTCAGCCATTCTCTCTCTCTTTCTCTCTGTGTGTGTGTGCGCGCGCATGCTTAATATTTACTTAAATTTATATCCCACCACATTCCATAGCCTTGGGACAGATTAAAAGTGTTGTATCTGTAATAAGTTAGTCACTTGTCACTTAATGGTATACTTACTTCACTGGCAAAATGTTTTGCACCATCAGAATGTTGTTGCACAGGAAAATGCAAGTCCAAGTTGTGGGTAATTTTGTTGTGCTTTGGGGGGCCTCTGAGTTTCCCCTCTCACTGCATTTGCCTGACAACACTAAAAGGCACCAGAGCTGCTTTTGCAAGGGCACTTTTAAATGCCATTGCTTGCAGGAGGGCTCTTGGGGTGTGGCACTGGCAGCGAGGGACTACTTTTGGCACTTTACATTCCCAAAGGGAATGCTGCCATACCGCCAAGGGGAATATTGGCTGCAGCCCAGCATTCACCATCCCCCCTCCCATTAGGGATTGCAGTATAGCTGGGCTACCTCAGGGAAATCGGCATGTGAGTTCTGCTGTTTCTGGTTGCGTCAGGCTGATGGCCTCACTGTTGAAGTCACAGCCAGGAGAACTCATGACAAGGATGAAACTCCCAACATGTGCAGCTGTGTGTACATAAGCATTGCATTGCATTCAGCATGCGTGCCCCCTTATCTGTGTATTTCATTACATAGAGGTAGTGCTTGGGTCTTCAAGTGAGAGCAGCAGGTTTTTTAAAGCATTCTTGGGTCAGTGGGATAAATTTAGGTGCTTGCTTAGCTGTTGTGTTGAAATTGCCAAAGCAGGGGAGATGGGAGATGTGGTCCAACAACATCTGGAGAGCTATGGGTCTCCCCATCTACACCCTCCTATTCTGCAGTATACTTGCTGTTTGTAGCAGTATGTGACACAGAAGGTATGTGTTTATCTGTTAGGGTTCCTGGTTTGACAGTCCTTCCTTTGGTGAGGACACTGGACTAGAGCAGTCTTTCTAGACTGCAGGAGTTCCCACATGGGGAAACCTAAAACATCTGGAAAATGCCAGGTTGGGGAAGCCTGTTTCAGATAATACTAATTTCCCCAGATATGCTCGTTTTCTATGTGAAGTGACCTTTACTGTTGGTTGCATTTGGAATACATGCAACATTCACCTGCAATCCAAAAATAGATGGTTTTTGGGATCTACTACCACCATTCTATTTTATTCTCCACTTTAGGATAGCAAAAAAGATCTGGGATTAGCAGTAATAATAATAATAATAATAATAATAATAATAATAATAATACAGTGGTGCCTCGCAAGACGAAATTAATTCGTTCTGCGAGTTTTTTCGTATTGTGAATTTTTCGTCTTGCGAAGCACGGTTTCCCATAGGAAATGCATTGACGGTTTTCCGTAGGAATGCATTGACGGTTTTAAGAAAAAGGCGCAAGACGTTTTCGTCTTGCGAAGCAAGCCCATAGGGAAATTCGTCTTGTGAAGCAACTCAAAAAACAAAAAAACTCTTTCGTCTTGCGAGTTTTTCGTCTTGCGAGGCATTCGTCTTGTGAGGTACCACTGTAATAATAATAATAATAATAATAATAATAATAATAATTTTTATTTATACCCAGCCAAGGCCGAGCTCAGAGCGGCTTACAAGCAATAATAAAAACAAGTTGAATGATTACAACTTAAAAACAAAATTAAAATACAACATTAAAATATTGAAACATTAAAATATTAAAATGTAGCCTCATCACAGGATGAGAAGGAAAAGAAAAAAGAAAGAGAGGGAGGGAATCAAATTGGCTCCAAGACAAAGGCCAGGTGGAACAACTCTGTCTTACAGGCCCTGCGGAAAGAAATCAGATCCTGCAGGGCCCTGGTCTCATGAGGCAGAGCGTTCCACCAGGCTGGAGCCAGAATTGAAAAAGCCCTGGCTCTGGTTGAAGCCAATCTAACTTCCTTAGGGCCTGGGACCACTAGGGTGTTGCTATTTATGGACCTTGAGGCTCTCCGTGGGGCATACCGGGTGAGGCAGTCCAGTAGGTACGAGGGTCCTAGGCCGTGAAGGGCTTTAAAGGTCAAAAGCAGCACCTTAAATCTGACCCTGTACTCCACCGGGAGCCAGTGCAGCTGGAAAAGCACTGGGTGAATATGCTCCCATGGCAGAGACCCCGTGAGGAGTCTCGCTGCAGCATTCTGCACCCGCTGGAGTTTCTGAGACAGCTTCAAGGGCAGCCCCGCGTAGAGCGAATTACAGTAGTCAAGCCTGGAGATGACCGTCGCATGGATCACTGTGGCCAGGTCGGGGTGGGAAAGGTAAGGGACCAACTGCTTGTTATGCCAATCTCATGGGTAGCTGACAATTTCTACAAGCCAGGGCTTGTAGAAACATTTGCTGGAGATATCAAAAAGGCATAGCTGGTTTTCAAAAACAACAACAACAACACACCTCTCTTTTGCAAGATCTGCTGCCTGAACACCAACTCATTCTTCACTTCTGGAGTAGCACGGCTCATCTTGTGTATTAATGAAGTATGCATTTTTCTGGCCATTGTGTACCTCTGGGCCACATCTATCTAAATTCTGCTGTCAAATAGAAGCAATCCTGATGATGGCTTTTTGCAAAACATGCAGGAAAACTCATCATAATTAATTGTTTTGGATTAAAAAAACCCTTTAAAATCCAGTTGAAATCTGTCTGGAAGCAAAAGTATATGTGTAAGAAGTTGTATTCTTTGATTCAGCTTCATATTTGCTTGCAGTTGACATGGGGTTTGCTTGGGTTTAACCCTTTTGGTAAAAATCAAGTCAATCTTAATGAACTGATGAAAGCAAAGAATTTCTGGGAATTATTCTGGCTTCTCTTTGTGTTAGAATGAGGTGCATTCGCTCTGTGAGTAAAATTTAAATGTTTGCTGAGATATCATTGCTGCTGCTGCTGCTGCTGCTGCTTTCAAATGTCACTTTGTGGCATCCATTCATTTGTATTATGTCTTTGGATATCCATCCATGTGAGACCTAGCATACAATCCCAAACTGTTCACATGCTGTTGAAGGTATAGTTCTGCATATTGATGGGTATATATGGCTGGCCATATGCTTAAAAAGCTTCACTACTCATCCAACAGCTGAAGAGGTTGAAATAAACTGAAGTTAAACTCACATTTGTCTCCAAGACCCTTCTGGCATGGAGCTGAAGGAAGGCTGGGATTTGGACTATCTCCTTTGCTTTAGAATGAGGTACTGTAGCAAAATAACTGCAAAAACAACCAGTTATCCATGATTTGTTCATCTCCAGATATCATTTCAGGCACATTTCCAATTCTTCCAAATTGTATTGTTAACGACTTGTTTTCACAGCAACAAGGATTGTGGTTGTGGTTTTCTTTTTTTAGAGAGAAACACTACACCATATTATCTCTGCTTGGAAGTGACTCTCATCCCAATTAAAACATATTCTTGCCCACCTGTAACTATTGCTGGAATAAAACAGCAGAATAACAGTTCGCAGAAAGTGTACAACCATTCACAGACAAGCCAAAAAGGGCATCAAGCACTGCAGCAGAAATGGAAAACTGTGGACTTCCAGATGCTGCCAGGACTCCAACTCCCACAATCGCTGGTCATTGGCCATGCAGGTTGTGTTAATGGGAGTTAGAGTCCAACAACATCAAGAGGTTCCCTGTTATTTCAAGAACTGGAATACCTCGGCAGATAGTCTGTATGGCAACTGACCTCACTGATAGACTGCACACTGCAGCTCTACTCTTGAAGCTAAGAAGATCTGGTCCTAAGTCTCCCATGAATGGGAGAAAAACGCAGCAGCAATAGGACCATTGTGAAGTAGGCCTGGATATTTCAGGAGTCTGAATATGACTCTGAATGTGCCACAGAGACTCTAAACTCAGTGGGTTTGTTTCTGAACTCTCCAGTTCCCAACTTTGCAGTTATCAGTTATTTCAATACTATGCAATTACTGTGAAAGATGTGATAAGGTGCTTTTAATGGTAGCCTATTGTCCGTAATCTGCCACCCAAATTCTAAATGACATTCAGATGATTGCAATGTTTAGGTTTAGATCAGGGACACCTCTTTTTTTAAAAAAAAAACAAAAAACATTTTCTTCTCAGTTCCTCACTACTTGTTGATTCAGAATGTAATTCGTCATTCTATTTACCAGAGGATTTTTTATTCTATTTTTTGAAACCTCCGTACCCTTTAATTATTGTTATTTTTTCAAAGAATTCACTTTGAAACTTGGGGATGTTCCACACATTTGTTCAGCTGTGGATACTGTTCATTGCTGTCAACTTTTGGATTTGAAAATAAGGGATCAGCAGCCTCACCTGTCCCGGAGACAGTCTATGGGATATCTAACAATCCAGGATAGCAGCGGGAAGCAGTGGGAAACGGCGCTGGAATAAGGGAATTTCCCGCAAAAAAAGGGAAGGTTGACAGCTATGATACTGTTGCTTTGCTCCCTTATGGAGGTTGGTGTAGCACACACCTTAAACTCCACTGTGCACAAAGCTGATGGGAACTCATAAACTTAACCCCTGACTGTTAAGACCAATCGCCGACGACTCTGGGGTTGTGGCACTCATCTCACTTTACTGGCTGAGGGAGCCGACATTTGTCCACAGACAGACCACAGCAGCACACAGAAACGCCATTTAACTTCCCGCTGGAGCAGTACCTATTTATCTACTTGCACTTTGACGTGCTTTTGAACTGCTAGGTTGGCAGGAGCAGGGACCGAGCAACGGGAGCTCACCCCATCGTGGGAATTCGAACCGCCGACCTTCCGATCAGCAAGTCCTAGGCTTAGTGGTTTAGACCACAGCGCCACCCACGTCCCCATGGGAACTCATACTAAGCTCTTTTAATTAGCTGGACAGGTGTTCTAACAATTGGTGAGTTAACCATGTTTAAATATGTTTATCTAGTGTTATCTGTCCACCAGCACAAGGGCTCTTGTATTAGAGGATGGTCAGTTTTGTTGTTGTGCAGCAGAGGAATCCACTGTGTTAGTGTCCTCTCCTTCTATCTGAAAGAAGCCACTGAAAGTGTCCAGCAGTTGCAGCAAGCCATATGGCACAACAACTGCCGCCTAGGCTCAAGGTGAGAGGAATTTATCATTCCTTCTAATAGCAAACGTAGTTGGTAGGTGCTGATAGAAATGGAATCGAAAGACGAGGGAGGTTATCAGTATGGTAGAAGGAACAAGGTTTGCAGAAACACAATAAAAGTACCATACTTTTCTGTGTATAAAACGAGGGGTTTTTTATTATTATTAAAGAAGTATGTTAAAAAAAGAACGGCTTGTCTTATACACAGATATTGCATAGCAGGGACGTGGGATTGGTTGCTGCCATGAGCTGGAGATTTTCAGCAGCGATTGTTGTTGGTGGCTGCGGCAAGGACAAGTGTTGATTGGCTGTCACTGCGGCAATTTGGTGTGTGATTGGCTGGCGCGGGGACAGACGACAGGTTGCATTTGTGACGTGGGCGGGTGAGCGAATTTTGGCAATCTTTCCTAAAAAAAGCTCAAAAACTCTGGGGTATCCTCCCCTCCCCCCAAAAAAGCTCAACAGCTCTGGGCAATCTCCCCCCATTTTCTTAATTTTTCCCCCAAAATAGGGTGCATCTTATACACGGGTGCGCGTTATACATGGAAAGTACGGTATGTTTTTAAAAACTCTCAGTAGTGCAAATGGAAATACAGCTAATGAAGATTGTGAATGCTTAGCAGTCAAGGAATGCTGGCTATCCAGTAAAAAAAAAAAAAAGGACAAAATGAATGAAGAGGAAAGGATTAGAATGTCCTGCACTTAAACTCTTCATTTATTTGTTTGTTAATAAAATGTATCTACAGGTTAAAACTGGAAATAAATCCTCAAAGCATTTTACAAAGAATATAAAAATGCATTAAAATTGGTTTGTTTGTTTGTTTTAAATGAATAGTCTAAAATAGACATAATAAGAGAAAATTACAGACTAAAATACATGGATAGGAATTCAGGGAAGCATGCCTAATAACATCACCTTTGCACCTTAATTTTCTGTTTATCTTCTGGTGGAATGGGGTTGAGATGGATGTATTCTTTTATGCATGTTATAGACAAGCATTTTAGGTTGCTTTTACTCTGTTTTTTACACTTGTTTTTAATCTTTTTTTGTAATTGCTTTGAGTTCACCCCCCCTTTTGGGGGGGGGAAGAGCAACTAAATCATAATCAACAGCAATAACAACAGAACGTAGAAGCTAAAACTGACAGGGCTGGCAAGATCCCTGGACAGGAACTTTCCTGCAACTTTTGTCACATCTCCCAGTTCTATCTTTCCTTATCAAACTTAGCAGAATAGCGAAATATAAGAGGTTTCATATACTTGGTGAGCTTCACAGCTTTGCAGGAAAGTATTAGCTTTAAAAGAAAAGGAGAGAAGGCACACACAGAGAGAGACCCCAAAGTCTCCTGGCAAGTGCTGCAAATGTGCCAAAAGAACAATTTAAACCCTGATTGCAATGAAAGCAAGGGAAGCAGGGAATTGGACCCTTACTCTGTATGGAAGTTATCTGAACAACTTACAGAACAGCCATCCTTGAAACTTTTCCATCTAAAGGACTAGCCGTGCAGCATGGGGGCAGAGCTTTCTCCATGTTCCTCCTTTCTTACAACCACAGTCATACCTCGTAGGTTCATGTTGTGTCTTTTCGGCTTGCGAACGCGGCAAACCCGGAAGTGTATACTTCCGGGTTTTGCCATGCATGCGCGCAGAAGCGTTCTGCACGCTTCCCACATGCCCAGAAGCACTCTATCGTACTCTGCACTTGCACAGAAGCGCAGCTCTAGTTGCAGACTTTTCGGGGTGCAAACGGCACCCCGGAATGGATTGTGTCTGCAACCATATACCTGGGACTCTCTAGTGCAGCTGGTCCCATCTATCAGGGCTTCTGCTATACACTTCATTTTGAAACTCTAGGAATCAGCTGCTAGTCAGGGCTTTGAAGCACCTTGCAGAGGGCTTTGTGAGAGCCACTGAGCAGCTGAGCATTAGTGCCCATAAACCCCTTTTGCTCCCAGCTGAAACTTAACATAGAGCAGGTGGGTGTGCCTTGAATAAAACTGACCCTCCAAGTGTCCCTATTTAACAGGGACAGTCCTGGATTTACAGAAGCTATCCCAGTTTCTGAATTGATCCTGGAATGTCCAGCTTTTCCTTAAAGGTAAAGGGAAAGGGGACCCCTGACCATTAGGTCCAGTCGTGACCGACTGGGGTTGCGGCGCTCATTTCACTGTATTGGCCGAGGTAGCCGGCGTACAGCTTCTGGGTCATGTGGCCAGCATGACTAAGCCGCTTCTGGCGAACCAGTGCAGCACACGGAAATGCCGTTTACCTTCCCGCAGGAGCGGTACCTATTTATCTACTTGCACTTTGACATGCTTTCGAACTGCTAGGTTGGCAGGAGCAGGGACCGAGCAATGGGAGCTCACCACGCCGCGGGGATTCAAACCGCCGACCTTCTGATTGACAAGTCCTAGGTTCTGTGGTTTAACCCGCAGTGCCACCCGCGTCCCTTAGGTCGTCCCTATTTATATCAGATAAATGTTGGAGGTGTGGCATTATCTGACCCCAAGCCAAGAAGATAGGTAACAACCTTTAGAGACACCTGAAGGCAGCCCTGTATAGGGAAGCTTTTTAATGTTTAATGTTTCATTGGAAGCCACTCAAAGTGACTGTAATAATAATAATAATAATAATAATAATAATAATAATAACAGGACATCCCTATTTTCATTAGAGAAATGTTGGGAAGTATGCTCAAATGTCCTGGCAGGCCAAATGGGGAAGCCTGCTGGGTCCATGGGTCAGAGATTCCCCACCCCTGCTCTATCACTTGGGTTGTGATCCCTACCAATCCATCTTCTCCCTCCCACATGATTGCTTTGGGAGAGAAGGAATCATGAGCCCCCAGCCTATAAACCTTTTGGACCCTGACCTAAAATTAGGGTGTCAGTCTTTTGAATTTTAGGTTGTTCACGACAAGTGGCATTAAAGGCTGAGCTTGGAGTGTGATACTTTGATTTTCAGGAAAGAAAAAAGGGGGAGGGAGAGAGAGACTTATCCTAGTGATGAGGAATTAGGCCCTGAAGTCCTGAAAATTCTCTTGAAAACTTTACTTGCCATGAACTTTTTAAAAATGTATTTTTAATTCAAACACTTAGGAGAAAAGCCTATATCATATTTTTTTCCCCTACCAGAACCCTTTTCAGTAAAAGCCTGAAATATTAATATCTGACTCACCCAAAAATTCCTCCAGCTAAAATTGGGAAGATAGGGCCTGGTAACATTAACACTTGAAAAAATTATTTCCATTCTAATGTACATACTGAAGAAGGAAAGCAAAGAAGGGTTTTATATTCATATAAAGTAAGCACCATGGGCAGCTGTCTTTTGGAAATTGCAAGGGAGGAAATCTACAGCATCTAAATCAACTGCAATGTACTGTATATCCAAAGAGGTTTTTCCAGACCCATAAAGTTCTATTCAGGCATTCATATTCTATGTTAAATCAACACACAAATGGAGAGTGTGGCACTATTCCTGTCACCCTTTGCCAGTTTCAGACACTTATCCACATCAGCAAATATGCAGATTTCACATTTTAAGCAGAACATCGTAGCTATTTTCAGCATCCCAACTCTCCCCCACCCCCAACGTTCATGGACATTGCAGGGCACACACTGTATTTGATGTGTGAAACAGTCACTATTTTCTGTTGTTTGCGTCCCAGCTGTTAGTGTTTATACTAGGAGGGTTTCAGAATATCAGGTCAGATGGCTGTTTCACTCAGAGTTTACCTGGTAAGATGCTGTCATAGAACGCCTTAGGTTGGCTTTCCAAAACAAAGTTTAATCAGTTTCCTAACTTCACTTGGCTTCTTGCACATAATTAATTTACAAAATAGCCAACAACTTAACACCCATCCCTCATTCTTCAGACTCTCAAACATCACAGACAATCCTCCCAGATTAGGTTTTTAATGTATTTTTAATACCCTGTTGGAAGTCGCCAGGCGGGGTATAAGTAAAAAATTATTATTATTATTATTATTATTATTATTATTATTATTATTATTATTATTATTATTATTATTATTATATCTGGTGCCTTGAGTTTCTCAGCATCCTGTCAGACATACACATCTTTACATGTGAGTTTTCTGCAAGAAGGAGCTAGTGAAAGATGGCTACTCATATCCCTAGCCTATAGTTTCTTCCTCTTGGCCTTCAGCAGCTAGTCACAGCAATCTTCCTCCAGTCTCTCTAAGGCTCCCCCTTCATACTAGACTTCCCCAAACAAGTTCAAATTTTATAAACTACAGCTCCATCATCCCTGAGCTTTAGCTACGCTGACCAGGCATGTTAAGACATGTAGTCCAAAACACTGGAAGGGCACCAGGTTGTAGAAGTCTAATGTTGACTGTAAACCTGTAAGTGCTAGTATTAAATTACCATGCCTAGTACATTTTTAACAATTTTACAAATGTCAGTTTGTGTTTCTTAGTGCAGAAAGTATTGATCTGATGTACAGAGATCTTTCCCGTTCTGCTTAATGCAAGAGGGTTCTACCAAAAGCTTCTCTGTGTGAGAGAAGCAGACAGAAGGGTTAACGATTGCTTGGATTATACCTTCTGGGAAGCTGGCTTGAACTGGTTCTCTTATCTCTTCCAATTAAGGTCATGCTGACTATAAATAAAGGCCAGAAGGAGCCTAGATATTACCTTTCTCTTTCTATCTCTCTCTTCCTTCTGGTGTGGTGTTTTTGTAGATAGGGTGCTTAGTGCTAAGGTTTATTCTTATTATAAGTTTATAAATGCTGCAACTGGATTTTTGTATGAACTGAGCCAGTCCTGATTGTATTTGGATTTGTGACCATTAAGCTACATTTGCCTTCAGCAAGAGTAAAGCTCTGCTGAATGAAATATTGCCTCTGGTCTATTTTGGGGAACTCTGCTACATGTTTAAGGTTTCCCTCCACACATATGCCAACGTATGACAAGAAAGACCATTAGTCAAAGCTAACCCTGTATTGTCTTCTATTTTTTTTTTTTAAATAATATTTTATTGAGTTTTACAACAGAAACTTGAAACAACATTAAACCAACAACCTCAGAAAAACAACATAAAGAAAAAGAAAAGGAAAAAACAGAAAAGATAAGTATTACAACACACAAACACAAAACAGCAAAATACAACATAGAAAATAAAACATATTAAAAACAATTTTTGTCTCCTTGTATTCTTTACATTAACTTATTTCTCCGACTTCCCCAGGCCTTCCTTCTCTGTATTCCAAATCATATATTCTGTCTGCAAATTCTTGTCCTCTATCGTACTTTGATTTTCTAATACTCTTAAAGACTAATAGATAATTGCATTTCCTTAGTCTGACAAAATATTAAATCTCTGATCACTTTTTCCCAAATACCCATTCATCCTCAATCCGATGTCATCAAATGTTCGTTATCTTATAATGTTTCTGTAAATAATCCTTGAATTTCCTCCAATCTTCCTTCACCGTCTCTTCTCCCTGGTCTCTGATTCTGCCGGTCATTTCTGCCAATTCCATATAGTCAATAACTTTCATCTGCCATTCTTCCAGTGTGGGTAGCTGTTGAGTCTTCCAATACTGTGCGATGAGTATCCTTGCTGCTGCTGTAGCATACATGAAAAATGTCCTATCCTTCTTATGCACCTGTTGGCTAACCATACCCAGGAGAAAGGCCTCTGGTTTCTTCAAGAATGTGTATTTAAAAACTTTTTTCAACTCATTATAAATCATCTCCCAGAATGCCTTTATCCTTGGGCATGTCCACCAAAGGTGAAAGAATGTACCTTCAACCTCTTGACATTTCCAACACTTATTGTCAGGTAAGTGGTAGATTTTTGCAAGCTTGACTGGTGTCATGTACCACCTGTATATCATTTTCATAATATTCTCTCTTAAGGCATTAGATGTTGTAAATTTCATACCAGTGGTCCATAACTTTTCCCAGTCAGCAAACATTATGTTGTGACCCAAATCTTGGGCCCACTTAACCATCACTGATTTCACTTCCTCATCTTGTGTATTCCATTTCAACAGCAAGTTATACATTCTTGACAGAATCTTAGTTTTGGGTTCTAACAATTCTGTTTCCAATTTTGATTTTTCCACCTGGAAGCCAATTTTTCTATCCATTTTGAAAGCCTCCATTATTTGGTGATAATGAAGCCAATCTCGAACTTTACTTTTTAATTTATCGTAACTCTGTAATTTCACTCGATCACCATCTTGCTCTAAAATCTCCCAATATTTTGGCCAATTGGCCTCCATATTGAGTTTTTTTAGTGCTTTTGCTTCCATTGGGGACAACCACCTTGGAGTCTTATTTTCAAGCAAGTCTTTATACCTCATCCAAACTTTAAACAATGCATTTCTGACAATGTGAATTTTAAACATTTTATGCACTTTAACCTTGTCATACCATAAGTATGCATGCCAACCAAAAGCATTATTAAATCCTTCTAAGTCCAACATGTCAGTGTTTTCAAGAAGTAGCCATTCTTTTAGCCAGCAAAAAGCTGCTGCTTCATAATAAAGTTTCAAATCTGGCAGGGCAAAGCCCCCTCTTTCCTTAACGTCAGTTAATATTTTAAATTTTATCCTTGGCTTTTTGCCCTGCCAGACAAATCTAGATATATCCTTTTGCCACTTCCTGAAACAGTCAGTTTTGTCTATAATTTGCAACGTCTGAAATAGAAACAACATTCTTGGCAGTACATTCATCTTTATCGCGGCAATACGACCCATTAACGAGAGTTTCAAATTAGACCATATTTCTAGATCTTTCTTTATCTCCGACCAACATTTATCATAGTTATCTTTATATAAGTTCCCATTTTTAGCAGACATGATAATTCCCAAATATTTCACTTTTTTCACTACTGTCAATCCTGTCTCATTCTGAAACCTTTCTTTCTCAATTTCTGTTAAGTTCTTTGTCAAAACCTTGGTTTTAACTTTGTTTAATTTAAACCCTGCCAATCGACCAAACTCTTGAATCAATTCTAAGACTCTTTTTACACTGGATTCTGGCTCCTGCAGTGTCAAAACTAAATCGTCTGCAAATGCTCTTAATTTATATTGTTTAGATCCGACCTGTATCCCTCTGATCAGTTGGTCCTTTCTAATCATATTCAGCAGCACCTCCAGGACTGATATAAAAAGTAAAGGGGAAATTGGGCACCCTTGTCTTGTGCCTTTCTCTATTCTGAACTCCTCAGTTATTACATTATTTACAATTAATTTAGCTTTTTGTTCAGAATAGATTGCACTTATACCATTCTCAAATTCTTGGCCTACTCCCATACCTTGGAGATTCTTCTTCAAAAAGCTCCAAGAAATATTGTCGAAGGCCTTCTCCGCATCCACAAATATCAAAACTGCTTTTGTATTTATTTTTTCCTCCAAAAATTCCAATATATCAATTATATTCCTCACATTGTCAGATAGATGTCTTCCTGGGAGAAAACCTGCTTGATCTTTATGAATCTCCTTTATTAATACTTTCTTAAATCTTCTAGCCAAAATGTCTGCAAAGATTTTGTAATCCACATTCAATAGCGATATTGGGCGGTAGTTTTTAAGTTGATGTTTTTCAGTCTCTATCTTCGGTATAAGCGTGACAAAAGCTTCCTTCCACGTTTCTGGTGCTTTTTTCCCCTGAAGTATTTCATTACAGACATCTTTCAACGGCTGAATTAACCAGTCCTTCAATACTTTGTAGTATTTAGCAGTCAGTCCGTCCGGTCCTGGGGACTTGCCTAGTTGCATATTCTGAATGGCACTCTGAATTTCTTGATCTGTTATCCTATCACTCAGGTTCAATCTGCTTTCTTGAGATATTTTCGATAGCCCATTCTCTTTCAAAAATTCCTCTATATCTGCTTCATTCTGGGGTTGCTGAAAGTAAAGCTGTTTGAAGTATTTTTGAAAGGCAGTCCTTATTTCCACTGGGTTCTGTATATTTCTTCCTTCCACTTCCAAATTTGTTATCGTGTTCTGTTTTTGTCTCTTCTTTATTTGCCATGCCAATAACTTTCCACATTTGTTTGCTGACTCAAATGTCCGTTGTCTCATTTGCCTTATTTTCCATTCAATTTCTTGATTAATCATTTGCATATATTCAACTTGATATAACTTAATTTCTCTTAAAATTTCCTGTGATTTTGGTTTTACTCTTAGTCTCTTTTCTCCCTCATTGATTTTCTCAAGGATCTTTTCTCTTTTTTCCTTTTGTAGTCTCTTCTTGACCGTGTTCTGTTGAATCAGAAACCCCCTCATAACAGCTTTACTTGCATCCCATACCGTTCTTTTCTCCACCGTAGTGTTTAAATTTATCTCAAAATAGTCCTTCAAGGTTTTCTGGGCCTTCTTAGTTATTTCCTCGTCTCTAAACAGAGCGTCATTCATCCTCCATCTAAAGGAACCAGTTGGTATTAAGTTCATTACCATCTTAACAGCATTATGGTCGGAACAAGTCTTTGGGCAGATTACCGCTTTTTTTGTCTTCGGTGCCAGTCCTCTCGTGATCCATATCTGGTCGATTCTTGTCCAGGTCATTTTGGCTTCAGAGAAGAAAGTACCCTCTTTTCCTAGAGGGTTTTTGGTTCTCCAAATGTCCACCAAATCCAGGTTATCAGTCAATTCAAAAAAGGTTTTTGGTAGTCTCCCATCTTTGGTGACTACCTGTCGTTGTGCCTTGTCCATATTTGTCGAAACTACTCCATTCATGTCACCCATCAACATCACATTGTATTCCAAATAATCCATCAATGTCTCATGCAACTTCTTGAAAAACTCGGATTTTCCATCATTAGGTGCGTACACACCTACTATCAGATATTTTTGTCCATGGTATTGGATTTCAATTGCCAAATATCTCCCTTGTTCATCTTTGAACATAAACTTTGGTGAGAGGCTCTCTTTAGCATATATTACAACCCCTCTTTTTTTTACTTTATCAGATGAGATAAATTCTTGGCCCAATCTTTTATTAATTAAAATTTTCCTATGGAGCCTTGTCACATGTGTTTCTTGTAAGCAGATTAAGTCCAATTGTTCCTTTTTTAAAATATGAAAGATCGATTTCCTCCGTCGAATCGAGTTAAGACCATTGCAGTTCCAACTTAAAATTTGCAGAGACATGGTGAATTTATTCTATTATGTTCCTCCAGTTGCTCCCAATGTCTTATCCTTATCTGTCGAATCCGGTGGTGTCTTTTTCTTCCGAGTCCTCTTTGGTTTTGCTCCTGTCACGCCTTCACTCCCTTCCTCTGATGATTCCGATGGGTCTGTTACTTTTAAAGTTCCCTTCTGTAGGTCCTCCTCGTAGGTTTCTAGGAATATATTCTTATCCTCCACTGATTTTATCTTTATCTTTCTTCCCTTGATACTGAAAGAAATTCCTTCCGGGAATTCCCACCTGAAGATGATGTTGTTTTTTCTTAGTTGGGTAACCAGATCCTTGTAGTTTGACCTCAGGTCCAAAAGAAATTTTGGAATATCTTTAAAGATCTCAGCTTTAGATTGATTAATTACCAAGGGTTTTTGAAAATGTAGTCCAAGAACCTTGTCTCTTTCTTCTTTGGTTCGAAACGTAATCAAACAGTCTCTAATTTTGATCCTTTTGCTTGTTCTTCCCAATCGAAAGGCACTCAAGATCTTGAATTCCTCTTTCTCGGATTCCAAGTTCCAAAATTTCTCAAATTCTTGTGTAAGAAGGTCCCGCAGGCTTCCTTCCTCAATTTCTGGTATATTTCTAATTCTCAAATTCGTTTGTCTCTCTTTCAGGTCCAGCATAGAAAATTTTGCTCTATATTCCTCTAGTTGTCTGTTCATCGGTGGTAATTTCTCCTCAGTGGCAACTGCAACTTCCTTTGCCTCCTCAGCAATTTTTCTTGTCTCGGCCGATACTTCCAGTAATTCCTTAATTGAAGCTGTATTTTGCTTTATATTTACAGAATTTTGTTCTATTTTTTGGAAGGCCTCTGTTACTCCTTTATTTGTTTCAGTAACCTGGCTTTTTAATTCCGTAACTTGTCTTTTAGTGTCCGCCAGTTCTTCTGTCAGTTTGTCTAAGGATCCCTGTATCCTTGCAAATCCTGCCGTAATAAGGTCTTCTGCTCCCGACATTACTTTAACTTTAGGTGTAACAGAGGCACTTCCTGTAGGTTCTGGGAAGGATCCCCTCCTTCCCGTGTGAAAAGATTTGCCAGATCTTGTTGTTTTGTCTTGGAATTGCTGTACTTTCCCTCTTTCCTCTGCCATAAGCCGACTGTTTCAAGGTTATTCTGCAGCTGAAACTTGTTATCTACTCCAAAATAAACAGTGGAAGTTTTTCTCAGTTATTTTGTAGCTCTGTAACAATTCCAGTAACCACCAGGGGGACCTAGCAGATGTTGCAGCTGAAGGGATAATATGTCTCCCACTCTCCTTTCACAGCAAACTTGTATCAGTAATGTTCCCTCTCAATATCCACAACTCACAACTCCATATCCATTACTCCAGTCCTTATAAAAAGTCCTTTTGAGCACTTCCACAGTCCATATGGCTTAACTTTCAAATTTGACAGATCAGGACCAGGAGTCCAGGCAGTGAGCTTTATAGTAAACTTCTTTCAATGCAGGCAATAAAAAAAAAAGTTTTTTAAACTCCCCCCCTCTTTCCCTGCTTCCCGAGGGGGGGGATTTCTCTCCAAAGACTTCGGATTTCAACCCTTTCGAACTTTATTTTATAGGGTTTTTAGTCCTCACGTCTTTGCTTTCCAATGTTTACAGGCGGAAGGCTGGCTCCCTGTTTAAACCTTTCCGCTTCGGTGTCATATTACGTTGTTAATTTAAGTCCGATTTAAGTCCAATTACTTCTCAATTCTTGCTTAATTTCATCAGATCCTTTAAAATATTTGTATTTTTCCTACTCACGGATCCTTCTTTTTAGTCCCGATTGCACAGGGAAAAGTTGAGCGCTGCTCCGATCACAGCTGCGCGACGTCACTCCGAAAAAGAAGCGATTGACTCTCAGCACCGCTTCAACCCCCGCCACGCTCCGGAGCTCTTACTGAGCCCCGGAGACGTTTTGGGAGAGCGCTGTTGGTGCCCGCCGAGTCCCACGGACGTAGACCTCCTCCGTCCACGTTTCCAAGGGTCCCCCGCGTCGCCGTAGCGGTAGAACCCTGTTTTTTTCGGAGCTTCCCCCTCCGGTGCTCAGCAGGGGGCCGCCATGATCGATGGCGCTCAACCAGGAAGTGGCCTGTATTGTCTTCTATGACCAGCAGTGGCTATGGAAGAGCCCAGATGAGGTTCTTTCCCATCACCTGCTCCCTGAGAGCCATTCAGTAGCATATAGTCAGTATTAAAAGGTGGAGTATATATATTTGATTTTTTTTTTAAAAAAGCAAAAGAAATAATTGGAGATGCTAGCTTTTGAATGTAGGACTATAGGACAGTATGGGCCTTTGTTCCATAGGCATCAAAATACACGGGTGATTCAAAAATATTTTTTCTGCAGTGTGTTCAGTTTGTCCTCCTTTGTTTCATCATGCATCCCTTTCTCCTTCTCCCCCCTCCTGCAAGTAGGGCTGGGGGCAGAGAGGAGTCTTCTATTGTAGCCAGTAGATGACGTCTTCCATTCATAACTGGGCTGCTAATGTTAAGGGAATGGACACAGCTTTGGAAAGAAGTGTTAACTCTCCCCTCCCTCCACCATCAACACCACTACCCTATGCCACTTAGAGGCTTGAAATAAGCTTTCTATTGTGTGGTGGTGATACTCCTACCCCTGGTATGCAGCCCTGCAGGGTTGTCCATGAAGGAATGTATCCCTTAAGCTGATGCCATACATTCCTTGTCTTAGGGTTTGAATCTTTAGGGACTCAAGATAGGTTTTGATGAGATAAGCCTATGAGTTAGAACAGGGTATAATATTCATGCATTCATTCACTGTACTTCTTCTGCACATTTCAGTCACCACCACCCTGTCAGCTAACAGGAGTAATAAAAAAAAAACCCCAGTTAAAATATGACAATTAAAACTATATGTGAGTACCAAATAACTACCGTATTTTGCGCCCCATAGGATGCACCAGCCCATAGGACGCACCTAGTTTTTTGGGGGGGAAATAAAGAGAAAAAAAATTATTTCCCCCCCAGGTGCGGGGCTGGAAGAACCAGGTTGGGGAACAGCGGGAAGGCGCGCTCCGCCTCCCCGCTGTCCCCCGAGCTTGTGGGGCTGGTGATGGGGAAAAGTGCGCTGAGCCCGGGACTGCAGGCAGCTCTGCGCAGCCATCGGGAGCTGGGCGGGACTTCACGCCCCGCTCCCGATGGCCGCACAGAGCTGCGCTGAGCCCGGGACTGCAGGCAGCTTTTTCGCAGCCATCGGGAGCTGGGCGGGACTTTGTGCCCCTCTCCCGATGGCCGCGCAGAGCTGCGCTGAGCCCGGGACTGCAGGCAGCTCTGCGCAGCCATCGGGAGCCGGGCGGGACTTCGCTCCCCGCTCCCGATGGCCATGCAGAGCTGCGCTGAGCTCGGGACTACAGGCAGCTCTGCACAACCCTCGGAGCCGGTCTCCCGAGGGTTGCACAGAGCTTCCTGAAGCCTGGAGAGCGAGAGGGGTCGGTGCGCACCGACCCCTCTCACTCTCCAGGCTTCAGCAAAAGGCTGCATTCGCCTCATAGGATGCACACATATTTCCCCTTCATTTTTGGAGGGGAAAATGTGCGTCCTATAGGGCGAAAAATACGGTAAGTCAATTTATACACAAGGTGTGTGTGAGTCCCGGTTCAGGTTTCTCGGGGGGGGGGGTTATAAAGCTGATCATGATACAAATCTAGATTAATCAACAAATGAATGTGGTTCCTGCCTTTCTTTCATCCCCATAGGAGTGCCTCCTTTGCTCTGCATCACTTACCACTCAAACAGAGACTCATTCCTATGTCAAGCTTTGCTCAACCCTCTCATCAAGTTGCCATTACCCTTGAGCACCAGGGAACCCTGTGCAGATCTTCTGCAACCCAAGTTTCACCTTTTCAAGGTGGGAAATTGATTTCCCTCTTCTAGGCATGCAAAGGTGCATAGTGCAGCCACTGATCCATAGCTGTGGCATGTGCACTATGACACAATCAGCAGTTGCTGATGAGGGAACATCTTACTCCCCTCCCTCGCCCCCCCCAAGAAAGGGGAGGGAAAGCTGCACCTTTTGCAAAAGGAAGAGCACAAGTAGCAAACAGACTGTGTTGGTGAAGAATTCATCTTGCAAAATGCCATGAAGTCAGCTTGCTGCACCGCTGCTGGAGGCTATTGTCAGTGTTGCTAAGTAAGCAGTGAAAACAGTGTTTCTTTAATGAGAAAAGGCTTAGGTGCCATGGTGATTGCTTTTTATAGAGCACCTAACAAATAGATAGGGAGGGAGGACAGCCATTTCTGAAACAAGTGTTGAAAGTTGGAACCATGGGATATATTTCGCGGCTCTCCATTTCAAAGAGCAGTGCTGAAATTTGCAAGGAATTTAAAACCCAGGTGGGGAACTAAAGAGCACCAGGTGCGTGCCTGAGGCACTTAGAATGCTCAAGGGAACCTCTCTATTTTCTCTTCCCTCTGCAGCCTCTAGGTCTATATCAGCTGCCCCTCCAGAAAGTTCCCCAATGCTCAGGAGCAGGAGGGGGACTGCAAGGGGTTGTCATAAGATGGGGGCATAGCAAGCTTTGGTGCATATGAGGAAGGCTGCCAGTGGTCCTTAGGAATATAGAAAGAGCCTTGTTGGGTCAGAACAAAGTTTAATCTAGTCCAGCATTGTATTTTCTGCAGTGGCCAACCTCTGGGAAGCCCACAGCAGTCCATGGAGGCACTAGCCCTCTCACACTAAATCCTAGAAGCTAGTATTTAGAGAAATGTTGTTTCTGAACCTGGGCATCATCATGGCTGATGTAGCCTTTGATAGCTACCGGTATGTCTCTTCCTCTGTTAAAGTCATTGAAGCTAATAGTCACTGTCACATTTTCTTGAAACAAATCACATCAATTAATTATTGTTTGGTGTGACATAGTATTGCATTTTGTCTGTTGAGCATCCTAGTAATCACTTTCACTGGCTGACCCCAACTGCAATTATTATGAGAGAGAGGAACCCCTCAAAAATGTTCTACCACAGATAATTTATTGTAAACCCTCACCAACTCCCTCCTTATTTTCTAAACTTTAAAAGCCCCAAAGATTTCCCAAAGACTTAGGAAAGGGCCGTGTTAAGGTGCATCTAGGGGTGTGCAACTGGTCTGATTACTTTGGTGATGAAGCTTCAGGGGCGCTGCAGCAGGCATCACAGCTATGGCACCCAATGGAAGGTGAATATTTGAGGTGCCAAGGTCCACCCCTGGACCATACCTCAATCGTAGAGCATGTGCTTTGCATGCAGAAGGTCCCAGATAACAAACCCCAGCATGTCCAGCTAGTGCTAGGAAGTACTTCTGATCCAAACCCCTGGAGAGTCACTGCCAGCCAGTGTAGAACATACTGAGCTAAATGGTCTGACTCAGATTCAGTCGGAATCTCCTTTCTTAGATTCAAGTTATAAGAAAGCAGATTCGGATAAAAAGAAAAAGGAGATTCCGACTACACATCAGGAGGAACTTTATGGCAGGAAGAGCTGTTTGACAGTAGAACAGACTCCCACAAGATGTGGCAGACTCCCTCCTTGAAGGTTTTTAAGCAGAGGTGGAATAGCCATCTGTCATGGATGCTTTAGTGAAGATTCCTGCATTGCAGGAGGTTGGACTAGATGACCCTCAGGGTCCCTTCCAACTCTACAATTCTATGATTGTATGAGTATAAGGCTGCTTCCTGTGGTGCATATATTGAAGTTATACCTTGCATATCTGGCTGGGTTGCTCCAGCCACTCTGGGGCATAATAATAAAACATCGAACATTATTATTGTTGTTGTTGTTGTTATTGTTGTTGTTGTTGTTGTTGTTGTTATTTATATACTGCCCTATATCCAGAGGTCTCAGGGCAGCTCACAGAACAAAATCAAAATGTAAAACCACAAAATATATAATCAAAATAAAAAACAACAACCCAATAACACACCCCCCCAAAAAACCCTACATTTTAAAAGGGCATAGGATGTCAGTCAAATCAACCAAAGGCCTGGTTTAAAAGGAACGTTTTTGCCTGGTGCCAAAATTGCATAAGGGACGCGGGTGGCACTGTGGGTTAAAGCCTCAGCGCCTAGGGCTTGCTGATCGAAAGGTCAGCAGTTCGAATCCCCGCAGCGGGGTGCGCTCCCGCTATTCGGTCCCAGCGCCTGCCAACCTAGCAGTTCGAAAGCACTCCCGGGTGCAAGTAGATAAATAGGGACCGCTTACTAGCGGGAAGGTAAACGGTGTTTCCGTGTGCGGCTCTGGCTCGCCAGAGCAGCGATGTCACGCTGGCCACGTGACCCGGAAGTGTCTCCGGACAGCGCTGGCCCCCGGCCTCTTGAGTGAGATGGGCGCACAACCCTAGAATCTGGCAAGACTGGCCCGTACAGGCAGGGGTGCCTTTACCTTTTACTAAAATTGCTTAATGAAAGCGCCAGGTGAACTTCCCTGGGGAGAGCTTTCCACAGTGTTGCCACCCTCCTGACCTCTCGAGGAGGAGGCATATGAAGCAGAACCTCAGAAGATGATCTCAGGGTCCAGGCAGGTTCATATGGAAAGAGGCGGTCCTTGAGGTATTGCAGTCCTGAGCCATTTAAGGATTTGTAGGTCGAAGCCAGCACTTTGAATTGGGCCCGGAAACTAATTGGTAGCCAGTGCAGTCGGACCAGGATCAGCATAATATGTTCAAACAGTCTTGAACAAGTGAGCAGCCTGGCCACTAAATCCAGCAATGGCTGAAGTTTCCGAACCGTGTTCAGAGTCAGCCCTATGTATAACACATTGCAGTAATCTAACCTTGAGGTTACCAGAGCATAGACAACAATAGTTAGGCTATCCCTGTCCAGATAGTGGTGTAGCTGGGCCACCAACCAAAGCTGATGGAAGGCACTCTGGGCCATTGAGGCCACCTGAGTCTCGAGTAACAGCAAAGGATCCAGGAGTACACCCAAGCTATGAACCTGCTCCTTCAGAGGGAGTGTAACCCCATCAAGAGCAGGCGACCTCCCACCCATCTGGTCTAGGGAACCCACCCAATAACAGTGCCTCAGTCTTATCTGGATTGAGCTTCAGTTTGTATGTAATAATAATAGTAATTCCTACTCCACAATACCCCTTTGAATTCAAGCTATCATGGCACCAAATATTATTTTATAAAAGAAAGCTTACCTTAAAAAAAGATGTCAAAGAGAACAACTACCAGACTTTTAGAAGACATCTCAAGGCAGCCCTGTTTAGGGAAATTTTTAATGTTTGATGCATTACTGTATTTTAATATTTTGTTGAAAGCTGCCCAGAGTGGCTGGGGAAGCCCAGCCAGATGGGAAGGGTATAAATTATTGTTATTACTATTACTAATAATAATAATAATAATAATAATAATAATAATAATAATGTCTGAACAAAATTTAGCCATATAACACATACACTAACTAGCAGTTCAATCAGCTTTGGGGCAGTTGCATGGCAAATTGTAGGCTGTCCTGGCCCGTGTGCATTGGAGAGCTCCTTGGGTGTGCATAGAACCCATACACACATAGCCTGAAAGTAGAATGAATTGCACCACCTTTGGATCACAACAAGATATGGAAAACATTTGATGCCTTAAAAACATAAGAAGAACCTGTCTGTTGGATCAGGCCAAGGCTCATCTACTCTAGCACTCTCTTCCTTCAGCAGCCAACTTGATGCCTATAGGAGGCCTGCAAGCACAACCTGAACATGACAGTGCTCACCACTGTTGTACAAGTGGGCTGTCCACAAAACTAACAGTGAATAAAGAAGGCTATCCACCAAGGTGTAACCTCCCAAAGTGGGTATGTAGCTGTGGGCTAAACCAGTTGGTTGTAAACTTTACTTTTCTTTCATATGCCAGCTTTCGCACTTTGTTGGAAGGGTGGCACATTAACTTGATTTTTTTAAAGATCATTCTATATAAGTGTTTATTTTGCTTCATTTTTCACATACCTTTCATTACACACATGGAATAAATCAGACCTTCAGGGTGGCACGACCACCCACTGATACTAAGCAGGTGCCTTCGCAATACAGTTGGGGGGCCTGCTAAATATATTTCTGTTTAAGGAGTGCTACCAAGGCATGTAAATTTAGCATGACGTTTAATATGCAATTGTAATTTACCTTTTTTTTTTTTTTTTTTTGCTGCTGATTTTATGTATATATTGAGAAAAACATATAACCTTGTTTTGCAACCAATTTGGGTGATAATTTTAATTTGTTTTTTAAAATAAAATAAATAAATAAACTGCTTATAAGCTTTTATGATTAAGCAGTATATAAAACCTGTGAAACAGATGTCTTCAAGGTGACTGGTACTCAAAATTCATAATGCAAAGCTATTTTTAAAAGAAAATAGTAAGTGCGATAGAAATTCTAAATAAAAAACACCAACAGCACAAAACTGAAAAGCATTGATTGCTGTGTCGCATCTGGTTTTGATGGGTAAAACTTTTACATCATTTCTCACCAATCTGATGCCCTCCAGATGTGTTTTGGGCCACAACCCTTTATCAGCCCCAGTCAGCAATACACAAAACAAAAGATAGCTGTTCTTCAAAATTTGTAGTTCTCTGGGTTTCGCAATGCAGTTCTATAATACACCCCCCCAACCCCAATATATATATATATATTAGGGGAAGTGTGCACAACAAAGCATGTTTGTGGAACATACCAAATGCATTGCACTGGGGGGAACTGCTGGCAAAATGCTTACATTTGGCAAAATTCCACACACTGAAACACAAAGAAAGGAATGTGAATTTTCATGCAAACATTAAAAAAAGGCAAACGTGTGTGAAAACAGGGTGAATGTAAGTTTGGACAAATGAGAAATGGATAAATACTGCCTGTGAGCTTCCTCCTCCTTCATACTGATGTGCCCTTCTAGAACTCAGCAGGAGAGAAGATGGGACATATGTAGAACTGATTGACTGGAGAGCAGGAGAGCTCAATCTGTAGAGCGTGAGACCTTTAATCTCAGGGTCGTTGGTTCAAGCCCCACATTGGGCAAGATTCCTGCATTGCAGGGGGTTGGACTAGATGACCCTCGTGGTCCCTTCCAAATTTAAAACTCTGTGATTCTTTCTTTGATTCTGTGATCCTGCCTATCATTGGCGCTGACTCCAAATACTGCCCAGCTCCCTGGCTTCTGCCTTCCCTGGTGCCAATGGGCACCAGGCTTCACTGGATCCAATGCTGAAACTTAAAATTTGTACATAAAACTGCCATAAGATTTTGATAAAGCTGTGATCACTTTCCCAAACCTACAAAGGACAGAAATGTAATACAACAGTCGAGGACAGGCACTACTTATAAAGCTATTACATGCTCTCCTGACAAAATGGTTTTAGAAAGGAAATGAATTTTAGTTACAGGCACAGGAAATGCAGCCTGTAGGCCTCTCCCTTTTTAAAATCTATGATGACACACTTCTCCCAGATCAGAATATTTAGAGAAATGGCCACTGCAATTATTTTCTTGTTTGCTATAACTCAACTCCAAAAGTATTTCTTCTCAATCGCTGCGAATTTCATCTTGGTTGGCACTTTGGAAAATAACTCTTGAAAGTGATTTGGTTCCCACAGCACTTCGGGCTGTAAAACAGACATTTTAAAGGGAGGGAGAGGGAGGGGAAACAATTCCTGCCAAGGGCATTTCATGTTCTGTTCCTACGGAAGGGTACAGAGAATGGAGGTTTGGAGGGCATCATCAAATCTTCTGGAAACTGTGGAACATTGCCAAGTGAAGACTTGCCAACTTTTTATCTGGCAAGGGCTCCTATGCTTTTAAAAATCTGCATGACACCCCCCCAAAAAAAAAAACAGTTGAGCTTTTGCCATCATTGCATCAACATGTCAGGAAAAGCATCCCCTGACAAATTTTGGTCTGGTATGCTAATCTGTTGAAAAAATGCAGGGGTGAGCCATCTCAGGCATGGGGGCACATAAGGCACACCAATGCTGCTCTGTTTAGCCCTCAGGAGTCACTGCGGGCCACACAGCCCCCCAAGCCATACCCCTCACCAACCATGCTTCACACCTTCCTCAAGTGTTGCTGCCTAGCTGGGATATGTTCTGGAACTTTGATAATACTTCTTGCTTGCCTAAACAAAAGATAAATTGAGGCTTGCATCAAACTGAAGCCTGTGAACTAGGCTACACATTGTCAGAATCTTCTAAGCTGCTACAGGCACTGAGATCCTCTTTCCAGCCCTCACAGTAGCATCAGCAGAGCTGCCCGATCACTTCCTTATACTCTTCTGGAGTTCAGCATTTGGGAAGAAGCCAGGTTCTAATGGACAGTCGGCTGAAAGGCCGTCTCAAATGATGGATTTGAGAACCAATTTTGTTCATAACCAATAGCTGCTACAATCATCTGGTGGCTTCTGACTATTGGGAGCTTGTTTGCAGGCTCTTCTGTGAACTGATCCAACAACTGATGTGCGCCTTGGCCAGGTTTCTTGGTCTAATTGAAGGGTTACATTGTGCAGAGAATTCCCATTCTCAGGGACTCTTAGCTCAAAGTGCCAACTTAATCTCTGGTCTCAGTTTTTCAGCTATTCATGGAACAGGAACTAAAGAGGAACATCCTTAATACAGTGACTATTAAGTGCTATCTTGACAGGTAGAATTTCATATGACTGAGAAAGATGGGCTCAAAGTAAAGGACCAGGATTAAAAAAGAAAGAAAGGATTAACTTCAAATCTTCATGAAATCAAAAGGGCAAAGTAAAAAAACAGGGGCCTGCAACAAAATAGTGGAATGTTACTGCTCAGGGTAACAGTTGTTCCACTATATTCCCCCTCCTCCACCACCCTATCCGCTTCTGGTTTTCCATTTCCCCTCTTTCCCAGCATTCTGTTGCCACTGAGCATGCTCAGCCTGGCATTAGACTGCTTTGGGCATCCCTCCCCCTTTAGTGTTCTTAGCTGACTTAATTTTCAAAAGAGCCCTCAATAAAAGTGCCCATCAGAAGAGCAACTTTTCTCCAACCTTACTTTGCCTGAAATATAGTGAAATTAATAGACTCTTTCAGGCTTAAGCTGGTAAAACAGTTGTACGTTGAATGTATGACTCGTTAGGGTTATTCCTTATCATGATTAATGGCAAATCACTATGTGAAATGTGGGTCATTCATCAGCAAAGAAATGTGCCCTTAACACAGGTGCTTAGGGGAACTTGGCGGACTTCGTAGTAACAGAGATTGTAAATTTCTGTGTAATAGAGCTGTGTGTGGAAATTCATTGACATATATCTACCTCCTGTTTTCTCTCCCCCAATATTCTGACCCACCATCGCTTTGCCTTGCAAGATGGAAATCTAAATCCAGTTTTGGGGAAAGGCCATTGCTGGGGAGTAGAGCACTCCAGGTTCAATCCCCAACATCTCCAGTTAGGGCTGAGTACTGTGTGCTGCTCTGGTTCACCAGAAGCGGCTTAGTCATGCTGGCCACATGACCCGGAAGCTGTCTGCGGACAAATGCCGGCTCCCTCGGCCAGTAAAGCGAGATGAGCGCGGCAACCCCAGAGTCATCCGCGACTGGACCTAACGGTCAGGGGTACCTTTACCTTTACCCTGTCTGAAACACTGGAGGATCACCACTATATTGACAATATTGAGCCTGATGGATCAATGGTATGACTTTATATAAGGCAGTTTCCCGTGTTACTGCAGCCTTGCCCAACCTGGTGCCCTCCAAATGTTTTGGATTACAGGCACGCACGCATGCACACACATTTACATATGTGCATTAAATATGTGTATGACCGAGCTGAACCCGGAAGTGACCCCAAAATGTCACAAAAAAGAGCAGAAGGGGATGGGGCAGATCAGGGTGTTTGCAGGCTTTTTCAATGGTGTTTCAAATACATGTGATTTCACTGATGCACACGGTGCCTCAGAATGTAAGCCCTGTGTAAATGGGGATTGTGTGTGCCTGCACAATTCCTATCAGCCCTAGGCAACATTGTCATGCCGGCTAGGGCTGGGGATGTAGTTTGCAGTTGTCCAGTTTGCTGAAGAGGCAACTAATTAAGGCCCCTTCCAGTTCAAATATCATTATCTTCTGCTACTGCTATTTCGGTCTTGTCCATTGTCAAAAATTACATTATTGTTTTCATTTTTTTTCTAACTATTGTCTGATTCTATCTCAGTTGCCTATCAAGGGGGCATCGTACCTCAGGGTTACTGTCTGTCCAAGGAGATGGTTTCCCCACTCTACTCCACAATTAAATGAGGCTTTGGAAGTTGATTTTTCTTTCTCTCCACTATGTTGTGTTGAAATTGGAAACTGAGCACAATTTAACTTCAGGTCTTCAGTTCTGTGTACTTGACTGAACAGGTAAACTGCTTGAAGTAGACCAACCAAAACTTGATCATGTTGGATCCACCACTACAGCAATGAACTTTTTATTGATTATTTTGCTTCCTTCCCCCTACCCCATATCTCAGCCAGTTTTTCAGTGTCCTGGTGAGATCCTTTTTGCCTGAGGCAACAGACTAGTAAAGAACAACATTTATTGTGAAGCAAATGAGTGAGCCATATATCTGTGTCACACTGGCAGACGTGCTGTATGAATGCCGTATGAAGGACTGCTGGATATATTTTTAACGAATAAGATAAAAAGGGGTAGACACGTTAAGTATCAAACAATGAATGTTAATCATCGCCTCAACATCAGAAAAGTTAAAAGAAACACACATTTCAGTAATTCAGGTTGGACAGAGAGGCAAAGTAATTAAAATAACAATGAAGATGTTAACAATAGTTGAACAAATCATCATTAACTTTGACCAGGTCATTATATTAGCTGCTGTTTCTTCTTTTTTTAAATAATAATAATAATTAATCCTCTGTCGGAAAAAGCCATAGAAACTCATAGCAAACAAGAATTCAAGAAGCATATTACCAAAAACATTAGTACCAACAATAAGAAATTCCTTAAATATATTAGCAGCAAGAGGTTGTCTAGGGAGGTGGTTGGACCCTTAGATGACAAGGGTGGCAAAATTATGCTAAAGGATGATAAGGAGATTACAGAGAAGCTGAATGAATTCTTTGCATCTGCCTTCACATTGGAAGATATATGGCAGATCCCAGTGCCTTAATTATCCTTTGCAAGAAGCAAGTCTAAGCAATTAGAGATGAAGTTCTAGGCCTGTCAGACAAAACAAAACCCAAGAAATTGCTTGGTCCTGATGGAATTCACCTGAGAGTTCTCAGGGAACTCAGAAATGAAACTGCTGAGCTTCTAACAAAAAATTGTAACTTCTCCCTCAGATCAGCCCCCATACCAGAGGACTGGAAAGTAGCCAGTGTAACAACCATCTTGATAAAGGAATCAAGGGGAGAAATTGGAAATTACAGGTCAGGTATTTTAACATCTGTCTTGGAGCTCTCTGGGTGAAATAGGGTTTCACAAGCGGTTTGGTCACATTGGGTGTGGAGTCTCGGGGGCAACACAGGGGGTGCCACAACTATGATGTAGAATAGAAGGCGAGAGGCAGGAGGCACCAAATTTTGATGTTGCATAGGGTGCCTCTGAAATTTGAGACCCCAGTGTCCACCACTAGTTCTAATAATTCTGAGCACCCTTATTGAATGTGCATTTCCCTTGAGTCTGTTTAAAGAGGTATAATACTGCTTTAAATGCATGGTACAGATGGGGCATGAACCATTATCAGAGTTCAAGGGCACAATCTAGACAGGCTAACTCTCAATAAAAGCAGGACTTGTGGTGATGTAGTCCGGGGGAAAGTGGTATGGCCTAGGGTGAGAGTTGGCAGGAAGGAACACTGGACTTTAGCCTGTGAAGTTTTTCCAGGCATGCAGTGCAGCAAAAGCTTTATCCATTTAATTTCTATGTGCTTCATAGATGAGCAACAGAACCTTAATCTCGGCTCAGTAGTGAACAGGCAGTGCTGCTGTTTCAGCAAAGGTGCCACATGTCCATAGTTGGCTGCTCCAGTTAACATCCATGTCACCGCATTTTGCACAAGCTGCATCTTTTGGACCAATCTTATAAGAGCAGTCCTGCAAAGAGCACAGTAAACCAGCCATTAGGTTACCAAAGAAAGGATCACAATGGGCAGGCTACCAGTGTCCAGAAACAGTCATAGCTGCCACACCAGCTGAAACTGGGAAAAGGCACTCCAAGCTACTGTGGCCACCTGGTCTTCCAATAACAGTGAAAAATGTAAGTGGACTCCCAGCCTTCTCCACAGCAGGCAACTTGCCAAATTTCCAGGCCTGAGAGCCTATGTTTGCCAGGACTTGGTTATAAATTATTGGCCCTCATCCATCCCACCACTGCATCCAGGCACTGGTCCAGGACTTGCATGACTGCACCTGATTCAGCTGTAACTGAATAATAGAGATGGGTGTCATCTGCATATTGATGACACCATGCCCAGACTCCATTTATATCTGTTGGTTAGTTTGTTGTGATTCCATGGAATGCTCACAAACATTCTAACTTCTGAGGGGGTAATAGGCTTCTGCCAAACAATGCCACTTCTGTGAGGAAAATGGAAATTCATGTTGACCTTAAGAATAAAACCTGTAAAAAGCAGAATGATATATGTGTTGTTTGTGGAAGTGACCAGACAAAGAAACTTAGGAAATTAGTGTATCATAGGTCAGGAGCTGCACAGACAAAGTAGCAAAAGAAGTGGTTTGGGAAAACTAGCTCTTATATATACAAAACAATTTGGAAAGCCCCACTTCTGCTGTTTCTGCCAGGGGACAGTAATTAGGTCAAAACAGTTTGTATAAAAGTGGAAATGAATATATTTTCTGCAGAAGGAAACATGGTTAGGTACAGCTAAAGAGGACAGGCGAAGAGAAGGTAAGCTTGTTCTGACATGTAAAATGGGGATGGATGCCTCTTCTACAGGAAATCATTTGAGTCATAACCCATTACCATCTGCAAAGTGCTTCCGGATCTTTGGGTGGAAGAAACTATAGATGGTCTAAAAATTTAATCACTCATTATTATTGCCCATTTATTGCTATTGCCTGTGCTCTGTTTCCCTTCCCCTGCATTAGCATGCAGAAGCATTTCTGATGGTCTGACTTCCTGACACAGACACTGCAGATGAAATTCGATCCATAAGCTATGAACAACGAGATGATTTGTTAAGGGAATCTCGCAGAATGAAGGATGTTGGGGCCAATTTGCATGACTTTCCCTTAAAACAGATGCACAGGAAAAATTAATCTCACGGAGATCTGGGGAACTTTCAAAAAGCAACCCAGAGGAACAACATTCACATCATGTCTTAAAAACTGCAAAGTTTTGCAACCTGACGCCCTCCTCTTCTTAGATTTTTATCTTTCCAGTGCCAGAGTAAAACGCTGTACTAGCCAAAGCGCACAGATCATGCCTCTTCCTGCTGATCATTCCCTCTCACTGGCATCATCCTATCTCATGCTTTGCTGCTTGTTCAGCAACCCACTAGTGGTCTGCAGTATACGAACCCCATTCATCCTTTTAAACTCCCTTTAAAGCTAGAAGGAATTTGCAAAAGTAATTTTCTTCCATCATTGCACAAGCACAGGCACTCTTGATGACCCTGCCCACAATGTCTCGCTCTAAGGAAGGACCCCATTCTCAGAGAACAGAAAGGAGCATGTGCAGCACCACCAGATAGGCAAGAGGGAATGGTTGAATGGGAGGGCAGAAGCATCAGTGGCGGGGAGAGTAGCACAGGCAGTGTTGGCTAGCCAATCAGCTAGCCAGTAAGTCATGGAAGGTGGCCAGCCCTATCGGTGGCAAATGTAAAGATCCAGGGATGCGCAATCCTTTCACGCACACATCCCGTGAGTCACTGCCTAGCCACATAACTGTAACATTCCTAAACTCTATCCTCAATGATCTGAATAAGTTGCACTCCTAAGTAAACATTTGCAACCCAAAGAAGATATATGTAAGGCAGAGCTTCCCAAACTTTTCATGTTGGTGACACACTTTTTAGCCATGCATCATTTCATGACACAGTCATTCAGTTTTACTAGCGAACTAGAGGTTAAACTAATGCCTTTCCGGCCCTGGGAGGAGTGTGAGAAGTGTATGTGTGACACACCTGCACACTGCAGCCACTAACATGTCGCGACACACAGTTTGGGAAGCTCTGGTTTATGTATGCCGCAAGGATGCTACAGCCGCAAGGATGCTACTTGCTCAGAAATGGAAAGAAGAGGAAGTACCAATGAAGGAGGAATGGATAACTAAGATGATAGACTATGCCAAAATGGCAAAGATGACTGTGAAAATTGTTTTAATTGTTCTTCTTCTGTGACTGTACCCCCAAGTGTGTTTTATAAGCTGGTCTCCGACCGTAATAAATTATCTATCTATATATCAATCCAGGGCCAAGTTGAAAAAAAGTTTATACAAGACTGGACTAAATTTATAGAATATCATAAGGTCCCCTGTAAAGACATTACCAGGATTGACATAGCATCTAAGAAGTAATGTGAATCAGGGTTATCAATGGACTTGTAACTGAATGGGAAACTAAAGATGTGTAAAGTAATAAAGCGGAGAAATTGGAAACCAGGGGTGGGGTGGGGTGAAGTCTAGAAGGGATGGATAAGTAAGTTATTTGGATGTTAAAATTTTAAATTATTGAAAATATTTAAAAAAATAGGGGGAAATGGAAAGCTCTGATTTAAGGTGTTGTTTTGGATTGGGATGGCTAGATCTGTTAGGGGTGAATCTGTTCAGTTTTCCAGTCCTAAACTCAGTTATCCACATTTCCACATTAGTTTGCAATTGTTTCAAAGAAAAGTACTCATAAAAATTATCAGTATTTTAGCGTTAAATAGCAGCAGCAGCAGCAACAACAACAACACTAAAACCACAATAAATCCATAAACATTAAAACTTCTCTGAACAGGGCTGCCTTCAGATGTCTTCTAAAAGTTGTGTAGTTTTTTTATCTCCTTGACATCTGATGGGAGGTTGTTCCACAGGGAGGGTGGTACTGCCAAGAAGACCCTCTGCCTGGTTCCCTGTAACCTCACTTCTCACAGTGAGAGAACTGCCAGAAGCCCCTCAGCGTTGGATCTCAGTGTCCGGGTAGAATGATGGGGGTGGAGACGCTCCTTCAGGTATACAGTGGTACCTCGGGTTAAGTACTTAATTTGTTCTGGAGGTCCGTACTTAACCTGAAACTGTTCTTAACCTGAAGCACCACTTTAGCTAATGGGGCCTCCTGCGGCCACTGCACTGCCAGAGCCTGATTTCTGTTCTCATCCTGAAGCAAAGTTCTTAACCTGAAGCACTATTTCTGGCTTAGTGGAGTGTATAACCTGAAGCGTATGTAACCTGAGGTACCACTGTACAGGACTGAGTCTGTTTAGGGCTTAAAGGTCAGCATCAACACTTTGAATTGTGCTTGGAACCATACTGGGAGCCACTGTAGATCCTTTAGGACAGATGTCATATGGTTCCCAGTGGCCACTCCCAGTCACCAATCTAGATGCCACATTCTGAATTATTTGTTGCTTCCGTATCACCGTCAAAGGTAGCCCCATGTAGAATGCATTAGAATGCATTGCAGTAGTCCAAATGGGAGATAAGCAGAGCATACACCACTCTGGTGAGACTGTCTGTGGGCAGGTAGGGTCTCAGCCTGCATACCGGATGGAGCTGGTAGACAGCTGCCCTGGACACAGAATTAACCTGTGCTTCCATGGACAGCTGTGAGTCCAAAATAACCCCAAGGCTGTGCAGCTGGTAATTTAGTGGCACAGATACCCCATTCAGGACCTGGGAGTCCCCCAACCTGCCTGCCTCCTGTGCCCAAGAAACAACACTTTTGTTTGTGCTGGGATTCAATCACCATCTCTTAACCTCCATCCATCCTCCAACCGTGACAATCACACAGTATGCTCACTGCCCTCACTGGGTATCATCTGCATAGCCTACCTTTTCTCCATGGAGCTGAATGTGGTATACATGGTTCTCTTCCCCCACCCTTCATTTTATCCTCCCAACAACCTTGTAAGGTAGCTTTGGTCATCCAGTGAACTTTGTGGGTGAGTGGGAAATGGAACTCTGGTCTCCCAGGTCCCAGTCCAAGACTCTAACCACTACACAGTACTGACATATAAATGTGAAACAGCTTGTATTGGGACCTCAGTGGAATATCAACTAACCATTGCCAGAGAATTTTTCTGCACTAGATGGGACAGGTTCCTCCACCAATTGTATGTCATAGCTGACATTTTCTATGCACCTATTTTGCACATGTAAACAGACAACACTTCTGCATAAATTGGACATGCAACCACTCCTGACAGAATAAGAGTGTTTATTTCTGTTCTTGCTGAGAATTTTCTGCTCTTCTCTCTTTTCCAGTGTGTGTGTGTGTATATATATATGTATGTATACCAGCTGGTTATTATAGACTTGGATCTGTTCATATTTGCTCTCTCCTCAACACCTGTGTAGTTTCTGCATCCTATTTTTGCAGTGTAAGCTCCCTGCTTTAAAACTGCCAGGCTAAGCCTCCCTCTTGCATTGTGGAGAGCACACTACTTGTTCTTGTCATACATCTGTGCAATGAAAAGATATTGGCCAGGATAAGAAGAAGAAGAAAAATAGGCAGGTGCGAATCATTTTATTGGCCCATATTTTAAACCAGAGAGAGGAAAGAAGTAAATCAAATTATATTAAATTACCCTTACATGCAACGTGAGTCACTTAACATATATCCTATAAAGAGGCTCTTGGTATGGACCTTTGAACATGTCATGTACAAGCTAATGATGAGAGATGGTGGTTGTACTTCTCACCAGATTGAGAACCCACCCGCAAAACTTGAATTCTGCTGTAAAACATTCATTATATACACTAATAGCGGTCTCAAGGGCTGTCAGTCTTTATATAGCCAAAATAGCATCATCCGTGCACAAGAGGGAGATACTAGCAGATCCAGGTAAAACTAAGCAGGGGCAGAATTGGTTCCAGGTTCATGGGAACTCCTGGCACAGTGCTGCCAATGGACCCACACCCACCCTCAACACAGATGCAACATCCCCCCACCCCAGTGTAACCATGCAGTATTTGTTTTCCTCTCTCTTCAACTGCTGCCCCCACCAAGCTCATCTCCCATCTATGATGGTCGCTCGTCATCTTACTTTACATAAAAAGCCTCAGTTTATAGATCTCTCACTGCTACTTGCCCAGTAGGGGACCAGTGGGGAGGGTGGTGAATTTCAGCACATCCCCCTGGGTTGCTATGGAACTTTCTGCGTCCCTGGGACCCTTCTCTAGTGCTCAGCTTGGCTGACTGCTGGCACATCCATTCCATCTATTCCAATTAGTGTGTTGGAATAACATGCTATTAAAATTTTGTTGCAGTAGCTGCCCTCCCTGCTCCCTGAGTCCTCATTACTCATTCGTTTTAAATTTTTCCTTTGACTTGAATGTTGTTCTTTGACAGTTAAGTATATAAGTCACTGATCACATTTCTTTTTGGCTGTTAATGGAGCTTTTCTATAAAAGATGCAACTCAGATCGGCTGCTTACGCTCTAAGTAAATGACAGCTCCTCTAATCAGATTACAAGTAAGAGGGGGAGAAACCCGTTGAGATTTTATTGGGTAACAAGCTGTTTGAGTTTTGATTCTACCAGGAATAGAAATTAAGAGTGCTAATAAATGTTCCTGCTAAGTGACTGCATTCTCTGCAAACGGAATATAGAGCCAAAAACACCTTTTTAAAAACTAGATTTTTTTTTTCTGATTTGCAGAATTTAGTTCAATTATGTAGTTTCCTTTTGTGTGCCAGCACTCTGGGTTCAACTTTGTAAAGCAGATGAGTCACAGAGAACTGAGAGTTTTGTGAGCAGAGAAGCAAGCAAAAATAAAATAAAATCATCACTTGAACACGGTAACCTGCAAGCACAACATATTAATCAAATTTTTATAGCTGAACTGTGAGCAAAACGGCACCCTGATGGTTAGAGATGCTTTTCCTCTTTCTCCTTCCTGGAGTTGTTATCTTGATCACTCGAGGGCCTGACAGGATGTCGGGGACAAGTAATGCTAACTTGCATCTATGTCGAGATGCAAAAATGCTTTCAATCACCACCTCCAGAATACGTTTGCACCTTTAAAGAACTCATTTCTTTGCCACCATAGTTGCAAACTGGGTAGCTCTGGGCATTTGTTAGACTTCGAGATGCACTGTCGAAAATTATGGTGTTGCAAACATTTGACACAAATGTTGTGTGGCAATAGTTGTCAGGCACAGAAACCTTCACCTCAGGAAAAAAAAGAAAAGAAAGTACAAGGCTACACGAGTGTGCAAAGGCCAGAAAAAAATGACATATTTCTAAATAATATAGGGATCCTGAATTCAGTGAAGATGGGGGGAGGAAATCCTCTGTTGAAAATTGAAGAAGGTTGATGCTGTGTAACAGATAGAGCCATGAAAACGCTGTTGCTTTCTCTTGGGACTGATAATAATTTCAAAAACAGCAACAAGCCTATTATTGTTTGAAACTTTGGAATGGGATTATTAAAGCCATTCTCCCAATTAGCAAATTCAACCACCACCCGATGGTGGCTTCCTGCGCAATCATTCCCCTGACAATAGTAACTACAAGTGAAACCTGCAACACAATGTTGCAGAATGGCAGGATCCTGTTCAGGATTCCAGCAAGCCATTGCACTTTCCCAAGATACTCCATTCCATCTCTCCTCCCCACCTTTCTATTTATACCCCTGCTCAACAGTCAGTTAGCAACACATAACAACTATCTGTGCTCAGTCGTCATCAGGCTGTTTTGTGTTTTTTGCTCTATAGAGAGATAAAGAGTCGCTTACTTTTCCTGCCCTGATCTGGCCTTAGTGATCCATGTGACGGTCACCTCCAGACTTGACTACTGTAACTCGCTCTACGTGGGGCTGCCCTTGAAGTTGTCCCAGAAACTCCAGCAGGTGCAGAATGCCGCGGTGAGGCTCCTTACGGGGTCCTTGCCATGGGACCACATTCACCTAGTGCTTTTACAGCTGCACTGGCTCCCGATGGAGTACAGGGTTAGGTTTAAGGTGCTGGTTTTGACCTTTAAAGCCATTTGTGGCCTAGGACCCTCGTACCTACGGGACCACCTCTCCTGGTATGCCCCGCGGATGACCTTAAGGTCCATAAATAGCAAGGAAGATTAGCCTCAACCAGGGCCAGGGCCTTTTCAACACTGGCTCCGGCCTGGTGGAACGCTCTGTCTCATGAGACCAGGGCCCTGCAGGATCTGATTTCTTTCCGCAGGGCCTGTAAGACAGCGTTGTTCCGCCTGGCCTTTGGCTTGGAGTCAGCCTCATCCTCTCCCCCCTCTTTCCTTTTCCTTCTGTGATGGAACCCCTATTTGAGGACTTCCCTGGCTTTTTTCTGGCCCACGTAGGACTAGTCTGGATAGCTGGCCTTGGTGAAGATTTGATGTTTTTTCCCCCCAAACAGTTTTTGATCTGGGCTTCCACTGAAATGAGGCTGCATTTTAAGTTGTACTTTTAAAAGTTGTATTTTAATCAATTGTTTTTATACTTGATGTTAGCCGCCCTGAGCCCGGTCTTGGCGGGGAAGGGTGGGGTAAATAAATAAATAAATAAAATAAATAAATAACATTTATCTTGGGGTCAACTGCAGTTCCAGATTTGAGAGGGCCACAGGACAAGATACCCAGAGCACTGGCGGAGGAACGGGGGGGGGGCCGCACCGCCCCCGGCGGCAGCATCCCGGTGGAGTGCCATTGCAGGATGTGCACCATGCCCCTGCGGGCAGCATACCACGCCCCCAAGACGCATGCTGGCCATGCCCCCACCTGTTTCCCCCTCCGCCAGAGCTTGAAGCTCCGCCACTGACTCCGCCTCTGTTCCTTCAGTCTACACACTTGTCTTCTCCAGTCCCATCCAAAGTGACTACCGGGAGACAGTGCAAGGCAACTGAATGGTGCAGCTCTATTTCCCTACTATGGTCCCTGCCACACCTGTCTCTCTTCTTTTGGGTTGGGTATGTGGATGTTTTGTTTTCTGTTTGATTGTTATTATTTGCGGTGCTGTTTAGAGCAGTGGTGGGCAGCATGAAGGGGCAGTGCCACACACCTGACCTCCCGGCAGCAGGTTCACCATTGTTTATCAGATTTTCTGTTGCATACCATTTGACCCAGCCTGGACCTTTCAATCATCATCTGACACCCCTTCTTCATGTGCCCCCTCCGCCAGAGGAGTGGCAACACAAGATTGGGCCTTTTCTGTCGTGGCTCCCCATTTGTGGAATGCTTTCCCCAGGTAGGCTTGCCTGGCATCTTCATTACATATATTTAGGCACCAGAAAAAGACATCCCTAGAGCCTGGATAGCTGAGTTGGTTAGAGCATGGCACTGATAACACCTAGGTTGCAGGTTCAATCCCCGTGTGGGACAGCTGCATATTCCTGCAGGGAGTTGGACTAGATGATCCTCAGGGTCCCTTCCAACTCTACAATTTTATGATTCTCTTCTCCCAGGCCTTTGGCTAATTAAACAGCAACAACAGGGAGGGGTGGGGCAGTTGGAATATTGGTGGAGTTCAGAGGTGCCAAATTCGAGCCATTGGTGCATCACTGCTGCTTCACCCTCTTCCTCTCCTTTCTCAAAAGTAGTAGCAAGGTCACTGCTGGGAGACTATTTGCATGGCAGAATACCTCCTCATTGACCCTCCTGGTTTCTAGGTAGATATGGATATTCTGTATCATTGCTCTTGTTGAATTTTGCTGTTGGCTGCCTTGTGCATCTCATCGTCAGGAGAGAACAGACAGGATACAAAGAGTGTAATAAACAATACCCTGTTACTTAGCTGAGCTGCCGCGTGGCCCCAGTGTAGTTTTGATGAATCCTAGCCTTGATAAAAGCAACAGTGGGAAATGGGTGGAGGCAGGGGAGGAACTGAAAATATTTATAATTACGGGTATTCAGCTTTCCTAGCTGACCAGAAGCACAGAAAATCTAACCATATTTCCTGCGAGGGAAGTGGATCCTCAAAGGAACTTGCCTCTTTTATATCCGCAGGGTGGCCTGATTCTTGAAAATGCCACAGTTGTGCTAAACACGATTTGAGATTGCATATGAGGGAGGAAGCAGTGATAAAGGACTTCTCATGCCATAATGAGAACCAGTCGCAGGGCTCCATTTTATTCGTCTCAAATGCTTCAGAAAATTGGATTTTTATTAAGTTTTTGCACCTTAATTTCCTCTCCCCACATTCCTACAAAGGATTATTACATAAAACACTGGTTTAAAAGCTGCTGCACAGCCGGAAGGAAGACAGTCTGTGCAGTTCAAGATGTTTTATTGGTTTCTGTGAACATTAGGCATGGTGTTCGTACCGGCCACCTACCAGCAGACCGAGACAAGGAAAAAATTAAGTCTATGTCGCAGCAGTAATAATTAAAAGGCTTAGCAGCATAACTTTCCATCCCCTCTGACCTTAGGTTTAAACTCTTCCCCCCCCCCCCAAGGTTTGCTTATCTCTAATTTTTTTTGTCACTACTTTCAATACCCTTCCTCGTTCCTATTCTTTTCAACTTATGGAAAGCTTAATTAAGTTGAAGTCACCTTTGGTGTGCCTTTTAGATCTTGAGTTTTTGTTCCCCTCCTTTTTTTTAGGGTTGCTTTAAAGCTTTTTCCATCCTCTATTCCATATAATATAGAAAACTAGTGGTTATTTTTTCCCCAACAGCTGCTGGCCAACCCATCATTTTTTAAAAAAACTGGGTTGTTGGTTAAAAACCCTGGGTGGTCACTTCGTGTTTGATCATTGGTTTGATCATGATTAGATTGAAAAAATTATTATAATATAATATAATATAATATAATAATATTTATTTGAAATCTGTACACCATTTCATTGTCAAAACCTCTAAGCGGTTTACATAGGAAATTACCTATATTCATTTATGAAACATGGAACAGCCTGAAGCAACTGAACCATAAAAACATCACAAAAAAGATTGGGGCTGAAGTAAGTCCCACGGAATTTCTGACAGGACGTGTCTAGAAACACACTATCAACCTAGTACAGTCATACCTTGGGTTAAAGACGCTTCAGGTTGAGTGTTTTCAGGTTGCGTTCCACAGCGACCCAGAAGTAACGGAATGGGGTACTTCCGGGTTTGGCCACTCGCACATACGCAGACGCTCAAAATGACGTCACGCGCATGCGCGGAAGCGGTGAATCGTGACCCGCGCACGCGCAGATGCAAGTTGTGTTCTGCTCAGGATGAAACGGGGCTCCGGAACGGATCCCGTTCGCATCCAGAGGTACCACTGTAGTGCTTGAGTGAAATGTCTGTCTGCTAAGGGAAATAGACAGTGCATATCAATATTGCATATAACACATGCATGTTTGCACATGGATGCGTGTGTGTGGATACATACATACATACATACACCTGCTGAAAATTGCAGAAGATGAAGAGGCAAGAGAAAATGGAGGGAAGAAGACAAAGCTTTTGCCAAAGCTTTTGCCAAAGCTTTCTTCCCTCTGGCTCCCGTTCCTGATCACCTCTCACTTCCTTCCCCTGTCACCTTGAACACTTAGTACTTCTACCCTCCTTTCTGCTCCTCCCATTTCTTCTCTTCCTTTCCTTTTCGGTGGCTTTGAAACCTATCTTTCAATTCACACTTCTCAGAAATTTGCAGTTATCTAAGTAAAGGGTACAAAACATGCACATTTTAGAAGGAAGTATGCATACAAGTGCATATATTAATGAAAATAACTTGTAAAAATGCAGTATGTTAGGGGGGATTGCTTGTATGAATGAGCATATTAGGCATATGGGTCAAATAAAGTAATAAATCTGTTCCTCCCATTCCTCCCAAAGAGCCCCCAGGTGGCAAATGCAAAAATGTTGAAACAATAAAAGTAAAATAAAATGAACTTATTCAAAACATTTGAAAACAATCACATATCCTCACAGGGAGCTGCCACTAAGAAGGCCCTACTATGACTCAGTGCCAGCCAGGCTGCAACCAGTGCAAGCACCACAGACAAGGCCTCACAATAAGGCCTGAGAAGGTTGATATTGTGCTCCTTTAGGTATATATGAGGAGAAATGAATGTTAATGAGGACATTTTAAAAATGCAAACTGCTGCAGGAATGTGGAGAACCAAATTTAAGATTGAAAAAAAAAGAGAAACAGAGAGAAATCAAAACTTACAAATTCATCAATTGCTTTTTATGAGTAAATATCCCCAGTCTGCCATTTAAAATGGTAGGCTAGCATACCAATCCATAATGATATCTGCATACAAATGGACACTCATTGTGGCATTCCAAGGCTTGTGCTCCTACTCAATAGTAAATGCCCCTGCTGCATGTCATTTGTCTTTTGTTCTGTCTCCTGTTGCCCTTTTGTAGCCATGCTTGTTATTGTTTCTATTATCAGTGAATTGTTTGTAATATTTGCAGTTACTTTAGAAAAGCTTTAGAGAAGCTGTTGTGTGTGCAAGAAAAGTCTGGAAAGCAATTCATACCCTCACCACCACCCCACACAGAGGTATGGACATTTAGCAGTCCATCTGGATACACATTGACCTTTAGTGTGAAATGATGGAAATAGGGGTGGAAATGGGTCAGTAAGTAACATTAAAAGAATTTTGTTTTGAAGCTTATCGCCCTCCAGTTCTAAAGCAATATGCTTTACCCTTTGCTCATTCTTACCTTTCTAAGTATGTACATTTCACCACAGTTATCTCAAGCTCTCCTTATTCGCCCTACATTTTTATGCTTTCATTATTCACTATGGCCCTGTCCAGGCATTCAAAGCCTCACATGGTTAAGATCTGTGTGAGTGGAGAGCTGGGGTGCAGTAACCAGCCTTGCCCTTTGCATTATCTCCCTTCTGCCTGGCCCAACTGTCCTTCATGAGTTGGAGAGTGAAGGTCTAAAGTAGAGAGCCTCCTTGACTTATGTAGACTTCCCATGTGACATAAAGCCCAAAGCAGCCTGGGTTCTACATTCCCCAGGAGTGCCTGCTATATATCTTCACCATCCAAGGTGTGATGAGTGATGGGTGTCGGTGATAAGGATACAGAAGGATAGGCATTGGCTATCCCTGCAGTAATCAGGGTGGTGGGGAGAACCAAGGCAAGCAAACATAAACCGAGAGAGAGTTCTTTCAGGCAACCTCTTCTTCTGGCTTCCTTTAAGGAATTGCACTCTGTATTCAGAACTCCCTGCCTCTTGTATCCCCTACATGCCAAGCCTGCAGTTGTTGGACATCCTGTAATGAACTGAATGATGGATTTTGTGGGTAAATTGTTTTGCTTGCTGAGTGACTGTCACTCTGTTGTGATGTATATTTACAGGGAACATGTTTGTTTGCCTACAGTGGGGGAGGAGAGGATAAAAGGAAAGAAATCAATTTATATGTGATGGCATAAGACTGCTAATTTTACTAAGTGAACTTAATAGTTCCTGTAAATTCTTCCTGACACCCATTTTGCCTCCTTCAAAAGCTGCTGGATTAAATTGATGGCAGCACACACCACGGAACCAGGCAGCACCATTCCCCCCCTCCTGCTAGAAACAAGACCATGAAAGGAGTTGAGCAAACTGTGCTAAGTGTGCCAGACCTAGAGGCTACTGTGTAGGGGGTGGGACGGATCCCATTACTTTGCATATGACTCACTTGTCCTTTGACAGGCTCTGGTCCTTGTCACTCAACCTCTTCAAACCCGCATGTGGTCAAACTACACATTACACTGAATTAGGGATGGGCAAATCTACCAGTTTCAATATCTTGAATCCTATGGAGATGTTCCTGAGGGGGTGTTTGGACGAAGAAGAATGTGAAGAACTTGCCAAGTTGGAATTAGGGAACCCTAGGGAGGGTTTACAACAGGGTGAATGTGAGATCTCTGATCCCAGGGAGGAACCAAGCACCTGGGAGGCATAGATCTGAACCCAGGGAAGGGACCCAGAAGACTCGTAGTGGTTAGGGTTAGGGTTAACTCTGCCTTTGACACCACAAACACAGGAACACCAGCACTGGCACAAACATCCAGCCCACAAGAAGGAGTGTCTGTTTCCTTGCCGAGTCCAGGGACTCCAGTCGCTTGCCATGCCAATAGCTGTGCCTTCTTTGCTCTTCAAAAAGCAGGTGAAGGGAATGTGTTGCTTGATAGGTCCATGTCTTAACTCATGCTTAGCTCATGCCTTTAACCTCTCATGCACCTGATGATTCCTGTACAGTGGTACCTCAGGTTACAAACACATCGGGTTACAAACACTTCAGGTTACAAACTCCACTAACCCGGAAGTAGTACCTCGGGTTAAGAACTTTGCCCCAGGATGAGAACAGAAATCGCACAGCTAAAGTGGTACCTCAGGTTAAGAACGGTTTCAGGTTAAGAATGGACCTCTGGAATGAATTAAGTACATAACCAGAGATACTACTGTAATATGTAACAGGCGTACCTCATGTACCAATCTGACCTAAGAATTTAAGCCTTTGCCAGAACTGGAGTCCTGAGTTCAAATTATTCAACTGCAGGACATTTGCTGTCCCGTGTTTCCAGCCTAGGACAAATGGACCAGTGACAGGATTTCTAGGTTCTTTTTCATTTTGTTGTATTCCTAAATTTTCAGGTATGAAGTGGGTCTGAGAGAGAAGAAATAATGGTGATTGTGTGTATTTGTGTTATCAACAATTGCCAGCTGTTTTTCCTTTTCCCGTTATACACTTCTCTAATTCTTATTGAGAAAACTGCACAATATAGCTAGGTTTTCTGAAAAGGGTATTTTTAAAAAGCTGAAGAACCTTAAGATCCCTCAACAAAGTTTTAATCAATTTTTGGCTGAGTTAGATGTGTGTCAACTTATCCATTGTCTTTAAGACGTCCACTATGTTCTTTCACTACCTGCCATCCTAGGGCGGTCAATTACCCTCATACCTTCTGCTGCCATTTAAATCATACATAGGATTGGTCCAGAGAAAGGAAAGTTTTGACAAGCCAAAGGCATTCCAGGCTCTGTGGAACAACTAAAATGGGAAGAAAACTCATTATTTTTGTGAAAGCTGGCAACTGGTTCATAACCTACTGGGCCCTTATTTTTCTCTATGTCACTTTCCAAATAAGGGAAACTTGCAGAGAACCAGTATAATATATATATATTTATCTTAATGAATACCAACCAAGATGGTTCCAAATTGTGTGGGAATTTGAAATGCATTGGTTCTAGTTAAAATTTATTCCTTCCAGCAGATTGGTACTGGTTCCACCCAAAAGAAAAAAAGATACATCTCACCATTTTAGGTACTGCATATTAAAATGACAAATACATTGGTGCAACTGAGAGATCCAAGCGGTGTTTTTTCTCTCTCTCAACAGAATCTGTTAACAATTGCTATGCTTAACTTGGCTGCGGCTTCTTCTAAAGACAATGAAATGGAAGATATTCATAAGAGATTGTGCAGAAAGAAAGTCGTTTCCAGGTGAGCTTAGCAACCTGTCAGATTGTGAGATTTCATATATAGATAAGTTATATGAGTCTGGCCTGGAGAATTATATGGGAGGAATCATAAGATGGGGAAGAGAGGCCTTTCAACCTTGCAATAGAAGGGCAGCATAATCATTAAGGCAAAAGGAAAATGGCATTCTTCATGCGGGAATTGAGGTGGGCGGGGGGCTGTCTCCAATCCCCAAAGGAAGTTTACCTGCCCAGACCCTATTGAGCCTATCAAATTTTAATGGGGATATGGTTTAAAAATAAGTTTGCTCACAGTTTCTCTTGCAGCTGATGAAGTGAGTTTCTGTATTTCATATAAATGTTATATGGTCCCTGGAGAGAGGCTGTAGATTAGTGATAGAGGACAAGTCTTGCATGCAAAAGGGCCCAGTTTCAATCCCTGGCTAGAAGGATCAAATAATAGATGAGTTGAAAGCCCTCTAAGCTGGGCTAATTAGACAAATAGCAGCTTGTTAACTTTCTTAAACTTACATTGTTTCTCTGAAACGCGACCTGTTCCCTGCACAAGCCCAGGTAGATAGACAGAACTGGGGGTCTAATGCATAGATAAGCTAGGAGGACAGGTTTGGATTTGTTAGCCACTAGGGGATGTTCTCCCCTTCATAGTGGTTAGTCCCACCCCTTGCCGTGGCGAAGGGGCTTGAATAACTCAGAGAAGCTATGAGCTATGCCATGCAGGGCCACCCAAGATGGACAGGTCATAGTGGAGAGTTTTGACCAAACGCGATCCACCTGGAGCAGGAACCGGCAAGCCACTCCAGTATCCCTGCCAAGAAAACTCCATGGACAAATGCAACAGGCATATAAAAGCTATGACGCTGGAAGATGAGCCCCTCAGGTTGGAAGGCGTCCAACATGCTACTGAGGAAGAGCGGAGGACAAGTACAAGTAGATTCAGAGCTGATGAAGCGGCTGGGCCAAAGCCGAAAGGATGCTCAGTTGCGGATATGCCTGGAAGCGAAAGGAAAGTCCAATGCTGTAAAGAAAAATATTGCATAGGGACCTGGAATGTAAGAACCATGAACCTTGGTAAGTTGGATGTGGTCAAAAATGAGATGGCAAGAATTAATATTGACATCCTGGGCATCAGTGAACTAAAATGGACGGGAATGGGCGAATTCAGCTCGGATGACCATCACATCTACTACTGTGGGCAAGAATCCCATAAAAGAAATGGAGTGGCCCTCATAGTCAACAAAAGAGTGGCAAAAGCTGTACTGGGATGCAATCTCAAAAATGATAGAATTATCTCGATACGAATTCAAGGTAGACCTTTTAACATCACAGTAATCCAAGTTTATGCACCAACCACTGGTGCTGAAGAAACTGTAATTGACCACTTCTATGAAGACTTACAATACCTTATAGAAATGACACCAAAGAAGGATGTTCTTCTCATTATAGGGGATTGGAATGCTAAAGTAGGGAGTCAAGAGATAAAAGGAACAACTGGCAAGTTTGGCCTTGGAGTTCAAAACGAAGCAGGGCAAAGGCTAATAGAGTTCTGCCAAGAGAACAAGCTGGTCATCACAAACACTCTTTTCCAACAACACAAGAGACGACTCTACACATGGACATCACCAGATGGGCAGCATCGAAATCAGATTGATTATATTCTCTGCAGCCAAAGATGGAGAAGCTCTATACAGTCAGCAAAAACAAGACCTGGAGCGGACTGTGGCTCAGATCATCAGCTTCTTATAGCAAAATTCAAGCTTAAACTGAAGAAAGTAGGAAAAATCACTGGGCCGGTAAGATACAATCTAAGTCAAATCCCTTATGAATACACAGTGGAAGTGAGGAACAGGTTTAAGGATTTAGATTTGGTGGACAGAGTGCCTGAAGAGCTATGGGTGGAGGCTCGTAACATTATACAAGAGGCAGCAACTAAAACCATCCCAATGAAAAGGAAATGCAAGAAAGCAGAGTGGCTGTCCAACGAGGCCCTACAAATAGCGGGAGAGAGAAGGCAAGCAAAATGTGAGGGAGATAGTGAAAGATACAGGAAATTGAATGCAGATTTCAAAAAAAAAAAGCAAGGAGAGACAAGAAGGCCTTCTTAAACGAGCAATGCAAAGAAATAGAGGAAAACAATAGAATGGGAAAAACCAGAGATTTGTTCAAGAAAATTGGAGATATGAAAGGAACATTTTGTACAAAGATTACCATAATAAAAGACAAAAGTGGAAAGGACCTAACAGAAGCAGAAGACATCAGGAAGAGGTGGCAAGAATACACAGAGGAACTATACCAGAAAGAAATGGATGTCTCGTATACCCCAGGTAGTGTGGTTGCTGACCTTGAGCCAGACATCCTGGAGAGTGAAGTCAAATGGGCCTTAGAAAGCATTGCTAATAACAAGGCCAGTAGAAGTGATGATATTCCAGCTGAACTATATAAAATTTTAAAAGATGATGCTGTTAAAGTGCTACACTCAATATGCCAGCAAATTTGGAAAACTCAGCAGTGGCCAGAGGATTGGAGAAGATCAGACTACATCCCAATCCCAAAGAAGGGAAGTGCCAAAGAATGCTCCAACTACCGCACAATTGCACTCATTTCACACGCTAGCAAGATTATGCTTAAAATTCTACAAGGCAGGCTTAAGCAGTATGTGGACCGAGAACTCCCAGAAGTGCAAGCTGGATTTAGAAGAGGCAGAGGAACCAGAGACCAAATTGCAAACATGCGCTGGATTATGGAAAAAGCTAGAGAGTTCCAGAAAGACATCTACTTCTGCTTCATTGACTATGCAAAAGCCTTTGACTGTGTCAACCACATCAAACTATGGCAAGTTCTTAAAGAAATGGGAGTGCCTGATCACCTCATCTGTCTCCTGAGAAATCTCTATGTGGGACAAGAAGCTACAGTTAGAACTGGATATGGAACAACTGATTGGTTCAAAATTGGGAAAGGAGTACGGCAAGGCTGTACATTGTCCCCCAGCTTATTTAACTTATATGCAGAATTCATCATGCGAAAGGCTGGGCTGGATGAATCCCAAGCCGGAATTAAGATCGCCGGAAGAAATATCAACAACCTCAGATATGCAGATGACACAACCTTCATGGCAGAAAGTGAGGAGGAATTAAAGAACCTTTTAATGAGGGTGAAAGAGGAGAGCGCAAAATATGGTCTGAAGCTCAACATCAAAAAAACGAAGATCATGGCCACTGGTCCCATCACCTCCTGGCAAATAGAAGGGGAAGAAATGGAGGCAGTGAGAGATTTTACTTTCTTGGGCTCCATGATCACTGCAGATGGTGACAGCAGTCACGAAATTAAAAGACGCCTGCTCCTTGGAGGAAAGGTGATGGCAAACCTAGGCAGGATCATCAAAAGCAGAGACATCACCTTACCAACAAAGGTCTGTATAGTTAAAGCTCTGGTTTTCCCAGTAGTGATGTATGGAAGTGAGAGCTGGACCATAAAGAAGGCTGATCGCCGAAGAATTGATGCTTTTGAATTATGGTGCTGGAGGAGACTCTTGAGAGTCCCATGGACTGCAAGAAGATCAAACATATCCATTCTTAAGGAATTCTTAAGTTTGCAGTTGTCATTTTTAATTCCTCATGGAAATTCTTCAGCATTTTAGTGCAAATTTCACCCAATATTCACATTTCTACATGCTATTTTGCTTAATATGTACATTTTTGCAATGCAATTTTCACTGTTATATGAATTGTTATGTACATTTTACTCCAGCATAAGCATTTTATTTGTTTGTTTGTGTGTGTGTGTGTGTGTGTGTGTGTGTGTATAATCTGTCTGGAAACTGAATTTTGAATGATGTCTGCGTCAGTTTTTGTATCATTCTGGAAAGTGCAAATTAGGTAATGTAATTAAGTAAGTTTGCCTTTAGCTGAGGATGTTGATTCAGTTTGGATTGAGGCTGAAAATGTTCCTGATCATCCAAATGGAGGTGGCTGTGGCGGGGATGTGCTTCTCAACAATTAGTTCTGTGTCTGTTCATTGCCACTCATCTAGTGATCCCTCAAGGCTGGAGGGATATGTCTTGTTATTCCTTGGATCTATAGTTTTTAAAAGTTATGTTTATTGCCATGGGCGGAGGGGACAACACTGGCTCCTAAAATGCATGCCACCAGGGGTGATGTGAACCCTTCCGTTTTTGCTTCTGCTGGGGGCTGTTTGTGATTTATATGACCAAACTATCTCAGAGTTGGCACATTCCCACTAAATATGAGTTTATTTGGCAACATTCATGAATATTTGGTATGTCTGGTAGAAGGAAGAATCTTGTATTGCACTAAGGAATATATTTTAAGGCATTCATTCTTTTTAAGCTTTTTACAAATATTTTGATTATCTTGCAAGTTTATTCTCCCTGCTGTACAGACAGGGTGAACCTACAGCATTAGCAGCAAACTACAATGAGCCCTTCGGAATTTCCCCCCCCTCTTTTAAGGCCACTTACTTTTAAGGAAAGGGCTGGTGCTGTGATTGCAATAACCTCTATGTGATATTTTATATGTACGTATTATATCTGTATATATTTTAACTCTACTATAAATGTCTTGCCTTTCATTCTGTGTTCCTTCTTCAAATCTTGGAACCCCCTTCTTTTCTCAACTAATAAAACCTGCTATTTGGAAAAAACAACAACCCCCAATGCCATCTGTTTTGGGGGAAACTTAATAATTTTAAATATTTATAATTTGCAGTTCTGAAAACTGGCGTGCTTTGACTAACTCTTAAGAACATAAGAAAAGGCTGTTAGATCAAGCCAGTGGTCCATGTGGTCCAGAATCCTGTTCTCACAGTGGCAACCGGATCCCTTTAGGAAGCCTCCAAGCAGGGTATGTGCGCAACAGCACTCTGCGCATCTGTGAGTCCCAGCAACTGGGATTCAGAGGCATACGGTTCCTGCCAGTGGAGGTAGAACTTAGCCACCATGGCTAGCAGCTGTCGATAGCCTTGTTTGTCCCCATGAATTTGTGCAATCCTCTTTTAAAGCAATTGAAGTTGGTGGGCACCACTGCCTTCTGTGGAAGGGAGTTCCAGAGTTCAACTATGAAGAAGTGCTTTCTTTTGTCTGTCCTAGTGTTATGAGAGAGAGACAGACATTTTTATCCATTTATCGATGCCATCCATTCTTTTAAAAACTTCTGTCACTTGTCCTCTTACCTAGGTAAAGTAAAGGGACCCCTGACCATTAGGTCCAGTCGTGGCCGACTCTGGGGTTGCGGCGCTCATCTTGCTTTATTGGCCGAGGGAGCCGGCGTACAGCTTCCAGGTCATGTGGCCAGCATGACTAAGCCACTTCTGGCGAACCAGAGCAGAGCATGGAAACGCCGTTTACCTTCCCGCCAGAGGGGTACCTACTTATCTACATGCACTTTGACGTGCTTTCAAACTGCTAGGTTGGCAGGAGCAGGGACCGAGCAATGGGAGCTCACCCCGTCACGGGGATTCGAACCGCCGACCTTCTGATCAGCAAGTCCTAGCCTCTGTGGTTTAACCCACAGCGCCACCCACGTCCCGTCCTCTTACCTACCTTTTCCCTAAACCAGAAAGTCCCAGATGCTGCAACCTTTCCTCAATGGGGAGTCACTCCATCCTCTTGACCATTTACCATTTACAGAACCTTTTCCAACTCTGTAGACCAGAACTCTACACAGCATTCCAAATGCAATTGCATCAGAGATTTGTATAACAGCATTATGATATTGGCAGATTTATTTTCAGTTCCTTTGCTAACGATCCCTCGCATGGAATTTGCCTTTTTCACAGCTGCCACACACTGGGTTTTGAATTGTCTTAATTGGTATTTCTTTGTGATTTATATTGTAATGGCCATTGGCTATAAACAATAAAGATCTGACGGACTGACATTTGGAGTGGATTGACAAATATAGGTGTTTACATGCTAAAGCTAGAAGCCTACAAGCCAAAATGTGGGTGTTGGAATGCTTGGGCTTAAATAAGATAAATATCAGGGGTGTGCAGCAGCCAGAAGATTCATATTGTATCTGTAGCATTTGGAAGTAGCCCGAGCTGTTTTGGATTTGCTCTGTGACATTCCAATTCAATTTGTTATTTGAATCTGATCTGTTAACTCTGGCAATGCCAGACTGGTAACTTAATGCTGGGAACATAGTAATGCCACTCCCCACCTGATCAAAATGAGCATTCATGTGTAGGAAAGTGACCTTGTAGCCAAAAAGAAAATCAAGGAGGCATTCAAGGACGAAGTATACATTTGTTGTAATGGCTGGTGTTGTTTTGTTGTCATTTAGTCGTGTCCAACTCTTCGTGGCCCCATGGACCAGAGCACACCAAGCATTCCTGTCTTACACTGCCTCCCGCAGCTTGGTCAAACTCATGTTGGTAGCTTCAAGAACACTGTCCAACCATCTCGTCCTCTGTCGTCCCCTTCTCCTTCTGCCCTCCATCTTTCCCAACATCAGGGACTTTTCCAGGGAGTCTTCTCTTCTCATGAGGTGGCCAAAGTATTGGAGCCTCAGCTTCACAATCTGTCCTTCCAGTGAGCACTCAGGGCTGATTTCCTTAAGAATTGATACGTTTGATCTTTTTGTAGTCCATGGGACTCTCAAGAGTCTCCTCCAGCACCATAATTCAAAAGCATCAATTCTTTGACGATCAGCCTTCTTTATGGTCCAGCTCTCACTTCCACACAACACTACTGGGAAAACCATAGCTTTAACTATACAGACCTTTGTTGACAAGGTGATGTCTCTGCTTTTTAAGATGTTGTCTAGGTTTGTCATTGCTTTTCTCCCAAGAAGCAAGCGTCTTTTAATTTCGTTACTGCTGTCACCATCTGCAGTGATCATGGAACCCAAGAAAGTAAAATCTCTTAAAATGTAAAATGTAAAATCTCTTAAAAAGTAAAATGGCTGGTGTTAGTTACCTTCAAATATGTTCAATAAATGCATGCTCCAGTTTCAAAAATGTCTAGAGTGCTCTGCCTGAAGACAGTTGACCAAGGAACCAACAAGAGGGATGGACTCGGCCTGAAATGTTGCCCAAGACCTGGTGTGAGGCATGTTGTTGGATCAGTGGTCACAGTGCTATCAAATCAAAAATGAAACTTCTCAGAAATGAGAAGTTTAGTAAAATGGAAGTTAAAAGGCAAAGCTTAGGGAATTCCTGAAAAACCAAAGTAGTAGAAACTCGGCTAGAATATGTACTACAGATCAGGAAAGTTACCACCTGATCCCAAAAGCTATGACCACCAACTAACGTAGCAATCCTAACTAAAGAAAGCGGAAGTACCTCACACCAATGTAAGTTTCACCATTCTAAATGATGATTAGGAGTCTCTGGGTAGGGCTACTCCTGTCTGAGCCAGCAGGTGATTGTGGGTGATTGTTTTGAGGATTGGGTCATAGGTCACATGACTGAGCTGAATGGGGTTTGAAATAGGTGTAAGTACCTCCTTGCCCCATCTCACCCTCACCACTCCCCCAAAAACACTCCTTTGCAGAGAGGACTTATGCTGATGTACGTTTTGCATGAGCCCCAGTTGAGCTGGAGTGGGCACTCACCCTGACAAAAGTTCTTTTTGGGGGTTGTGATCTCTCATGGTACCCAAAAACACATAGTCCCCAACAACATTTTGCATTGGAAAAAGTTGGACAGTATGCAACCCTGGCTCAGCCAGGTAAGCCCAGGATCCAATGAATCTAAATTTTCTCATCCCATTTTCTCATTTTGGGTTTGGATTGCACTGTTAAGATTGTTTGAAAAGAGAATGAAACTGATAGCTTCTAATCATGATGTCTATATGCTATGCACATGTTTCGGAAATACAATGGTTGGCCATTGTAGGACAGAAAATACTGGACTGGATAGGGGCCTTTGCATGGATCCAGCAGAGCTCTTCTTATAATCCAAGAGTGTTATGCCTTTATCCTATTGACTTGGTCCATCCTCTAGACCAGGTGTTGCCAACTTCCAAGAGACCGTGATCTACTCACACAATTAGAAACTGACAGTGATCTACCCCCCTTTTTGGGGCTCGGGTCAGAGTTGTTGAGCTTTTTTGAGGGAGGAGGAAAGCCCCAATTTTTGAGAATTCAAGCCTAAGCTCAAGGGGAAAGGGCGAACAACAACTCACCAACAGCCTCACTGAATAAACTCCGTCTTCCGTTCTGCAAATAGTGCAACAGTGGACGGCGGAGTGAGGAGGTAGGGCTGGATTCTATTTTATCAACGCTAAGGAAAGGGACCCAGCGATCGACTTCAGTCTTCCAAAACCTCCTGGGGATCGACCAGTAGATCGTGATCGACCTGTTGGACACCCCTGCTCTAGGTCATCAAACTTCTAAAATTTGAAGCCCAATTTCAAAAACCCTGACTCATTCTTCATCTTATTAGCATTTCTGTCTTGCAACCAGAGTGAGCCCATGCAGAGATGTCTATGCCAATATTTTGATTGTTAGGAATCCAATGACTTTGATAATTGAGGGTAGTTATTGAGTTTATCCCAAATAGCCTTCTGCAGTGTATGTAAGGAATTTAATTCTGTGTTTAATTTAATTGTCAAATGGAATCCATGGTTGTTGTGGTTTAAAGCATTTATTAGCACTTAAGGATGGGGGAGCTGATGGTATTGATCCTTTGTACTTAAAATAGCTGAAATGATCAATTTTGGGTTGTAAACCTGAGATATTTCAATGCATTACCTTAATACTCTTTAAGCATGGCCAATTGTCAATCTCATTAACCCACAGAATGAAGTCATTTCTTACAAACAAAGCATTGATTGGTATTATATAAGAATGTTTGTCAAATCAAAATTCCCCTTTTGTGCTTAACCTCTCCTGCAAGGCAATCCCATACATTATCTCTCATTCTCTCAGATTCATTGATTTTGTTTCTTGACCCAACCTTATGACACAAGCAGCATCCCAACAGAATTTGCATTTTAAGGATATCGTTTTTGGTGACAGTGCAAAATAGGACTCAGAAGATTAGAGATTTTCAGAAATGTAATTTTCACTCCAGATTTTCAGCCCCACCTTTTATTTTTAGAAACTTTCATTGCCTGCTTGAAACTAATATTTAATTTTGAACTAAATATATAGAAATATGTATGGTCTATATAGGCTATAAATAATAATTATTTTCAGAAGTACCAAAGAAAGAAAGAAAATCATCTTATGGAGTGACTACAAAAACTACTTAATGAAGACTGAACATGTGGAGGGCCACTGAATGCTGGCTGTTGATGGCAATGGGGAAAGAAAATTGGGGAGATGAAAGGGGAGTGTCCTGAAGACAAACACTCCAGACTGCAAGATTTTGTTGCAGGTCACACATGCAGTTTTCAAATAAGTGTGGTAACCAGTGAGGTAACTCAGTGCTGGTTTTACTGATGTGTTTGGGTGGTAGGTATGTCAGAGAGTCAGAGCAGAAACCCAGAAATAGTACCTCAGGTTAAGAACTTTGCTTCAGGATGAGAACAGAAATTGCCAGTAGTGGGAGGCCCCATTAGCTAAAGTGGTACCTCAGGTTAAGAACAGTTTCAGGTTAAGAATGGACCTCCGGAACAAATTAAGTTCTTAACCCGAGGTACCACTGTATGCAGAATCCCAGCCAGCCATAGTGAGTTCCAACAGACCAGTCCTACTTGTTACAATGACAAACCAAAGTGGGTGACAACAAAACCAAGCTCTTCTTGATTGAAGTCAATGTAGTCCTCCAAAGGAAATGACTCCTCTAAAGTGATCATCCATAGTGAGATTTATTCAGTCCTTGGCTTTCCTGGGTCCGACAGACTTTATGCTGCAGATTTTGGAGCTACCTTGACTACTACCATGCTCTCAGGTTGCTGGCAACCTGGGGATGGGCTGTGGTCCAGTGGTGGAGCATCTGCTTTGTATGCAGAAGATCCCAGATTCAATTCCCAGCATCTCCAGGAATGGTTGGGAGAGACCGCTATCTGAAACCGTATCTGAGACCCGCCAAAGCCAGTGCAGAGAATGCTGAGCCAAATGGACCACTTGATTCAATATAAGACAGCCCCTATGTTTCTAGCTATGTCACCAGTCTCAATGTGGTCCAGCACAGAGCCTCTAGGCTTGTGCAATCTTCCTATCCTATAGCTGAAGCCTCTTCCAGTTTTCTGGCTTTCTGTGGCTGCAATTTTCTAGGCAGCAATCTGGAAGTGTCATCATCTCACCCAACTCTCACACCAGCTGCCCTTTTTTTCTAGCATCTACTTGCTGGTTTGTGCCCTGGTTGTATTGCAGCCAATTTCAACCTAGGCAGAGAGCCAGGGACAAAGGTATAGCACAGCTCAGCAGGCATCCAGCATGGGCACTCCCAAGGTGGGCACATGTGGAAGACTGGAGAACCTGGCTACAGATGCCATAGTCTTCCCGGAGGATGGTCTGATGGGAAGACAGCATAAAAATGTTTCAGTAAATTAAATAAAGCATAAATGTTCTTCTGTAGCCTGTATCCATATAAGAAAAAGAATCATGTGCTGGTACAGGTGGTTCAGTAAATCTGAGCCTAAGCTTTGCACATGAAAACATTTCTGGTACTGAATTTGATCCTCAGTCGCCCCCACTAACCTCTGGTTTCTCCCTGCAAGTCCTCTCCCAGTGTTCTGTGGCTTGGAGGTTTTTAACTGTAGAAGTGCTTGTTCTGTGATTAATGACACATGTATAATTGGTGACACACACTGTACCCTTCTGGGAAGAGTGGGAAATGGTTTTTCCCTTACTATGATGGTTTCATTCAGGGAGAGAGGCAAAGTACATCATTTTGAGGTTTGCTTTCATGCACTAAATAAAAAGGCAAGAATCCTAGGAGAGTAAAGTGTGGGTTCACTTTGGCCAACACTGTGCTCTAAAGTTTAATTGCTGCAAGGTTTTCTGTTAAACTGGTTGTGTTAGTTCTCTAACCCTCCAGAATGAAATGTATTTGTGGGGAAGGTAAACAAGTTTGCTTGCAAGAAGTTTGTTTACATATCTTTTACTGATATTACTGATTCACATTAATTTAGTGAGTAGGGTGGAAGGGGAAGAACCTGTTTTAGGGAGAAAAAAGTAAAGTGGACAAGGAAGTGTATTGGTATGGATTTATTTACTTTTGGGTACTGGCTTCCTTCTTATGACAGACGTGGGACCATTGGGTATTGTAATGAGATGTCGGGGTGGGGTTAGAATGGTCTATCAATTATCCCCATCCAATTCAGTGACTGATGGTAAAAAAAATGCAACAAATGGAGATAGCAAGCAGATTCCCTTTTGCTAGGCAGACAGACCTTCACATAATAAAGACATGGCCAAGTATAAGTGATTTGTGATTGAAGATTCTTCTGGAAGATAGTGTATCTTCCTCCCACCCTTCCCTTGGCAAGATGTGATGTCATCAAATAGTCACTCTTTGTGAAAGAGAACAAGTCCATGTTTTAAAGCCCCATGCCTGAGCATTTTCTCTTTTTTGCCTTGCCACTTTCCCCATGAAAACATGCTCTTTAACATTGAATCAGAACAAATGGCAATTCAGGTTTTTCATGGATTGCTGTTTGCTCCTATTTAGCACTAAAGACTAGGTTTTCATTTCACTTTTAATTTGTATACCACATTTCTATATTATTGTACACAATATTACTATTTAGAAGCTGAAGAAACAACAAAATAGACAGCTTTCACGTGGAAAGCACTGGTGGAGGGGGGAGGAATACTCAGACATGGCACTCTAAAGAGTGAACATGATAAAACATTACATGCAAAAAGCATAAGCAGTCTCCAGTGATGTCACTCAAAGGAAACTAACCTAGAATCAGTGGTAGAACCACTGAAAGCCATAATTGCTCAGAGATCGCACCTGCAGAAATCTCTGCAGTTGTCCTTACTTATTGGTGAACTGACAGTAGTAGGATGGGAGACAGGCATGCTTGGGTGGATTGGGGGAGGTGTTGGTTCTGCTGAGTCCAAAACCCACCCATTTCCCCAAAATGGGGAGCATCCTTGGCTCAGTAGAAGATGATTTGCTTTGCATGTAGAAAGTCACAGGTTTAATCCGCAGCATAATCAGGTATATTTGTCCCCTGTCTGAAACTCTAGAGAGCCATTCTCAGTCAGTGTACATAATACTGAGCTAGATAAACCAGTAGTTTAACATGGTATAAGGCAGCTTCCTTTGGGATGGGAGAATACACCAGATTTGTACCTGGCATACTGATTTTCCCTCCCATTAGGAAAACATGGAGAGGGAGAAAGACTAGACCCCCAAAATTAATAATGCCCAATCGCCAACTTCTGCCCCAGCAGGCTTTGGATTTAGCAGTTCCTTCACCTAGAATTCTCCATCCCCCGTGCCCTCTGGGTGTTCCGCCTGATGTTGCCATTAGGCCTGGTCTTCTGAAATAAGGATGGGAGAGAATTCTAAAGTTGTGATTCTTTACTTATAGAATACTTTCCCCAGTGGGGTCTTCCTGACACCATCATTAACATCTTCTCTGTACCAAGGGAAAATATATCTCTTCTCCCAAGCATTTGATAGATTGTGATAATCCTGTTTTCTACTGAGGGTATGTTTTTGCTGCTGAAAATGTTGCTGCTGTTTTATTGGGGTTTGTTTTTGTTTGTTTGTTTTTAATAGGTGATGATTATAAGCAATGCTGTGTTCTTTTTTCTGATTTTATGTCATGCTTTATGGCCACTGCAAGGAATCAAAGGCCTGTAGGCCAAACTTGGCTGTTTTCCCCAATACACACCCACCTGCCTCACACCTGATATTTGACATTATCTATATGGTACATCTATATGGCAGCTCTCAATGTACAACTAGCCTTAAAGTGTGCTCCTTGTTGAGGATTGGCAGGGAAAAGCGGGCTTCTAGTCCATGAACCAAACAAAACTCACCAGGGGTTCAAGTTGGGCTTGCAAGTCTGGGTTATGGGGTGGGGAACTCCCTTGAACACCTGGTGCCTGCAGAAAGCAGGCTTTGCCTCTGTCTCATATCAGCTGATAGAGCCAGAACCTGGTGGATCAACTGTGCATTGTACTTTGAAGCCTATTGAGTTACTGACTTCTGGTTAGGAGATGGCACCTGAAGCAAGTCTCCTGTGAGCCTCAGCAGAGTGAGTAGGAACTCTTAAAAAAATAATAAGGGGAAAAGATACACTCCCGGAAAACAAGCTTATATCCCAGCCAGAGAAGGACTCCGGAAGTCGCCGGATGACACTTTAAACATCCTCCCTTCCTTTGAAGCTCTTCGAAAGCCCCTTTGAAATCCTGCTGAAGCCATCCAAAACTCCTTCAGGTTATCTAAAACTATTTGAGGCTAATTACAACGCTCTGAGTTTCTTTCAAACAAAGCCCTCAAATATACAGATGGGACAAAGTAACCCAAATCTAGTCCGGGGATGGTTCTCACAATACAGAGTTATAAATACTGGGAATTTCTCTTACACAAGCTGCAGACCCCCCCCCCCCCAAGGAAGAAATAGGCCAAAATCTTACACTATTGAAGTCTATTTGTCTATTTAAATTCTTGGGGTTGATCCCGGTCTTATTGGACTGATAATTCTTCCCTTCTGTATTTCACAGATATGTGTTTTATGTATATATTGTAATGACTACTGGCTATGAATAACAATGTAATTTAACCCTGAATAAGATTCTGATAAGGATCTGACCCACAGATCGAAAAAGGCTCCTTCACCCCCCCTGCTTTATGCTCTTAAAACTTTGTAAGGCACTTGAAGACTCCTTATGCGTCAAGCGACTAATAAATCGAATGGATGTGTGGGTGGTGATGATGATAATATGGAACAAGCATACAAGCAAAAGGTAGAAGCACAAAATACAGTTCAGTGGGGATTTCTCCTAAGCAATCAGAAAGGCACCTCCTGAAGGTGATAGCTAGACAGGTATTTTCATCCATAACATCCTTGCTGCTCCATTTGGGAGAAGGGAGATGCATCAGAATTTTTTGCCCCTTGTACAAAGCAAGAGATTTAACTCAAGCATGAGTCCACTGTGAGGGGAAAATATTTTTACCTTAGCCCATATAATTCCAGCCTTGGTTCCCCACATCCCTTAAGTGTCTCTCCCTTGATTAGATCTTGCCCTATTTTGCAGCAGAGCTTGGTGGGGTACTCACCAGGCACCAATCTATTGGAAAGCTGTAGCTAATAGAGGAAAGAGAAATGAAAAGAAATCCTTGTATTCAGCCAAATAGTCTGGAGCAGGGTGTCAGGCTCCCGCTGAGGTGAAGGCAGAATTGGTTTCTCTTTTTTTCCCCTCCCCTATTCAGCACCACAGATGAAATTCCATTGACACACAGCTAATTTTGCAGCCTGCCCAACATGTCAACGAAGATGCATGCTAGAAAGCTACATCTCAAGACAACTGGAGCTGCGTTCACATGACAGTGTCTTCCATATTCCTAACTGTTAATTCCCACATTACATTTGAGCTTTAACCTGATGTAAAAGCCACTTCCAGAAATGTTGTGTTATGTAGCACAAGTTTAATTTTCATTTCCATGTTATTTGCTTCCAGGAAAAGAAACAATTTTCATGGAATAATAGCATGGAAGTGAAGCCAGCTATATTCCGCTATATTTCTGGAAGTGGCTTTTACATCAGGCAAAAGCTCAAATATAATGTGGAAACCAACTGCTTTAGTCTAAGTTAGGGGAATGCTGGGGAAACAGAATAAACTGCCATGTGAAAATGGAAAATGGTGAAAACAGGAAGCAGGAAAAAGTGGAATAAATGAAAAACAGAAAAGGGAATAAACTGCCATGTGACTGCAGCCTGGGGACATGACTTGTCTTTTGTCTTCCATCTTTCTTTAAGAACAGTTCTGTGCACGTGCGCACAAGTGATTCCTTTTTTTCCAGCTCTTTCATTATTTTAGATTACTTGTTTGTTTCAGGATTTATAAACCACTCTACATTCAGAAAATAGCAGAACAGTTTACAGAAATGGGAGTAGAGGAAGCTGCCTTTATACTAAGAATACTTATCAATCTAGCTTAATGTTTTCCACATTGGCTCTCCAGGGTTTCAAACAAGGAATCTTCCCCAGCCCTACCTAGAGGTGCCAAGGATTGAACCTTAGACCTTCTGCATGTAAAGCAGATGCTTTGCCACTGAGCTATGGCTTTGAGTTTGTTGTCCCTAAGCACCATCAACCTAACATTGTAACCGATGTAAAATTGTGAGTGAGTTTTCTCTTTGAATTGGGTCAGTATCTCATGAGTCTTCGTCAAGCATTCCCCTAAGTTTTCATAGAATAACGAGTGTTGTTGTTAGTATTATTAGTATTATTGCCCCACCCTTTTCCATAACAGGACTCAAAGTGGCTTTCATTAAAAAAAAATGAGAACCACCAAACACGGGGGGGGGGGGGGGTTTAATTAAAAAACTATTCAAACAAGCAAAACTACAGTGGATGCTCGGGTTGCGAATGTGATCCATGCGGGATGCACATTCGCAACCCGCAGCGTTCGCAACCCGCAGCGCCGCGTCTGCACATGTGCGGGTTGTGATTTGGCACTTCTGCACATGAACAAAGCGCAATTTAGTGCTTCTGCGCATGCGTGACCACCGAAATCTGGAAGTAACCCGTTCTGGTACTTCCGGGTTTCGGTGGTCCGTAACCCGAAAAACCGCAACCTGAATCGTCTGTAACCCGAGGTATGACTGTATATTCTTTAGCTCAGTCAGTAGAGCATAAGACACTCAATCTCAGGGTTGTGTATTTGAGCCCCATGTTAGGTGAGAGATTCCTCCATTACAGGGGGTTGGACTAGATGGCCCTTGGGATCCCTTCCAATTCTACAATTCTGTGATTCCATGTAAGATGATGATGATGATATAAAATAACGAGCTTCTTCAAAGTGGTGAGCAGATTTCTTTTCAGATACTTGAAGGCGAAATAAGTAAATAACATTCTGGAATGATTTGGACTCTTGGGGTAGCGGTTGTGTCTGTGATGCCACCGTTTTAACAAACACACACACCTACTCAGAAGGTATAGCATGGCTGCAGATATGCAGTGGGATTAGGGCTGGGGAAGAAATTCAATTCAGCTTGCATTTCAAGGTGAAGTTACCTAATACACATTTTTAGAAGCAATACACGTATTGAAAGACAGCCATCCTTCAAAATGTGCATTGCACTTCTCTAAATTTTACAATGCAGTTCTGCAGCCAAGTAATGTGTGCAAAACAAATGCATATGCTCTGGTAAACAATGCATAAACATCCATATATTAGTGGGGGGGGGGGTGAAGCATTAAAGCTTGCCCTTAAATAAATGAATGTGAAATGTACACACATGATCCACCTATTCACTCTAGCAACAAAAATAAAGGACTGCTTTATATGCCCCAGTGTTTCAAATAGGATTTTCTCCCAGACCTGCCTGTAAATGCCAGGGATTGAGGGTGACTCTTTCAGGGTTCCAGCCGGGGTCCTTTCAAGCCCTATCTGGAGATGCCTTCTACATTCAGAGCAGTTGCTGAACCACAGAGCAGCACTGTCTTTAGCATATGCACTGCCGGGGTGCAAAGATCCACCCAGCACCCCCAAATATAGTTTAGCCCCCAAATTAACTTTTATTAGGCTTATGTCAGACAGCATGCTTATGCCTTATGTCTTGTTTACGAAAGAAGGGAGGAAAAAGAAGCAAACTTTTTTATTTGCTCATTCATTTGCAATACACTTATACTTAAGTATACAACACCACCACACTTAAACTTATAAGTACAATGGTGCCTTGCAAGACGAAATTAATTCGTTCCGTGAGTTTTTTCGTTATGCGAGTTTTTTCGTCTTGCGAAGCACCACTGCATTTAAACACTGACAACGGCGGGGAGGAGCGGGGAGAAGCAGGACAGCTGCCGCAGCCGGTACCTCAGACTCACCCGCGCATTGTGGCCACCGTGCGACGCGGCTGCTGGAGGGCGGCGGGGCTCAGGAGCGCGACTACAGGGAGAGAGAGGCGCTGGCGGCAACGGCTCTCTGAGGGGAGCGCGCGAGGGGGGTGGGCAGCGGCGCAAGGCACTAACCATCAGCCGGAAGGTGGGAGGGAGCCAGAGGAGTGGGGAAGCGAGCGTGCGTGCGTGCGTGCAGTGACCGTCGCCATGACACGAGAGGCAGGGCCGTTTCGTCTAGTGAAGCAAGCCCTTAGGAAAATCCGTCTTGCGAAGCACCTCAGAAAACAAAAAACCCTTTCGTCTAGCAAGTTTTTCGTCTTCCGAGGCATTCATCTTGCGGGGTACCACTGTATTGTTTAGGCACCTACTTAGGAGAAACATCAGTCGTGTCAAAGGTGCCGCTGAGTCCACTGCCGCATAGCAGCTCAATACAATACGTAACATAATATTTTGATGTAAGAGTTAATTTCACGTGCACGGCGCCGTTGTGAATGACAAGCGCCATCGTTGAGTCTGACAAGCACCGCCACTAGCCCAGCGCTCCTTTGGTAAATGAGTGCACAAAGTTGAAAGTCCTTTAGTGAAACTGTAGGTATACATTTCAGTAATACCTAGGTATATATGTATTTTGTTTTTCTAGCTTGATCAAAATTATTTATTATTTCATAACAGGTAAATAGTTAAGAGCTTAGGCGGCTTCAGCGGCGGGCGCCTGGTGTCCCCCAGAATTCAGCGCCTGGGTGCCCCACACCCCTTGCACCCCCAGGTAAAGCCCTGCCACAGAGCTATTATCAGGCTTTCAGGCTAAGTACAGTGGTACCTTGGGTTAAGAACTTAATTCGTTCCGGTGGTCCATTCTTAACCTGAAACTGTTCTTAACCTAAGCACCACTTTAGCTAATGGGGCCTCCCTCTGCCAATGCGCCACCACCGCACGATTTCTGTTCTCATCCTGAAGCAAAGTTATTAACCCGAGGTACTATTTCTGGGTTAGCAGAGTCTGTAACCTGAAGCGTCTGTAACCTGAAGCGTCTGTAGCCCAAGGTACTACTGTATACTGGTCTATCCAACTGAGTATTGTCCACAATGATTGGCAGTGGCTCTCCAAGGTTTCAGGTAGGAGTATCTTCAAGCAGGGCTTGAAGATGCCAAGGATTGAACCCAGCACCTTCTGCCCACAAAGCAGATGCTCTACCAATGAGCTATAGCCCTTCCCCCTTCCTCTCACCCACATCTTCCTCTCTTGTGTCAAATTTTTAATTATAAGCTCCTGGGAACTGGGAACCTGCTCCAGATTGATGCTACTGTACAAATAATGAAGAATAGCAGGTTGGATGTGGTTTCAAACCTAGGGTGATTCGAATCTTCGATCTCTTTCTCTTTATTTTGGTATCTGCAGCTTTGCTCATGATGTCCTAAAAATGATGAATTGAAAGACACGTTGGGGAGGGGGATGCCGCGTGATCAGAAGGAGCTTCTGGCACAATGTCTTGGCACCAGAACAGCTCATTTAGCACTAATATGGGATTCATGACTAAATCTCAGACTTCAAAGAGGTCACATAACACACGACAGATTTCTTGTAGAACAATCCTGATAATTTATTCATCAAGATGGTGCCTAGTAGGATATGACAGTGGGGAGGAAAAGAGAAGATTGTACAAAGCAGGATGTTAGAAAGGTATAGTAGAATTATAAAGTATTGGGTGGGCAGGAGGCAGCTTAAAATCTAATTAAGAAACAGCCAAAACTGGGGATGGGAAGAGAGGGGGTGAACATGTAAGGCAATTTAACACAGAGAACCAAATGGATAATTTTATATCTTACTAATGGGAATGGTAGGGAGACAAATTAGGCTGAGTCTGTATCTAGAGAGACGGGGGGGGGGGGTGTTTTTAACCAAAATGAAAACCAGCAAACCATCAGGGTTTCGGCACAGTTTTGGCACAGAAACTGCTTTGGTCACCCTGCATGACTTCTTTTAAGAGAGAGGCTGGGGAGATGTGTCCCTGTTAATTGTCCTTGGCCTCTCAGCAACTTTTGATACCATTGATTATCGTGACCTTCAGGAGCTGGGGCTGGGTGGCACCGCTTTGCAGTGGTTCTGGTCCTACTTGGATTGTCATTTCCAGAGAGTGATGCTTGGGGAGTGCTCTTCAGTCCCATGTAGGATTTGATTTTATCTCCCATGCTTTTTAACATTTACATGAAGCCACTGAGAGGAATCATTTGGAGTATATGCTGATGACATACAGCTCTACTTACCCTGTATATCTGTGGGTGAGGCATTGGATGTGCTGGACCATTTGTTGTCTTGCCTCAGTAATGGACTGAATGAGAGCCAATAAACTGAAGCTCAATCCAAATAAGACTAAGGCACTGCTAGTGGGTGGTTCCCTAGACTGGATGGATGGAAGGTTGCCTGCTCTTTATGGGGTTACATTCACTTTGAAGGAGTGGGTATGCAGCAAGAGGCTTCTTCTGGATCCATTGCTATTCGTAGAGGCTCCATGTGGAGTGTCTTCTATCAGCTTTGGACAGTTGGCCAGCTGTGCCTCTATCTGGACAGGGACAGTCTAACTTCAGTTGTCTATGCACTAGGTTAGATTACTGTGATGTGTCACATGTGGGGCTGCCTCTGATGATGGTTCAGAAACTTCAGCTGCTGCAGAATTCAGTGGCCAGCTTGCTTGGTGGAGCAAACAGATAAGTATGGGATTATGCAAGATCAGGGCATGGAGGGTAGGATTACGAATTACCAAATATTTAACAATAGTAGTTCATAACCAGGTATGAGTGAACATCATGCCCCTTTTAAAGTGCTGCCCATCTTGTTATTATATATGATGATGGGCTTTTGTTGAAAAGGTGAGACTATTGCACACATACTGTGTCATTTAGGAACATAGTGGACTACCTCATTTTAAGTCTGATCCATTTTAGCACTGTCTGCATAGACAGGCAGCAACTTCCTGGGGTTTCAGATGGGACACTCTTAATATTACTTGGAAATATCAGGACTGAACCTAGGAGCTCTATACACAAAACAGATGCTGTGCCACTGAGCTATGGCCCTTCCCTAATTAGTTTTCTTGTACAACAAATTTTCGTATGTATGTATGTATAATATGTATAATAATTATTCAGAAACCTGTTTGGGGCATGTATCTGTAGTTTCAAATTGGTGCTGCATTTTTGTTTCATTTTTAACCTTGTTAAAAAATGGATATAACCACAGCATCCCTAACACTGATGGATATGATCTACCTCTACCACTGGAGGTGGTGTATTTCTGAATACCAGTTTCTAGAAGCAGCAGGAGGGGAGAGCGCTGCTGCACTTGTAGGCTTTCCAGTGGCTGGCTACTGTGAGAACAGGATGCTAGACTAGATGAGCCACTGACCTGATGCATGTGAACAGAACAGGAGAAAATATATTTCCATACACATGCCAGCTTTGGGCTATAGCATGACTTGACTTCCCCATTCTTGGATGTACAAAAATGATACTGAGGAAGCCTGCTCTTAATAATGCTGGCCTCCAGCTTCTTATATTTTTTAATCTCACAACCAGGGTTTGACAATGACAAGCTTCCGCAGCTTGTGAAAATTGGCCCCACCAGGGGCTTCCAGAGCTTTCCATCTCGGCACAGCAAGCAGCTGCCTCCGTCAATGCAGAGGATGTTGGCATAGGAACAAGGCAAAGCTCCTATCAAGACCTCCAGTCGTTTTCAGGCAAGCATGGCTGCAGGCATGTCTGTGAAAAAGCCCCCAGTTTGAAACACTGGAATGTGCCATCTGGTAGGAGGAAAGTGATAAAGTTCAGAGGCATGACAGCAGTGCCTGCAATTGCTCTGCTACTTCCCTTAACTTGGCTGAAGAGAAGGCTAGCATAAGGAAGAGCAACAGATGCAATGGAGATGACAAATCACTCCCTTCCTTCCATCACCTCCAAGATGAAGAGAGGAGCTCCAGAGTGCAGGAGCTAGACTGGTGTCTGGAAGCAGCTGACGGGACCATATAGCACCGGTCCTAAAGGATCTACAGTGGCTTCCAGCATGTTTCCAAGCACAATTCAAAGTGTTGGTGCTGACCTTTAAAGCCCTAAATGGACTCAGCCCAGTATACATGAACGAGAATCTTCACCCTCATCGTTCAGCCCAGACCCTGAGGTCCAGCTCTGAGGCCTTTCTGGTGGTTCCCTCATTGTGAAGTAAGGCTACAGAAACCAGGCAGAGAGCCTTCTCTGTAGTGGCTCCTACCCTGCAGAACGCCTTCCCATCAGATGTCAAACAGATAAACCATTATTTGACTTTTGGAAGACATCTGCAGGCAGCCCTGTTTAGGGAAGTTTTTTAATGTTTGATGCTTTATCATGCCTTTCTATTTGTTGGAAGCTGCCCCAGCTTCCAGCTTCTATTTGTTAGAAGCTGCTGGGGCAACTCAGTCCAATGGTCAGGGTACAAATAATAAAATTATCATCATCATCATTATTGCTGCTGCTTATGTGCAGACCACCAAAGTAATCATAATCTTAGTGACAACATAGTCTTTAATCCCCATCCCAACCCTTGTCGGTGCTTCCAACTAATTTGGCTCTTCCTAACTAATTTATAGGGATGCAAGTGGTGCTGTGGGTTTAACCACAGAGCCTAGGACTTGCCGATCAGAAGGTCAGCGGTTTGAATCCCTGTGACGGGGTGAGCTCCCGTTGCTCAGTCCCTGCTCCTGCCAACCTAGCAGTTCGAAAGCACATCAAAGTGCAAGCAGATAAATAGGTACCGCTCCGGCGGGAAGGTAAACGGCGTTTCCGTGTGCTGCTCTGGTTCGCCAGAAGCAGCTTAGTCATGCTGGCCACATGACCCGGAAGCTGTACGGCAGCTCCCTCGGCCAATAAAGTGAGATGAGCGCCGCAACCCCAGAGTCGGCCATGACTGGACCTAATGGTCAGGGGTCCCTTTACCTTTACCTTTAACTAATTTATAATCTGGCATTTTAACTTTTTAACCACCTCTGCTACTCTCAGTGTTGCTAAAAGGGGAAAGAGAACACAAGACTGGGAAGAATAGCACTTGGAGAACCATAGCTCAGTGGCAGAGAATAAGCTTTGCAGACAGAAGGTCACCCATTCAGTCCTCGGGTAGGACTGGGAATGTCAATGGAGAGCTGGTGTCAGTCTCAATGACACTGAGTTGGATTGGCCAACGGTCTGACACAGTAGAAAGCATCTTCCTGTCCTCAGATGCAGCCTGTTCCAAAGCAAGGCTCCAGAACTGATAAATGCCTAGAACTCACTCTTATGCACACTCACTGGTCTGTCTAGCTTAACCCTACCTGGAGATGCCAGGGACTAACTTTAAGACCTTCTGCATGCAAATCAGAGCTCTGTCAGTGAACTACAGTGCTTTGCCATGAAAGGCCAATGTTTTAATCCTTTAGTGGAAGAACAGGCCTGGGTAGCTTATGCACCAGAACTTGTGCCTATTGTTGTATCCTGTTGCACATGTAACATGAAGTATTTTTTCCATACAATGTATACCCTTTATTCCAAGAGGCTGAAAATCTACAGTGGTTATCATGGAAAGAAGCCATCAAATTTCTTACCCCTGTGGATTCCCACCTAGCTTCACACCAGTTTAATGGAGACTAAAATTTGGACATAAATTTCCCCGTTTTATTGCCATCTCACTCGGCTGCCATTCCTCTTGATCAAACACCATGTACTAGTAAAAGTTATCCATCAAGGACAAGCAGACCTGCTGGATTTTCAGTATCACTAGGCAAAGGATGGAGGCTGGGAGAAACCACCGCAGACAGGCATTGGTGACAGATTGGGCAGGAGATTTACAGCACAACCCTATTCAAAAATCAAGTCATATTGGGTTCGATGGGACTTTATCCCAGGGAGGGAGGGAGGGACAAATCTGTCAAAAATTGTTCTATTTTTTCCCCAATCTTAAGTTCAGTTCTCCACATTTCCATATTAGTTTGCAATTTGTTGACAATTTAATGGTCAGGAATTTGACTCGCAGTAGGAGGGGGGACTAACTTTCAGTGTGGGAAACTGGGGTTTTATTTATTTCATTTTATAATGTATATAAAACAGAGAGAAAAATTATAATAACAGACAAAAATTGTAAGATGGAGGAGTATAAAATAGGCACGTAGAAAGAGAATCGTTGCACACGGGTGTGTGTCAATCTGAATTTATTTCTATGGTTTATTGCTATAGATCATGGCATTAATAATAAGGTTGACATCTCTGGACGCAGGTGGTGCTGTGTCTAAACCACTGAGCCTCTTGAGCTTGCTGATCAGAAGGTCAGCGGTTCGAATCCCTGTGACGGGGTGACCTCCCATTGTTTGGTCCCAGCTCCTGCCAACCTAGCAGTTCGAAAGCACGCCAAAAGCTGCAAGTAGATAAATAGGTACCGCTCCGGTGGGAAGGTAAACAGTGTTTCCATGCACTGCTCTGGTTTCAGTGTTCCTTTGCACCAGAAGCAGCTTAGTCATGCTGGCCACATGACCCGGAAAAACTGTCTGTAGACAAACGCCAGCTCCCTTGGCCTGTAAAGCAAGCTGAGCTCCGCAACCCCAGAGTCATCTGAGACTGGACTTAACTGTCAGGGGTCTTTTACCTTTACCTTTTTGACATAACTCTAATAATATAGGACACCCTCCATGATGAACTGTGGTGACCCTGGTACAAAGGCATTCAGGCATACCCTGATCTATCTACAGTGGTACCTCGGGTTAAGTACTTAATTCATTCCGGAGGTCCATACTGAACCTGAAACTGTTCTTAACCTGAAGACCACTTTAGCTAATGGGGGCTCCTACTGCTGCCACGCCGCCGGAGCACGATTTCTGTTCTCATCCTGAAGCAAAGTTCTTAACCCAAAGCACTATTTCTGGGTTAGCGGAATCTGTAACCTGAAGCGTATGTAACCCGAGGTACCACTGTATATCTGACCTAAGATTAACACATGCAAATTTAAACTAGATTTGACCCTCAGGGTCCCTTCCAGCTTTACAGGTCTATGATTCTATGCGTGGAATTTTCTAAAAAGATTGCTGCCAAATTTATCTGAGATGTGTCAGCTTGCAAAACAAACACCCCAGAAATGGTTGATGTGGGCCTATAATGGAGTTGATTCATGATTTGGATACCTGCTAAAGTCATCTGTGGCAGGAGGTTTTAGCCTCTGCAAACACAGGTATGCAATTTTAACCTGGTGCGTCTAGGCGGGGGAGCAGTCGTACCAGGAATTCTCCTCCTTGTGCCTCCACAGCAGAGAACTGGTTTCTATCTTGATTCAACAAGGCCAGGGTGGCTATCTAAAGAACTTTTAACTGAGTTAAGATCAAAAAAGGATGTGTACAAAAAATGGAAAAGGGGGGAAACCACCAAAGAGGAATTCAAACAAATAGCCAGCATGTGTAGACACAAAGTCAGAAAAGCTAAAGCACAGAATGAACTCAGGCTTGCTAGAGAGGTTAAAAGCAACAAAAAAAGGATTTTATGGGTATGTTCGTAGCAAAAGGAAGAACAAAGAAACAGTGGGGTCACTCAGAGGAGAAGATGGTGAAATGCAAACAGGGGACACAGAAAGGGCTGAACTCCTCAATGCCTTCTTTGCCTCAGTCTTCTCCGATAAAGAAAGCAATGCCCGACCTGAAGAATTTGGAGCAAATGATTCAGCAGAGGAAACACAGCCCAGAATAACTAAGGAGATAGTACAAGAATACTTGGCTAGTCTAGATGTATTCAAGTCTCCAGGGCCAGATGAACTGCATCCAAGAGTATTAAAAGAACTGGCAGATGTGCTCTCAGAACCACTGGTAGTCATCTTTGAGAATTCCTGGAGAACAGGCGAAGTCCCGGCAGACTGAAGGAGGGCAAATGTTGTCCCTATTTTCAAAAAGGGGAAAAGAGAGGACCCAAATAATTACTGCCCAGTCAGTCTGACATCAATACCAGGGAAGATTCTGGAGCAGATCATTAAGCAAACAGTCTGTGAGCACCTAGAAAGGAATGCTGTGATCACCAATAGTCAGCATGGATTTCTGAAACATAAGTCATGTCAGACTAACCTGATCTCGTTATTTGACAGAATTACAAGCCTGGTGGATGAAGGGAACACAGTGGATGTAGCCTACCTTGATTTCAGCAAGGCATTTGACAAGGTGCCCCATGATATTCTTGTAAAGAAGCTGGTAAAATGCGGTCTTGACTATGCTACCACTCAGTGGATTTGTAACTGGCTGACTGACTGAACCCAAAGGGTGTTCATCAATGGTTCCTCTTCATCCTGGAGAAGAGTGACTAGTGGGGTGCCACAGGGTTCTGTCTTGGGCCCAGTCTTATTCAACATCTTTATCAACGACTTGGATGATGGACTCAAGGGCATCCTGATCAAATTTGCAGATGACACCAAATTGGGAGGGGTGGCTAACACCCCAGAGGACAGGATCACACTTCAAAACGACCTTGACAGATTAGAGAACTGGGCCAAAACAAACAAGATGAACTTTAACAGGGAGAAATGTAAAGTATTGCACTTGGGCAAAAAAAATGAGAGGCACAAATACAAGATGGGTGACATCTGGCTTGAGAGCAGTACATTTGAAAAGGATCTAGGAGTCTTGGTTGACCATAAACTTGACATGAGCCAACAGTGTGACGCGGCAGCTAAAAAAGCCAATGCAATTCTGGGCTGCATCAATAGGAGTATAGCATCTAGATCAAGGGAAGTAATAGTGCCACTGTATTCTGCTCTGGTCAGACCTCACCTGGAGTACTGTGTCCAATTCTGGGCACCACAGTTCAAGAAGGACACTGACATACTGGAACGTGTCCAGAGGAGGGCAACCAAAATGGTCAAAGGCCTGGAAACTATGCCTTATGAGGAATGGCTAAGGGAGCTGGGCATGTTTAGCCTGGAGAAGAGGAGGTTAAGGGGTGATATGATAGCCATGTTCAAATATATAAAAGGATGTCACATAGAGGAGGGAGAAAGGTTGTTTTCTGCTGCTCCAGAGAAGTGGACACGGAGCAATGGATCCAAACTACAAGAAAGAAGATTCCACCTAAACATTAGGAAGAACTTCCTGACAGTAAGAGCTGTTCGACAGTGGAATTTGCTGCCAAGGAGTGTGGTGGAGTCTCCTTCTTTGGAGGTCTTTAAGCAGAGGCTTGACAACCATAGGTCAGGAGTGCTCTGATGGTGTTTCCTGCTTGGCAGGGGGTTGGACTTGATGGCCCTTGTGGTGTATTCCAACTCTATGATTCTATGATTCTATGATTTTGATTCAACAAGTGTGTGGAGGGCTTCCTATTTTACTCCCACCCTTGTACTTTTGTTCCAAATTCTTCTGTCTGCTGCAGCTTACTAAAACTTTAATCTATAACCCAGTAGCTGTGGTAGCTTAGATGTAGCACAAATACAAAAGCATACACAGGACTGGCTTGTAAAGCTTACTTCCTCCTCCTATCAAACATTTATGCCAGTTATCCTTAGTGCCTCTTCCTCAGTCATTCAATTTTACCACCACCTGGTGCAAAGCACTTCTGCTGGTTTTCTATGAGCTGGACTTGCAAGTGGTTCTCCTTCTGGCCAGTTCTAGAAACTCCTTGCTCAGCTCTTCCTCCCTTCCCTTTGATGGCCTTTATGCTAATCTTTGGCTTAAGCTACTGATTCAGCTCTTTCGGAAACAAACTACAGCCGTACCTTTGATCATCATCATAATTTTATTTGTATGCCGCCTTTTCCATAGTTAGAACAATGCTCAAGGCGGCTTACAACATGACAAGATTCACATAAACATCCTGAGCACCCTAGAACATGGACATTTTGGCTCCCGAACGCTGCAAAAGTGATTGTTCCAGCTTGTGAACATTCTTTGGGAACCCGAATGTCCGACGGGGCTTCCGTGGCTTCTGATTGGCTGCCAAGGTATGACTGTATACTTCCAGGCTTTTCCTAGAGTGTTCAATGACCTGCAGCATACCCTCCAACCATAGCTGTCAACTGTCCCTTATTTGGCGGGAAACTCCCTTATATCAGCACCGTGTCCCGCTGCTGTCCCTTATTGATGATGTCCCTTAAACTTCCTGGGTTTCAAAGGAAGCAGCTCCTCTCCCTCCCTCCCTGCCGGCTTGTAGTTATTTAATTGCAGTGTTTCATCAGCTGGTGTCTTGACCAGCAACCTCTGGAAATGAAGGACTAAAAACCGGCGCTGCTCTCCCAAATTATTGGCTGCTGGTCCCTTATTTTCGAGGCTGCTGGTCCTTTATTTTCAAATCTGTAAGTTGACAGCTATGTCTCCAACATTTCTCCAATGAAAATTCCTTAATGATAATTTTACTATTTATTCCCCACACATCTTACTGGGTTGCCCCAGCCACTATGGTCAGCTTCCAACATATATAAAAACATAATAAAACATTAAACATTAAAAAAAAACTTCCCAGTATACAGGATTGCCTTCAGATGGCTCAGGGGTCAGATAACTCCATACCCTCCAACATATCTCCAATGAAAATAGGAACATCGTAAGGAAAAGTGGGACATTCTGGGATCAAATCAGAAACCGGGACAGCTTCTGTAAATCCGGGACTGTCCCTGGAAAACAGGGACACTTGGAGGCTCTGCTCTTGTCTGCCTTCCACCGGAGGCGGTTTTAGGGTAGGGTGACTGGTGCAGCTGCACAGGGTGCCACACTGCGGGGGGCACCAAAACAATACTGTAGAATGGAGCGAGAAGCAGGGGACACCGAATTTTAGCATTGCACAGGGTGCTGCTGAAATTTGAGAGCCCCAAATCCCTCACTCCTTCTACCTGCCTCTGCTCCAGCCTTCTCTTCCAGCTTCCTCATCATATTGTAGTTAGCACTCTCTACTGTTAACTGTGGCAGAACAGGCCTATCTATATATGTTCCAGTGAGCATACCCTTCACCCAATCGGATTTTAATGGTATAGAATTCTACCCCCTCACCAAGCCACTTCTTGTGTATAATACGTTGCTGGGGGTGGGACAAGCTTATTGGGCCAGTTTTATGCAACTTTGTTTTATGCAGCTGCCATCCAGCAACAAAACTTAGCATTTCAAACCTGGCCTTTCACATTCGCAGTAAACTATAATACATTGTACATAAAACAAACTCTACCTCAGTAAACACATTTCTCCACAAACCCCAATATGGGAAGCAGACCTTTCAGTCAATTCAAATGACCTTTCAGTCAATTTCAAATGACCTTTCGACCAATTCAAATGGATTATGATCTCATAACGCCAGTGGGTTGCTATATCTTTGATAGTGTCCTCATGTAAGAACATGCTGGCATTTAGAAAGCATCCCTAATATACTTCATATGAATGTTGGTTGGCTTGAGAGGCAGTGACTAGTCCAAGCAGTCATTCAGCATTGGAACCACCATGACTCCTAGTAGCCCTTGTTAGACACCCTCCATGAATTTAATTTCTATTTAAATCTATCTAAAGTGAATAACCAGCACAGCTTCTATGAATTGTGTGTGGTACAAAGCATTTCTTTGATCATCATAGGATTCATGACAAATACGGTACCTTCCATTGCGTGGCCCAGATTTCCAGTAAAGTGAAAGGGAAGGGAAATTTTCCCATCCTACAATGGAGTTGTGTGCTCCAGTTCTGCACCCCCCCCCCATGCTATGGACCACCAGGGAGCAGGGACCTATATTTTTTGAAACACTGGAAGCCAGAATGCCAATAAATCAACAGACAATGGGAAGTCCGGATATGAAATCCCCATTTCAGCTATGGGTGACCTAAGGCCAGACACTCTGTGTTAAAACTCCTTTACAGTGTCATTTTGAGGATAAAATGGGATGACGCCATGTATATTACCCTGAACTCTGCAGAGGAATAGAGGGATACAATAGTAATAAATAAAAACCAAAGAATAATGAGGGCTTATCCTCATAATGCAATTAATAACAATGGCTCATTTGACCATCACCAGAATTTGTAGATCTCTAAATGCAGACGTATACAAAATGTGACTATCCCAGAGATTTAACATTAATGGACACTTTGACTGGAAAATTATAAGAATGGAGAATAGCCAAACAAAAAGATGAATGGTTTGACTTTTTTTCATATGTGGACACAAAAAAAACCCCCATGGTTATTCACCAGCAACCCATAGCAGACTGTGGACAGACTCGTTTGTTAAATCTCTCTTCAAAGTGGACTAGTTCTTGCTATTCACACATGCTCTGTATATCAATCAGGGGAGGTGGAAGGGAAGAGAACTTATAAAAAAAATGAACAGTTAAAAAAGAGACAGAAGCAGTGGTGTCCACTGACACACATACACACACTCTTCAATCTTTCCCCGGAACTCCTTGCAGATGCTATTCAAATTCATATTTGTGGTTGCTTGAGGATAAGGTAAAGGTACCCCTGCCCGTACGGGCCAGTCTTGACAGACTCTAGGGTTGTGTGCCCATCTCACTTAAAGAGGCCAAGGGCCAGCGCTGTCCAAAGACACTTCCGGGTCACGTGGCCAGCGTGACATCGCTGCTCTGGCGAGCCAGAGCCGCACACGGAAACGCTGTTTACCTTCCCACTAGTAAGCGGTCCCTATTTATCTACTTGCACCCGGAGGTGCTTTCGAACTGCTAGGTTGGCAGGCACTGGGACCGAACAACGGGAGCGCACCCCGCCACGGGGATTCAAACCGCCAACCTTTCGATCGGCAAGCCCTAGGCACTGAGGCTTTAACCCACAGCGCCACCCGCGTCCCTGGAGGATATTTGTCCATAAATAGGGGGTTCTTATTGCAGTGTTTACTATTTTGTGGTGCCTTGTATTTATTTATATGTGAACAAAACAGCAGAGAGTACCCCTTTCTAATGCCAAGGAATTTTGTGTTCACTTCAGAAGAGAAAATTCCGTAGTTACAAAGGGAAGGATGAAGTCCAGCTTCTACCACATCAGGGGAGAACATAAAATCTTATAAATAAGCTAAAGCAGTGGTGGAGAATGGATGGGTGGCTTTCTAAGCCCACCTCCTGCTGAGAACTAATGGTTTTCCATTGCCTCAGCAGGAATGTAGAATGGATTTCTGGGTTTCTTAGAATTGTTTCTAATGTTTCCCTTACTCAGAGTAGGTCCCTTAATTCCAATGGGTCTACTCTGAGTAGGACCTAATTCTGTTTGGAAGGGAATAATTAATGCGCTAACTCAGGCATAGGCAAACTTGGCCCTTGGGATGTTTTTGGGACTACAACTCCCATCATCCCTGATCACTGGTCCTGTTTGCTAGGGATGATGGTAGTTGTAGTCCCAAAACAGCTGGAGGGCCAAGTTTGCCTATGCCTGGTTTATCCAGTTATTTCCATGGTGCCCTGGGAAGAGATAAAGGTAAAAAGGTGTGCTTTTGAACTGTTAGGTTGGCAGGAGGGGAAGAGATAATAACTGATCAGAGTAGTATATGTCTGTATCATGGGCTGACAAGGCAATGCCATAGCTCAGTTGTAGAGTATCTGTTTTGCATGCATAAGGTCCCAGGTTCAATCCCTGTCATCTCCAGGTGGCACTGGGAGAGAATTCTGCCTGAAACTCTTGAGTGCTGCTGTCAGTCAATGTAAAAACACCAATCTAGATTGACCAGTGGTCTGGCTCAGTAAAAGGCAGCATCCTGTGTACCTGCTACATATTTGAATACCCGAAGAAGGCTCATTTTTGCAGCTAATTGCCTGGCTACAGAATCACAGGATTCACAGTCTCATTCCTAAAGACTCTTGTTACAGAGAGAAGGATATGAAAGTAAGGAGGAAACATTCTCAGAGCGAAGGACCACAGACGATGTAGGCTGAAGAAGACCCAGGAAGTGCAACAAACAGGGAATGAGATTATGTACAACAAGGCCATCAAACATGGAAAGGGTGTTAAGCATCCTGCTGACAAGCTGAATATAAAAGTGTTAATTCAACTTTCCCAGCACAGTGGAGGAAGACTTCACCCCCTCCTTGTTTATTTCTCACAAAGTAGCTGTTTGTAGAAGCGCTTCTTAAGTGGTCGTAAGTAAGTTTTTGGCACCTCTGAGGAAACCAATATGTTATGGAATAGAGTTCACACACCTCTCACAACTCCTCTTCTGGCTGAATACAATTATTTCCTTATTTAAACCAAGTGTATTAAAGAATGGAGCAATGTAGCATCTCTGGCTACATCCTCACCATGCATTTAAAGTGCATGGCTTCCCCCCAACAGAATCCTCAGAATGCTCTCCCCAGGGAGATTCGCCTGGAACCTTCATCATACACCTTTAGGCACCAGGCAAAAACGTTCCTCTTTAACCAGGCCTTTGGTTGATTGTCATTCAATGGTCTTTAAAAATCGGGGAGGGTTGGGGGGTATTTGGTTGTTCCTCTTTTTATTTTGATTATGTATTCTGTGTTCTTATATTGTAATTTTATCTTGTGAGCTGCCCTGAGTCCTCCAGGCATAGGGCGGTATATTAATTTCATCATCATCATCACCACCACCATCATCATCTATGGTTCCCAGGCCTCTTGAGGGGAAGCTAAATGGCTAGGAACGTGGTGATGTCTGCCTGAGATCTTGGTCTTCAGAACAGATAATACCAAGAGATAAGCCAATGATCTGATTCCCTGGAAAGCAGCTCACACAGTCCTTATTTGCAGCAGAGATTGCTTGCTGGTAATGGATCTCTAGGGGTAGGACTTTAAAACAAATAAATGAAGTATATACCACATTCCTCTAATGAATCTTTATTAGCCAACTCAAAACTCGTTTAGCTTTGTGCATAGGTATATCAAGGTGTTTTGCCTGAAAGAAGCCCTCAAGTTCATTTTTAGATTTCACTGCAGATAGACTGAGTGACAGTTTCAGGATGTGTAAACCCATTTGACAAGTTTCACTGTAAAGCGATGGAAGGGTGAATCTGTTAATTGTGACTTTTCTCAGGTTCTATTTTTTCTAATCACATATTATTAACTCTTAAATTCAGTTTCTTCATCAGCTTGCTTTTTAAAAAATAAATAAGCAGTATTGAAATCCCTGTGCATTTCTACTAGTGTGCACATTATTATGTGCAACTTTGCCTAACATATATCTTTTTGTGAGCAGTTTCCACTGGTATATTACAAGTTTGCATGTTATTTTCACTAATAGACACATTCTTGTTCAAACTTCTCCCCCCTCCCAAAAAAATATATACCTATGGTTTTGTATGCATTTTTGTTGTTGTTGAATTGCTTCATATTGGATTCGAGAAGTGTGAATTTCAAAGTTCCATTTCATTTCATATATTGGTTTAGGAAGTACAAATTAGGTAGGTTTGCATTACAAATTTCTCCCCATGCGAAATTGGAACTCTTTAGGTTTACCCTTGAAACTCTCCAGACTTCTTCTTCTTCTTTAACAACGATTTCCACTTGAAAGTTTACTTTAGCTGACATTTTGATGGCAACCTTAAACTAATATGCAATGTTCATCCTGGCATTAGTGAAGGCTGGTAAGCTGGGACGAGCCATAACACAATGAAGCCAAGAGCTTAATTTCCTCCTTATCTAAGCAATACAGCAAGCCAGGCACAGATTTTAGGGAAAGAAATGGAGAGCCTCTTGCAGGTGCATGGAAACACTAAGTGCTAGTGTGCCATCTGCACCTGGCTAATTACAGAGATCACTGGGGAAATCCAAAAGCATTTTTTCACCCTGATCCCAGAATGAGCAGGTTTCAACTTCTCAAGCACCAGAAAAGGATTGTAGTTAATGGTCCATGTAAAGCATCAAGGCTGGGATCTTCCCAAATCTGGTGTCTGCTGGCAATGCAACAGCCCAAACATCTGCATGCCAAAGATGTACAGATGTTTGTTCACTGGGGCCTCGGAACAACATGGTAAATGATTGTTGGATGGGGGGCACTCGATGGAAAGATAACGCTTTTGTAACAATAAAATGGGAGAGAGATGTCTTACAATTAGGGAAGGGAGAGCAATGGTAATATGGATTGGGGGATTAGAATCTGCACTAGTTAAGTTTGGGGAAAGCCACAATAAATATTTTCCTTTCATTTAAATGGTGAGTTATTTTACAAAATAGGGAAGAAGCACATACATGGAGAGCAGGGGTAAAGATCAGCATTTGGGAAAGGAGGAGCAGAGATCAAGGTGGGGAAGCAGTGGGTGTGAAGATCAACACTGGTAAAGTCGCAGCTTCTCCTTCTCCACCTTCTCTACTGGCCATCCCTCTTCAGCCTCACTGAAAAGAAGGCAGAGTTGTTCCTTCACAGAGGCCTCAGGTAGAAAAGGAGGCCAAAGCTGAACCAGAGGCCAAAGAGGGAGAGGGGCGACAACAGGCAGCAGCTGGAGGAAGCATTAAGGGGAAGTGGCACCTTTGGGGGTTACATCAGCTGTCTTGCAGTCACCTCAAGTGGCCTAGTGGTTGAGTATGTTCTGCCTTTAGGTTCTGAGGTAGGTTTTATCTCCTCACAGAAAAACGAAAGGGAGGAAGATACCCCCTCCCTTCATAGTTTAGAGTCACCAGAGGCGGATGTGCTATGAAACCAAGGAATCTTAAACTTTAGGGCACCTAATCCCAGAGGGGCACCAGGAGTGTCCTTAGTCCACCTTGCTTAATTTGGGGGGGGGGGGATCCAGTAGACTCAATTTGAGCCACACAACTCGGAAACTATAAGGCATAGGACATTTTTATTCACATCAGTGACTTCGACATGTGAGATAATTCAGTACAACAATTTTAATCAAAATCTGAGATGCAGTCATTATTTTCTTTAAAGAATTGTGGTGACCTGTCGTGGAATAACCCAACTGAAGAAGATAACAGTGGTTACCTGGACCTGGTTGCTGGTTGTGAAGGGCCCCCCATAACAGTTTAAGCTTCTGGGCCTCAAACATGTAGGTCCACCACTGAGGGTCATCCAGATCTTGGGCTCCCTAGGTTGATGAGCCCCATCTGCCCCTCACTTCCCTCTGCAGCATGTGCAGAAACCACCTTCTTGACCATTGGACCCACTATTGGTGTCATCTGCTCAATCCACCAGAGCCTGTCTTCCCATGCAGAGGAAGTCCCCAGCTCACCGAGGGTTTGAGACTCATCAGGACGGCTACCCTCACCTAGTTTAGCCGGCCAGTCGAAGCCATTCCGAAGGGGTGGCTGCTGCCATTGACAGCTTCTAGAAGCCACAGGTGAGAGTTGAGTGCAGGGTGGGGACCAAACGTGTACAAACTACTCCAGAAGGAGCAGAGTATGTCCCCCACCAGAAGTACTACCCCTGCCCTAATTCCCCATACACCCCATTGCTGGATCCAGGAACCCAGAAATTACAAGAGCCACAGGCATCATGCAGATTGATCATCCCCATCCAAACACAGAACAATCCTTGGGGAATGCCAGGTTGTGCCTAAATATCATGGAAATAGACATTGCAAAGAAGAGCGATGTATTTGTGTGGTCTTGCTATGAATTTTAAATGGGGAATAATTGACCTCTCCCCTCCAACTTCAGTGTTTTAATCCTGGCTCAAGACTTCTTTAAGGGAGGGCTAATCACTCAGTGAGAGAACACCTGGTTTCTACACAGGTTCAGTTCCTGGCCCCTCTGGATCAGCTATCAGGTGATAGGAACGACGCCTTTCTCTTCTAGTAACCTTGATGAGCATGTGCCAGTCAGAGTAATTTATTCTGGACAAATAGTCTTGTATAAAGTGCCTTCCCATACTTTCCACCCTTTAGGACAAGAGGCAGGAACTGAGTTGTGATGAATGTGGGGGCACCTAAACTTTTCCTCCACTAACGTAAAACACAGCAGATTCCTATGTCTGTTTTCTAGTCCGTCTTCTCAGACCCAGACACACAGCCCGAACAGAAATCAAATCAGGCAGAGATTTAAGAGAGTAATACATGAAACCCAATCAAATCATTGCAGGAGGTAAGACCCAGGGGGATTGCCTGAGAGTTGCTCTCACTTCTCATTGACTCGTCCGCAAACAAAATAAATATGGAATTGTGTTTGCTTTGGCAGCATACAGGTGAAATGTGTATTGACAAGTGAAGCTTAATTTAGAGGGATGAGATTCTGACTCAACCACCTCTAGCGAGCGCTCGCTCTTTCCAGTCATGCAACTACTTTAAAAGGTGGGGAGGGAAGAGCCCAGCTTCCTTTGTTCATTTCTGAGGCCTAACTTTTGATGAAAACAAGCAGTCCCTGAATTTGAAGGGGTGGAAGCTGAGAGGGGAAGTTTCATAAGGAGTGCATCTTTTGTGTGTGTGTGTGTGTGTGTGTGTGTGTAGCTTTTTACACAGACAAGTCGAGCATTAACAATTTTAAAAGTTATAATCAAGGAACAGAGCTATTGACTCCATAAACTTTCTGTTGTGTTATAAGCAGCTATTGTGTATAACATGTTTCCTACCAGTTGTCTTTTCATCTGGCCAAGTCTTTCAGAATTCACCATGTGTCTGTGGTGTCCTTGTTGTTGCTGTTGGGTCTCATTTCTATCTTAGAAATCCATACCATTGGATAACAAAACCATCTTATTTGTTTTCATTTCTCATTACTACAACTTGATTAGGCAGTTTTCCATGTAGTGCTATGTGCCAAACCGTATTTGGAAGGAAGGACAACATTTTTGATGATGATTCAACCTATATACAGAGCAAGGGTTGGATCCCGAGAACCGAGATTGACATAGGGCTGATGGAAGCCACCCCCTTTTCTGTCGTGCAGTTCCTCTGAACCACCAAAGAGGGTTTTTGGTGATTCAAGGGGCCCTCTTGAATAGCACAGGGATGAGGAGCAGGAATCCACAGTGGGAAAAGTGAGTTACCCCAAATAAGGCAACCTGCTTGACTCTTCCTGCACATTAGCCTACAGTAGGTTTGGAGAGCCTTTCTCAGCCAAGGGCCACACTCCCTAGTGGATGACTTTCTAGGAGCCACATTCCAATGGATAGTGGAATTACCAATGTAACTCTTATCATTGTACAGTAGACTGCAGTCCAGCCAAACAGTAGCTAGAGGTTTCTACACTTATATCTCTTCATCCAGGCAAGCAATTCCACATTCAAATCATACTAAAACAGTGGAGAACAGTTACTGAAGCCCATGGTTTGGGGAAGAAGCATGGGCTCAGCAGGAGTCCAAGGGGCCAGTGGCATCGCAAGGTGGGGTCGGTACACCCCGGATTCCATGTCTGGGGGGGGTGACAAGAAGGGACCCTGCGGGGTGCTTGCCCTGCCGCCCCAGCCTGGATGCAGCAGCATGAGCAGCCATTGCGCTGCTACAGCTGCATGTGGAGGATCATTCATGGCTGCAGCCGCAAGCAGAGGATCCTGCCACCATCCATACAGCTCTCGGGCAGTGCGGGAAGCAAACCGCTACACACAACGCATGCGCAGTGTCACACACATGTGCTATGCATAGCAACACCGCACATGTGCTGTACATAGCAGTTTGCCACTAGCACTGCTGAAGCGCCGTATGGACAGCAGTGGGATCCCTCCGCCACTGGCAGGAGCTGCTTATGGCGAGCCGGGGGCCCCCCTCCCAGTCTCCCCGGCTTGCTGTAAGCGGCAAAGCAGGAACTGCTTACGGTAAGCTGGGGGGCCCACTCCCAGCCTCCCTCCCTCCCTGGATCGCAGTAAGCAGCTCCCGCTTTGCCGCTTTACAGCGAGCCAGGGAGGGAGGGCATTTGTCTGCCACTAGTCCCTTGCTCAGCGCATCTGCTTACTGTGTGGTGACGGCCGGCACTGAGCAACGGAAGGTGAAAGGATCGTGTCCACCTGCTAATTCCTTCCTAGCCGCGTCATCTCTTAGCAAGCAGACGCACTGAGCAAGGGGACTGGTGGCAGGGAAATCCGCTATGTGCCGGGTGTTCATCTTGTTTTGTTGGCGCTCGGTTGTGGGTCCATGTTGTGTGCCTGTGCGTCGCTGAAGGAAAGGGGAGAGCTCCATTCGCACTTACAGCCCATTATTCCGCGCGGCTTTTCAGCCGATTCCCCATACCTTGCTTTCAACGCGTCCTATGTGTGTTTGCACCGAAGCTTTTAGAGAGGAGCAATGCGCTGCGCTTGGCATCCCAATGTTCATGCTCATCCCTCCCCTTTATGCCCCTTTCCTCTTTGGGGCACACCAGCCACGCCTGGATTCTTTCGGACACTCCTGCGCATTTCTTCCATAGGATTTAATACATTGCATGGCAGGGTTTTATTGTTTTTTTTTAATTAACCAAAGCTCACTTTTAAGGCAAACTTTGATCTGTGGTGTTCAATTTTTGTTTATTTATTTTTAATATTTTTTTCAAAAATATATATCATTTTTTTATTTTTTGTTTTTCATTAAAAGTGTCCCCACTTTAATAAAAAGGGTGTTTTTTTAATATTTTAAAAAATCTGTTAACCCTACATCCTGGGCCCAGGCTTACAGCATTCAGAAGGGTCCACTGACCCTTGGTAGGGCTTGGGAGTAGGGGTGCTATAGAGAGTTTCTTTGTGGGGAATGTCCTTCCTCACAGTGCCAGTTTTCTGTGATATGGTATGCAGGGTCTGGTGAAAGAGAATATTGATTAAATAGGGACACCCCAAATTTGGGATCTTCTCCCTTCTCATGTACAAACAGCACCAACACTGATTGTGTTTCTTTGCCAGATAGGACAGTGGCTATTTATCCAAGCATTTGGCTAAGTGGTGTTCCTCAGTTTTTTGACGTTGTTTGTGTGTACATTGTTGTTTCTAGTTAAGCTGCTTTTAATTGAAATATTGTTTTATTGCTTTTTAATATTGTGTCTTACTCCGAAATTGTTTGAGAAATTAAGAGCGGGTTATACGTAATTTAATTTAATAAATATAAATAGAATAACTATGTTCTGCTTTCAGAATCCAACTCATAGAGTTGGATAGAATATGCACACAGTCTCAAATGTGGGTTTTGAAACTGCTTTCCCATCTCACAACATGGCAACAACTACGCGTCACATGATAAGAATTTTGATTATGCCCTGAGGTAAAAATAGGAAGGGTGGTCACTTTTCATTAACACTCCCAGCCTTGGGGAAAGGAATCCCACCTCAACCATTTTCCAGGAGAGTGGATAACGTTTACATTATGTAAATCAAACAAATTTTACTATGTGATGGTGTCAGTAAGGCCATGTAAAGTAAATTCAGAGTGAAGGATAGTCTTCCTGCATGATATTGCCCTCAATTTGAATTGGTGCAGCTTGCTGTCAGTGGCATAGTCACTTTAGCCAAATGTTAATCTTTTCTCTCCTGGCCACTCTTCTTCCAAAACTTGTAGCTTGAACCTACTGCGAACTAAGGAGTGCTAGGCAGCACCATGAAGGTAACACCACACAAATAAACATCTGGGGCAGAATGAAGTATAGTTCCCGGCGCCTGCCTTTCCTTCATGATTCCTTCCCAAGAAAATGAGCATATGGGCCACTATCTCTCCAGAACTTATTTTGCTCATTGCCGAAATCCAGCTACCTGTGGGAAGGAACACAGCAGCTGTTTCCTATTACACTGCACTGCAGTTTAGAGCAGGAAATGAAAAACACTCTCTCTGGAGCACTCTAAAGTGGTTCCTGTGGCCCACTAGTGGCTCTTTAAAATGAAAGCTTAGTGTCTGAAGAATCTGAACTTATGATGAAATTCTTGAGAACGTTTCAGAAACTGCGTTTGACTTCCATCTCTAGAGAGGAGGAGGTGGCGGCAGCAGTGGCAGCTTGGCTGATATTCCAAAATGTGGAAAAACTAAGAACCCTTCCATTTTCTGAGTCAAAATGCTAACCCTGAAATCATGTAAGTGTTCAACTTGGGTATGTTGATAGTTTTCGAAAGCAGGTGACCACAGGTGTGTGGATGTGTGTGTGTGTGTGTGTGAGAGAGAGAGAGAGAGAGAGAGAGAGAGAGAGAGAGAGAGAAGAAAGAGAGAGACACTTTTCCATTGCTTCTAATATGGTAAAGGGACCCCTGACCATTAAGTCCAGTCGCAGATGACTCTGGGGTTGCGGCGCTCATCTTGCTTTATTGGCCGAGGGAGCTGGCGTACAGCTTCCGGGTCATGTGGCTAGCATGACTAAGCCACTTCTGGTGAACCAGAGCAGCGCACGGAAACATTGTTTACCTTCCCGCTGGAGCGGTACCTATTTATCTACTTGCACTTTGATGTGCTTTTGAACTGCTAGGTTGGCAGGAGCAGGGATATGGTATTTAATGGTTAATGCATATTTTCATGCTGGCCTGTTATTCAATGCCTCTTCTTTTAGGAACATAGGAAACTGCCTGAAAGAATTGGTCCATCTAACTCAGTCTTACAAACAAAAACTGGTAGCAACACTCCAGGGTTTCATGCAGAGAAAACTTCCCAGCTGGACCTTGAGGGGGTTGAGGGTCAAACCTGGGATGTTTTGCATGCAAAGCAGATTCTCCACCACTGAGCCATACCACCTAAAGAGCACCTAAATAATGTCAGATAGTGTGGTAAGTATGAACAAGCTGGTACTGAGTATTCTATATAGCTTTCGGACCATCTTCAAACAACACGATGTGTTTCAGGCACACACTTCTACTGAAACCCCTTACATCAAATTAGAGCCCATTTCTTCCCGCAGAAGCACTTCTGTTAAAAGGAGAACAGTTCATTGGCACTGGCCCCTTGCGCAACTAGTTCTGGCTTAGGAATGCTTGCCTGTGCACACCTCACTGGTACAGGGCAATATCATTACGATTTTCACAGCTGTACATCAGATAACTGACACGAAGAACTGGTTTGTACTTCATTCGGGATCAGCTCCTCTTCATCATGAATTGTGAAGCATTGCATTTGATCAGAAAAGCAAAACTGCTGGGCATTTCAGGGACTGATCAGAGAGCACATCATTGGCGCACTCAACGGGACAAAGTCCGAGATCATGAATTCAATTTTGCACAATTACCATCACTTGGACACTGACAGTGAAGGAAGCCAGCGTATAATAACCAAGCACATAGGCAAGTGACGATTTAGTAAGATTCAATGGAACTATGATTTGAAGACTGGGGACTGGCAAGGAGGTTCAATTCGTCATTTGGAGTTCATTAATTATCACTTGTCCCAGAGGCAAAGGAAAAAGGTCTGCACTCATAATCTTTTTTCCCTGCAAATGCATGGAGCAAACACTTTGCCTTATTACAACTACTGTGATGGGAAAGTATGGTAAATAAGTCTACCCTCCTACTAGGGATGGAGGCCTTTGTTCAGGTTGCATTTTAAAGCAAACTAACCTAATGTGTCCAAAAGTTATATGTGTATATAAAGCCCATAACATGTTGGAACCAGTTTACCTATGACATTGGCTTACCCTACTTAACCCCTTCAGTCAGTGGAATTGGCACAACTACTGGTGCCACACAATACCCATTCTTCATTTGCAAAAACTCAATCATTTAGTGTGGCAGCATCTACCTTGGACCTCCCTGTCTGTTCTATCAAGCAGGCACCTTCCAGGTAGTCTTTTCGGAGCCTGCTAAAAAAATTCTAGTTTTTACAAACCTACCCAGGTACTTAGAAAGTTGAAGTATTATTAAATCTGTTTCAGTATTTTAAACTCTTGTGTATTTTAAAGTGCTGGTGTAAATTCCTCTTGGTTTTATTGTTTTGTCTTCTTGTAAACAGCTTTGAGGGTTTCGTTTTCTTTCCCTTTTTTGCAATCAAGCAGTGTATAAATTTAATGAAATAAATAAATAAGGCCTTCAAAGCAACACGGACAGAGTCAGAACGCAGACAGTGCTGAGCTGGATGGGTCAATGGTTTCACTCTGTATATTGCAGCTTCCTAGGCCCCTTTGTTAGTTCTGTAGTGGTGCTGGTGAGCTGGGCTCACCCCCAGATTTACTATAGCATAGGAGAGCAGCATGATAAACAGCTGCAGGAAAATTTAGACAAATAGAATATATGCAAGCTGATTAGAATGATTGATGGCCGGCACATTCTATTTTATTCACACGTCTCCTTGTAAATCCCTGTTTGTTTCACAGCCAAGCAAAAAAGGCTGCCAAGAATTCATGGAGATTTCTCCCGGGCATTCTTGTTTCCAATACAGAGAAAGAAGACCTTAGAGTCTGGGGGCATGAGACCTTGGTTTAACCTTGTGAGCTGGAGGCAGGCCCTTGATCTCTCTTCACTGTTCTTGTTCCAACTGCCTAATTGCATCTTCCCAATTTTCTCTACTCTAGAGTGAGGGACGTTTGCTTGCTCATTGCCAACTCTTCCATCAAAGACTATCCCAAGCATGAATTCCCACTTAGTGATATCTGGCTACAGAAAGCAGTTGCCATTTTGACATTGGAGTTAATTCAAGGAAGATTTGTTATTTATTTTTCATAACAGTCCATAAAACCACTTAGGTCAACTTTTTTGGGGGGGGGGAGGAAGACATTAATGTTACACAGAATTCTTTATTTTGGATGTGACTAAGCTAGGACCTCCCTTCAATTTCTCTTTTACCAGTGTCCATGAATAAAAATACAACCCCATTTTTTTTTTGTATTGTATTGTATTGCCGTACACATGTATTCACATGTAACGCTCAATGCATGTAGAGTCTGTATAGTTGAGGCACCTGAATCAACAACTGCATACTCTTTCACACAAATACTTGCACACATGTAGCTATAGATAGACTTTTGTTCAGTATAACATGGGAACAAACCTTATGATTGGCTCAGATAAGCATGGCTAAAGGAAATGATCTGAGTTTTCAGATATGAAGAGACCCGATCTGCACCTCAGGGGTTAATATGCTCAGGGCTAGTATGAAACTTAGTTCTTCACTAGTTCTCACACTTTCAAAATGTTCTGACACAGTACTCAGCATCAGAAAGCATTTTAAAATGTGTATTTTAAAAACACATATTTGGAGGGAAGCTACATTTCAAAATTTTTACATCTTAAAAAGCAGGGACATCAACTTGCCAACAAAGGTCCGTATAGTTAAAGCCATGGTTTTCCCATGTGATGTATGGAAGTGAGAGCTGGACCATAAAGAAGGCTGATCGCCGAAGAATTGATGCTTTTGAATTATGGTGCTGGGGGAGACTCTTGAGAGTCCCATGGACTGCAAGAAGATCAAATGCATCCATTCTTAAGGAAATTAGCCCTGAGTGCTTACTGGAAGGACAGATCCTGAAGCTGAGGCTCCAGTACTTTGGCCACCTCATGAGAAGAGAAGACTCTCTAGAAAAGACCCTGATGTTGGGAAAAATTGAGGGCACAAAGAGAAGGGGACAACAGAAGACGAGATGGTTGGACAGTGTTCTCGAAGCTACAAACATGAGTCTGACCAAACTGCGGGAGGCAGTGGAAGACAGGAGTGCCTGGTGTGCTCTGGTCCATGGGGTCACGAAGAGTCGGACATGACTAAACGACTAAACAACAACAACAACAACACATTTCAAAATGGGACGTGGGTGGCACTGTGGGTTAAACCACAGAGCCTAGGGCTTGCCAATCAGAAAGTTGGTGGTTCGAATCCCCGTGATGGGATGAGCTCCCCTTGCTCGATTCCTGCTCCTGCCAACATATCAGTTCAAAAGCACGTCAAAGTGTAAGTAGATAAATAAGTACCTCTCCGGCGGGAAGGTAAACGGCATTTCCATGTGCTGCTCTGATTCGCCACATGAATTTATGATAAATGTGATTTTTGATTTTTGTTTTAAATGGCAAATTAATTGATGGGGGAATGGAACAAACTTATTGGGAAATGCACATTAGAGTGACTTGGATAAGAAAGGGGTTTTTTGTTGTTGTTTTGCATTTCTAGCACAAAGTCAGTTTCAGCAGGAGAAACCAAAATGCGAAAAGGCCTGCTTTGCAGCATCCATGCGATCCATTCTAGAGGTGGCAATAAGCCAACAGAACCCTTTAAAACACAATGAGAGGCACAGTGAGACTTAGCTTCAAATGAGCTTCCTGGGGCAGCTTCGTCAGGAAACATTTTCTTTGAGCCATTAGCAAGAGCTCCACCCAACCCAGAAAAGCCTCTGGCTGGCGAGCTCTATTGGCTAGCTTGGACCATCAATCAGTAAGCTTTGGAGGGTGGGCGCAACTTCCAAGATTCCTAGCAAGCTAGTTTCACAAGGCAAGCAAATTAGGGGGAACACACAAACTTTTAAAATTGATTTTTAATGACTTTGAAAACAGGACAAAATGCATCCCATTTGAAGTTCAACCAGGACAGGGGATGCTGTTGTTCAAAAATGGGACAATCCTGTTTTTTAAGGGATGGGTAGCAACCCTATGAGAGTTATGGTACAACTTCCCATCCCTGTCCATTGCAGCATTTAGCAGTAATAATGCTATTTATCACTGCCTCCCGATCATCTAATACCTTTCTCATGCTGTTTTTGAGCACAGAATCCCCCTTGAAAGAGGGACTTGTTCACCCATTCTTTTTAAATGTACATGAATGATGCCATGTATATGGATGACACCATATAAACAAAGAAGTAAGCAAGCAATGAGCTAAATAATTTGGTTTATGCCACAGTAAGTGTGTTAGTTGTTGAGGAAGGATGCTCTGGTGCCTGAGAATGAAGCAGTTTAGGACATTTAAAGCTGCAACGAGCTTTTGCTGCAAATGGTCACTACAACCAAAAAGAACAGTGAATTTTATGTAAGACCCGAAAGGCATAAAAAAGGATAAATCTCTCTGGAGCATTGCAGCACATCATTGGTCTCGTCCCGAGAATGTCCTTTTGTTCACCTTCTGCCAGGCTAGCTCCGTTTACATGCAGAAATATTTCTGGTCTGCAACATTTGTGCTAAGAACTGGAGGGTCTTTTTAGGACTATGAACTGTGACGCTCCAATAACAAGAGTCCTTTCCTGGCTCAGTGGCCCAGAATAAAGGTTGCAATGGATGGGGAAAGGGTAGAGTTGGGAGAAAGAGGGAAAGTTCTGAATTAACCTGGGAGGATGATGTGCTCTGACAGTAGGAAGCAGCTACTCTCGTGCTTTGCTGCAGTGGTAGGAGAAGAAATGCAGGCTGAAGGCACAGCACAGGGTAGACAATAGAATTTCTGCTGAAGAATGGAAGAACCAGGGTCACAGAATTCTATACATGATGCAGAGGATGCACATAGAAGAGATGGTTGTACAGTGAGAGTATGTAGATGGGGGTTGAGCAGTTAATTCCATGCTATTTTGGTCTCATTGGTGCTGAATTATAGGTTTATACCATGCCATTCCACCCTACTCTTTGCATTTTACTCCTGCTTTGCTGTGAGTGCTATCAACTTTCCCATGCAACTTTTGTGCAAAATACATATTTTTAGTGCACGACTTAGCTGTATGCAGTTTTCTGTGTGGCTTCACCATTGGCACATGCACCAATTTCAAACATCAACAATGTATGAGAAGTATACTTACATTTCCTCAGATGACTGAGAGGCTGTCACTGTAGAGCACTGTAGAGTGCATCCTACAATCCCTTGGCATCTTGCCCACCATCATCTTATACAAGCCTCCAAAAAGCTAACTGCCTTAAAAAAATCAATTTAAGAATAGTCACCTGCACCTGTGTGCTACATAGAATTATTGTCCTCTTTTGAGCCTCTTTTGAAGCTCAGCAACATGCTGAAGTAATACCCCGTACTGCCAAATTCTCATTGAGCCAAGATTTGCTCAATTGTGTTTGCTGCAGGGTGGTAGGGTGGGAACAAGGGAAATAGCAAGTCACATCTTTGTGTGTGTGTGTGTGTGTGTGTGTGTGTGTGTGTGTTTTACACCTGATTTTGCTGAACGGCCGGGTAGTGTCAGCCAATTAATGTAACATCCTGTTGAAAGCATATTTGGGCACTCAACTCCATGCAATTCCAATCATTCAAGGTGGAGGATGGGGCCACACTCACTGGCCCCACCCACACTCAAGGGCCTGGACCTACCATTTCCAAAAAGTCTGGAAAAGTCTGAAGTGAGGAGGCTGTTCTCATTGCTAATGGAGATGATAAAAATACAAATACAATGCTGGAATGCAATGTGGTAGACAGAGCAGGCTTCCTGCTTCAGACATTCTGGGTCTTTGAATTATAAATAACAGAGCTCAAATTATACCTACTTCAATCAACTGTTGGAAACTGTTGCATTTTTTGAAGCCATCGAGTTCATTTAACAGTAATGAATAAAAAATAGACCATGAATAAAAATAGACCAAGTTGTAATAAACTCATCTTGCCATTGCCTCTTATCTCTTATTCTTAATGAAAAATGTGAGTTTAGCCACTGAGCCAAGCTCCAACATTGTTTCTGACTGCTCCTTTATGGATGGGGTTGTGTGCAGTCTCCATTTAGATGCCTACATAACCCTTACAGCAGTGACCTTATGAGAGGCTAGTTCTTTACACTATGCTTTCACCAAGTCATTTGTATAACGTAGTAAGAAAAATCAGGGTCTTATAGGATCTCATTCCATTTGATACTAATGGCCCTACCATTAGGCAAAGTGAGTCAACTGCCTCAGTCAACTTCTAGGAGACAGTTCCCTGGCTGTTCCCACCTGTTGCAAGTCAGAGCTCTGTATTATACATGACCCCAAATAATAATAATAATAATAATAATAATAATAATAATAATAAGGCAGTTTAAAGGAGCCCTGATCTGATGCCCCGGGATGATCTCAGCTGACCCAAGCCCTAAATTCTCCCCACTTCTCCTCACCACCAAACTGCCTTCCCTTTTGACAGTCCTGGATCACTCTGGATGAACCTGATCTGATCCTGAGTGGTACAGGGCTTCTCCAACCGGATCTAGTTGGATCCCAGGTTGACCCAAATTGGCCTAAGCCAGTTTGGGATATGGAACCCAGCTGGGTTTGGTGCACAGCCCCGCTAGCTCTCTGAATTAAGCTAGCCTGCTGCCTCAGGTGCAGTGACAGATTCTCTTATGTCACTAGTACTGAAGGGAGACACTGCTGCCAATTCAGACAGCTTCTGGATGTCGAATAGGGAGGGAGAGGGAGCCATTTAGTCCCTCACCTCAAGGTGCAAAATGTCTTGGGCTAGCCCAGTGCATATACACATACACATTACACTTTACATTATCCAAGAGATATGCTTACCCACTAACCTCTTTAATCTGAGATTATCCCAGAGTGTTCTCCATTCAACATACAGTTGGATTTTGCAGACTTCAGAAAAAGCTAAGGTAGAAGAACCTTTCTTTCTTTTCTTTTTTCTTTTGCTGCTCTCACTAATATTTTCATATATCTCTGTTAGCAGTAGCAGGCTTTACACAAAACTGTTACTAGCTGCGACAAAACAGTCTTAATAAGAGTTTCAGTGGCTCCTCGCCTATGATCTGATGCGTTACATATACTGTCACTCTTCAGCAAAACGCCTAGCACCTATATTAAGCTTTAAAAATACCAGTGTTTTTAAACAAAAACACCGCTTTCAAATACTGTGCACAGATGACACATTGGAAATGAGATTTGCTTCCTACTGTGGAGAACTTCAGAGATAGGGGATGCTGCCAGACAGGTAAGGGCTTTTTCTGGGTTTTAAAAAAATCAATACAGTAATTTCATTGTTCTACTCTTTTTGTAAACCTACTCTTTAATAGTTTTTTTTTTCTTTTTCTTTCAATCAAGCAGTGTATAAATCTTAGGAAACAAATTACAAAATATAGTAATTGCTTGATAAAGCAACCACAACAATTATTGGGGAAGGGTCATAAGCTCAGGAGTAGAGCATCTGCCTTGCATACAGAATATCTGATGCCCAGAGCAAAAACTCTGAGGAGCTGCTGGCAGCCAATTGAATAACCTGGACTAATGGGCTGTCTAATGGTCACAGGAAGCTTCCCATGTTCCTATTACAGAAGCAGCAGCAACAACAACCTGTTGCACTCCCAACATTTTAGACTACAGCTTCCATCAGCCCCAGCCTGCACAACCATTCTCGTTGCAGTTCAAAACATCTGGAGCATATCAGGTTGGCGAATGCCGCCTTTTGGAGAGGCATTGATTTGCTTAGAGCGCTGTGTATTTTACGTGGCTGCCACCTTAGGAAGCTTTGCTCCCAAACACAAAAGCAGAGACTGAAGAGGTTTTCATCATGTAGTTGGCTGAAAGCCACTGAAACAGGGGAGTTTATCCTTCAGAGCGGTCCTTTTTCTTTATGTGAAAGGGATTATGCCTCTTGTGATTTGGTGCACTTTTAAAGTAGCCATGGCACCATAAATAATGCTTTAAGAGAGAGGAACGATTTAGGGGCTGAGCAGAAGGGCAATTTCAGAGAGCCTGGAAAGCACCTGAATTTTCGCAGAATCACTTAACCCTGACCCTTTTTCATGTGTCACAGCTACTAAAGTAGATGATTAATATTAGGAATATGATATCTTGGAAGAATGCCAGTTGAAGGAAAGGACTAAGTATTTGAATTAATTCTACCAGCCATCTCACTTTGGTACGTATTTAATTTGACTGCATATTAAGAAGATAGATATGTCTATTATTGGGCAAGAAAGGGGCTTTGCTTGAATAATAACATTACACCCCATTTAGAAATGATGTAGTTTGGAAAATATGGCATTTACTGAACCTAAATGTAATTTGAAAGTGGTTTTAATACTGCTGGTGAAACCTCCGCCTTGACATACATTTTATGTTCATAAAAACGAAGAAGACTACAGCTGTATTTCTATGTACACTTACTACCTGGTAGCAAATTTTATTTAACTCCATGGGACTTCTGAGTAAACATGGCTGGGATCAGATTGGTCTGTGACTATGAAGAGCCATATGTGATGAAGAGCATGTTCCTGAGGCCCCAAGTAGGATCTCTGGCATTTCCTGTTAAAAATTTGTGGAGGACAATGCTACCAACAACTGCTAGTCATGCTGGCTCTGTCCTACCTCCACTGTAAAAGACATTATTCTTCTGGATATCAGTTGTTAGGAATAACTAGTGAATGAACTGTGATTGCACTCAGGTCCCGCTGGCAGGCTTCCTATTGGCATTTGCCTGACCACAGGAAGCTGTTCTTACAATCTCAGACAGGAAAACCTAAGAATTTAGCACAGCCCTGCTAGATCAGACCAACATCTGACTAGTCTAGCATCCTGCATCCCACACTGGCCACTCAGGTGCCTCCAAGAAGCCAGCATGCAGGGCCTGAAGGCATTCAGCAGCATGCTATTTCACTTCCTCATCATTACTAATGGCCATTAAGGGATTTATCCTCTGTGGATTATTTTAATCCCTGCTTTTAAAGCCATCAAAGATGACCATCAACGCATTTTGTGCAGTGAATTAATTAGGTGCTGTGTGAAATTATATTGCATTTGACCCAAGTCAGTTTCACTGTCTGATCCCATCATTCTAGTATTATGAGGACAGAACAACTTATCCCCGGTGACTTTCTCAACACAATGGTTTTGTTTGTTTGTTTCAGTGATAAAACTATGAATATGAAGAGATCACTAATGCATGAGAAAATGGCATGTCAACAGTACATTTACAATGGGCTGCTTATCTCATGAAGGATATCCATGAACGTGATGTGATGGTGTTTCATTTTCTTGCAATGATAGGATCTGCCTAGTAAAGCAAACTGCTGGGAACACGCTGATATACCAATAGACCAACTATATTCAGGCTTGCGAGACGATAGAAGGGAAGTCATATAATGCTGCCCAGAAGCTGATCAACAGAAAATCAGTCACTGGGACAAATGACCAAGTGGCATAAGGGGTACCTTCAGCAACTATCCCTTCATTCAAGAATGGATGCATTGATAAATGAACATATTGGCCTACACATAAAGCATATAGGAGGAGGCTTAACAAGGTAGCAATAACTGCAGGTGTTGGAAATGTCTAAATTTCTCCCTCCTCTTACCCTCCTAGTATTCCCAAGGGGGAAGTGTGTGTGTGTGTGTGTGTACGCGCACACACACATAAATCAAAACGCGTTAACAAATAGAGGAATGTAAGATTGTTCCTCCACCTTCACTCACATTCTGCTGTGTCAAGAGTGGGAAGACATTGGTTATGGCACTTCAGATTTTTGCTCCTATTACCACTTTAGGAACGTGGCCTTATCTACTGTGATTCAAAGTTGGTCTTCAGCTACAAAGTGCTATGTTAGAAAGAGAAGCTGGTCCCATAGATATATATTCATTTATTAAATTTCTATACCACCCTTCCTCTGAGGACCCCAAGGCAGTTTACAAGATAAAAACACTAAAATACGTAACATAGTTAAGAAACAAAAACAATACCCTGACCCCAATTCAAGTATAGTGATATCTTGGGTTACAGATGCTTCTGGTTACAGACTCTGCTAACCCAGAAATAGTACCTTGGGTTAAGAACTTTGCTTCAGGATGAGAACAGAAATCACGCAGCGGCGGCGCGGTGGCAGCAGGAGGCCCCATTAGCTAAAGTGGTGCTTCAGGTTAAGAACAGTTTCAGGTTAAGAACGGACCTCCAGAACTAATTAAGTTCTTAACCCGAGGTACCACTGTACTTCTTACAACATAGTTTGCATACATTGTACTATATTTTTCTAACCTTGAAAAGTGAACTCAATGTACTTTTGTGTTCCAGAATGTCTATTAAGTAGGGTCTGTTAAATTGTTATGGAATATACCAGGGGCACCAGAAACTCCACTCCCCTCCCCTCTTTAACAGACACGTTAACAAATAAAGGAACTGCACCATTAAAATTTCATACTAGATCCCATTTTATCAAAGCCACATTGTTCAGTAAGTTATACGGCTAAGATTCATTGGTTAAAAAGATTTTGATTCAATAACTAATTACATACCTTGCATACATTGCACTTCATATCTTCAACATAAATTTATGTTACCGGTGTGGCTTACAATGTAGTACGAAACAATAAAAGTATTTTTAGAAGTAAAATAAAACATACAAAATAACAAACGGAAACATCACCGATCAATTCAAACAGATAGAGCACTTTAGATTTTACTAAGTTAAAAATCTTAATATTAGCTATTCTTAAAGGTCCAGGGGAGGAGAAATTTTTTTGCCTGGAGCTGAAATAATTGTGATGATGGCAACATAATACATTATTATTATTATTAGTAGTAGAAGTAGTAGTAGATAAGATGATGATGATAGTAGTAGTAGTAATAAATATGATGATGATGATGATGATAATAATAATAATAATAATAATATACTCCTGTGTGTGAAAGAATAGGAAATATGCCTTCCATTATGGTGCCAGCTGAGAGGTAAGCAAGCATCATCTAGAAACAATCAATGTTCTTTTATTTAAGAACTCCTTTTTGTATATCGATCTAATAATTCAATAATTTGTACCCCTCAGTCAAGTAAATAATATACAATTCATCAAATAAAATGAAAGAAACTACGGGGTTTTTTTTATTATTATTACATGCTAAGTGTTAAGGCATCAACTACCCAAGGCTATAGTATTTCGTTTCCAACACACTGACTTGCTAGAAAATTTTGTCTTTACAATAGAAGTTGAGTGCCCTACATAGTTCATCTTTGAGTTGCCATTCTGCTGTTTGATGTGATAAGGGTTGGCAGATCCAGCTGACAGGTTCCCATGATATTTGGAGGTCTTTAGAAGAGGATGCATGTTAGGCATGTGGTCATTGCTGTAAAGTTTTAGAAGCTCTGATCTCTGCCAATTCAAAATTCCAAGTCTCTCATTACTTTCCCACCAAATAAAGGTTAAAGCATCCCAGAGCACAAGTACTCTTTAATGAAGTAATTATGAAATTGGTATTACGTAATGAGGCAATATGTTCTAAGAATAAATATTTATGAAGCGGCTCTGAGAACAGACATTGCATTTGATTAAACTTCCACATCCCATATGTTCATTGCAACGTTCATTGTGGGTGTCAAAATGAGAGGGCACATTTGAGACGTAGTGGATAGTTTGCTGATTCAAGTTGCCATAAACTGGGCCTAATGAAGAGCAGTCAACATTTGACTATTTTAATGTACTTACAGATAATCCAAGCTGCATAACATTTCATTATCTGCCCCCTCTTTTCTTGAATTCAGGCAAAAATGCCCCAACCTACTGCTGCAAAGGGGATGGAATCATGTGGCCAGTGGAGTCAATCACTCTAGGACATACATAGGCTTTTTAAAGGTACGGCACCCACTCAGGGTCTGTCTCTTTCTTCCAGCCTGACAGCCTGCCCACCTTCCCTTTTATTAGCCGATTGCCCATCTGATGAAGATTTGTGTGTGTGTGTTCCATCACCTTTTTACCAGCTACTCCATATTGCTGTTGATTTGGCCTGGAGGGGTAGGTAGCACGGACAGGGAGGTATATTATATCATAGACCTTGTAGGGAATCACAGGCACTATTTAGATGAGGAGCACTTGAGCAACGATCCTCACATTGCTACCTGGCTTGGGATAGGGGGGGGGGGATATGTTTATGGGTGATTTTTTGGCTCCGGAACCTGATCAGCAGGGGCAGGGTGGACTAGCAGAATGCCCTTTGATATGGCACTAAGAAGCCCAATACTGTTGAAGGGGCTTGAACATGGGTAGCATTGCTTAAGTGATATGCTTTGGTGATTTTCTCTTCTATGTTCTCAGATCTGAGTTACCTGCAGGTAGGGATGGAAGAGCAATTCAATTTGGTATGCATTTAAGGCTGAATATATCAAATTTGCATGGTCTGTAACAATATGCAGGCTGAAACACAGCTATCCTTTGAAATCCACATTTATCTGAATTTTTCAATGCAGCCCTCCAACCAATGTTTATAAATGTGTATGTATTAATTGTACATAAAAATGAAGAAAAAAATTAAGTGAAAGCAATATACAAGAACACATCGTATTAGAGGAAATTGCTTGCAAAAATGTGTACATCAGTCGAAACTGCATATAAAAATGTGTTAATTAGGGGAAAAATTCACACTAATTGATGAATTTTGCTAATTGCTTCAAAATGTAGAAAACTGAATTTTGGAATGGAAAAATTCCAAAACTGAGTGATCTGAAATTGGCAAGTCTGAAATAGAGTTTATTTGCTGCAGACCTTCTATATGTTGTGATCATTTAACCACAAACTTGTCCTGTGTCTTTATTCTGAGTGTGGGGACAAGTAGATGCTAAGCATCATATTACCAGAGCTCATGGATTTGTATCAATTTGGATTTCTGGTCAATTTCAGTTTCCAGCTGAAATATTTTGGGATAATGTCTGCCTGCTCTGACAATAAAAGGCAATTTCATGTACCAGTTAGTAGGGATGTAAACCTGCACATTTTTTATTGTGATGCTAGGTATGGTATTTCTGAAGATGTGTTACATAACACATGGTTGGGTGATGTTGCACTATAGTTGTGGATCTAATTTAATGTAAAGTATCCCACTAATAACCTTCTGCTTCCACTCATCCCTCCCCTTTCTTCCCTCTCACTGGTCTGTGAGCTCAGAGGAGCCATCTATGCTGGAAGAGCCAAAGACAATGATTCTGTCATTGTTTTGTTTACCTCGTTTACTTTGGGGCACAGAGAGAAACAGACAATATGTGATTTCTGAAACATTGCTTGGCTACTCCACCATTACTGTCTTATAGTTTGTCCCAATATTACAGAATCTTTGGTTCTGAACGTGTTTGACTTGAAATCTTAATTATATAGTCATCTCCAGCTCCATATATATTAAAGCTTTTCTGCAGAGCTAAAAAGCTGCTGATTTGACTGGCGTGATTTGCATGTCATTAGCAAGAGACCTGGTGCCCTCCAGTATCCACTAGCATTTCCGCGGGCTCTTGCCTCCCCTAGCAGTGGTTTTGTGTTTTGGCTTGTGGTATTGCTAAGATGGAAGAGGCAATAAATTACCCTTATTACCTTAATCATCACAAGATTGCTGAATAAGCTTCACTCCATCATACAGAAATCACATCCCAGCAGCTGCTACAGCTCTTTAAGATTAGCTGCTGTTTCCAAGCAGCAAGGATATGAGTCAATCAATATAAAAAGCATTACGATTGCACAGAGTACCACATGCAACAGACTCTTGCATATAGTTCAGGCTCTGATTGTATCTCTAGAGAGTTTACACATCTGATGTGAATTAATACAGTAATAGGATCCTTGGAGGCATTTTCATTGCAAATTGCAAATGCAAATCAGTGTGATAGGCCAGATTTTTCTTATACTTCCTCTTGAAATACATTTCTCGTACCAGTGTCTCACTCTCAATTTTGTAACAGGACTTGGAATTGTGCTCAAATGAATAGCGTTGTGGAGATGAAAACAGTTATGCTAAGTGCCTAACAAGGGGAAATGGCCAATCTGTTGCCCAAGGGATCAAATACAATAGGAACATCTACTAGTAAAGGCAGCTCATCCAGAGAATCATCATCTTGGCCAGCCTCTTCAAAATATGGAAACAAACTGGCAGTTTCAGGGGCTGCAATTTTCAATCTGACTGGCATCTCTTAATAATTCATTTTGGTGCATTGTGCTCACTGTAGGATATATCTGTCAGCAATTAAACTTGTTATTAATGGTAGTAGTACAGCTCAGTGAACCATGGGTCACCATCACCCTAACCATATTAGTTCAGCAATATGGTACAAAGTCCAGCAAAGGGGCTCCCTACTGGTAGGAAAATCATTTCTGCAGAAATGCTAACTCCAGCCAGTGTCGGCCCAAGATACTTTGTCAGCTGGGGTAAACCACTAAATGCCAGGCCCCTACCAGGGAAGAAAGGGTGAGTGGAGATCTGCACTGGGAACGAGGGTCGGGGGAATGAAATCATCCTTCCCTGATGGTTGAAGTGGGGAATTGAAGTCCATTGTTGCGGAGAAAGGAGCCTACTCTGAATCATGCTGTGTGCATGCAGAACTCAGGAGACCCCAGTGAGCGGCTCCCACCATTTCCTCCTTAGGGGTGGGAGGATACCAGCAGTGCCTCCTATTTGCCGAGAAGTCACTGTGGAGGCAGCCCTGAAAAGCAGCCTCTTGGCAAAGAGGAGGCACTGATTATGCTCTCCTACACCCTTGGGGAGGAAATGGTGGAGGCTGCCCTCTGGAGTCTCCAGGGAGTGTTCTGCAACCATTGTCACTGCGGCGGTAGGCGACACATTCCCTGGAGGCCAGACCTGCTGCACTTGTGGATTCTGCTGCCCGAGGTAGTCACCTTACCTTGCCTCATGCATGCACCGGCCCTGACTCCAGCCATTAAATATTCATTTGAGATTGTTCCCATTTGAAATATTATCTTTTTTTATCTCTACTGCTATCATTAGAGAATATCAATAAGTGAAACCATTCTACGATCAGAAATGTCCTTTGAATATTTTTAAAGCATTGTTAACAGTTTATATGGTGTGGGGGATATATTCTGATGGGCAATAGACAGACTGAGTTTATCTTTGTGATGCAACAGGGTCAGGTGACTTGTTAACCTTTGCAACCCATGATGATGTTTCTATCCTTGCTCAGCAATATCCCATTTTCATAGGGCTTCTTCTCTAACCTAGTCAGGTAGTTCTTAATTCCTTCAAGAACATGTGTGAAGCTTCATCAGCAGGCTGTCAACTTAGCCCTAATATGGTGCCATGCACTGGATCTATCACTTGTCTTCAGAAACACAAACAATCTGAGTGACTTATGATGCCATCCTCCAATTGGGTTTTATCAACTGCAAATGCTAAGTTGATTATCATCATGGGGCAGCTCAATGCTGAAGAACATTATCTGGGACTTTATCAGCCTTGGCAGCACCATCTCTAATGACAGCTCTTTGGATCAAGAGACATCAAAAGAATACAAAAGGAAAGCCAGGCTTTTGAAATACTTTGCCACAAGGGTACTCCACCAGCATACTATCCAACTGTCAACAGAACTGATCATCACTTTTACATGGGTGTGAAATATGGACAGATCACTGCAGGCATATCAAGCAACTTGAAAGATTTCACATGTGCTATCTAGTAGGTCTTCTGGCAAGGTAGTGTCAGATTTTGCACTTGTTGAAAATAATAATAAAAAACAGACCAGCAAGGCATTTATCATTAAAGGCCAACTTTGATGTGTGTGTGTGTGTGTGTGTGAGAGAGAGAGAGTGTGTGTTTAAAACTGACCTGTCCAATGCAAGACTTTCAGGCTATGCTTTCCACAGAGGGCTTGTCCTTCTGGTTAGCAGTCTCCATTTGTCACTTGTTTGGTCACCCAGCATGCTTGGTGTTGTCAAAGCAGCTTGGTCACTATTACCATGCATATATGCATCATAGCACCAGAAGCATGCTATGTATTGCACCAAACTCAAATATTATCCCTCTGTAGAAGACTTAGAGCTTCCCTTGAGATTGCCCTTGTCTTTGCAAATGAGTGATTGGATAAAGACATTTCTGTACCTTTGGAAGAAGAAACCTATCATAGTCTCAACACTGGACAAAGCAAGCAAGGAAGTACAAGGACAGGGGTCAGCAAACTTTTTCAGGAGGCGGCAGGTCCACTGTCCCTCAGACCTTGTGGGGGGCTGGACCCCCCTCTCCCAAAATCACTCCCCTCCAAAAGCACCCCCCTCCCAAAAGGACCCCTGCCGCCGCCACTCACACCGCCGCCGCATCTCTGGCAGTGTTTTCATCGTCCTCTGCCTCTGCACAGAGCCCAAGCTGCTAGCCTGGGTAGCAGAGGCAGCCTTTGCGCCGCTGCCGCTTCCTTCTGTTCGGCTTTTTCTGCTCGACCACCTTTGAGCGCCGCCACTTCCTTCCTGCTGAGAGTGTCAGCAGGTCAGTAGGAAGCAGCCCAGCAGGAAGAGCCGAGCGGGAGGAAGTGTTGATGGAACGGAGGCCGCGTCGGCGTGGCCGTCCGCCCAGAGACGTCTGCGGCTTCTGATTGATTGCAGGAGCTTCCTGCAGCCATCAGAAGCCTTGTCATGGAAGTCAGTCCCCCTACATCGCTTTAGCGCAGGGACTGACTGAGTGGGCAACAGAGTCCTCAAGGTTCACAGGCTGGATTAACAAGCCCAGCGGGCCACATCTGGCCTGCGGTCCTTAGTTTGCTGGCCTCTGCACAAGGCTGAGATCCAGAGGAGACCAACAATTTGTTCCGGGGCAAGAAAGTCTGGTAAGCAAGGAGAATCCTTGAACCTTGCAGGAATTGTAACAGAGGGGCCTTGAATTGACAATCTAGTACCAGTTGAAGGCTTTAAAAAAAATTGCACATTTTCCCCAAACAGGTCTTAAAAAAAAAAAAGTCTCAGTTCGGGGGTGGGGAATGTTGGTGTTTTCAATGTGGCGAACCTCAAGCAGCTTCGTTATCTCTGATTGGGCCTGTAAAAAGAAATTTTTAGGGAAATAAGTGGGTGACTCTAGGCAGGGGCAGGTAGCTAACAAGGAGTTTGCAGTAACAGCTTGTCTGCTGCAAAACTGGGACATGTTTCCCACTCTTCAGTTAAAAGTTTTTATCCCTCAGTCCCTTTCCCCTCAAACTGGGCTCAATACTTGTGCAGGTACTGACAAAAATGGTTCCCATTGAGTTATTAGACTAGTTTCATTCATTCATTTAAGTGCTTTAAATTATTTGAACTAGAAAAAAGTGACTCTCTAATTTAAGGTCTTACGCTTATCACAAATTCTTTAACGCAATTTACTGTATTTGAAATAAAACACAAGACATGTTTTAATGTGCTCAATGACTGCATTATATTGTTACATTTTAAACTTGTATCACAAGGTGTTGACAGTTTAAAAAGAATATAATCTCTGAGTATTTCCCCCCAAAATTAGCCGTTACAGAAGACATTTGCCCTGCCCATTTCAAACAAATATATTTGACACTTCAGAGTAAAAAGGATTAACCCACCCCACCCACTCCCCAAACCAAAACTTCATAGCACAGAGGTACTTCAAAGTGATGATGTTTAAGAGGTATTAAATAAACATAAGCAACTGCACAAAGTATTGCAAAGCAAAAACAAGGTGTTTTTTTAAAACAACAACAAAGAAGTTAGGATCTGTTGATGACCAAATCTGAAATCACCAAAACTAATTTTAATTTGCAAATAGGGAAACGTTGGTATTATACACAAAGGTTTTCAACATTTTAGTGCATGACATTTGCAATGTACTTTTGATATCTATCATATTAAATGCTATCATCCAACTCAGAATTATGTGCTAACCTGCACTCAAATAAATGATGACAATTTGCACTAGATGGCAACTTAACAACATCTTGACAGGAGGCTGGAATTTACGTAAATAACTAGGTTAGAGAGAATTGTTGTGTTTTATGGTATCTCTGAAGAAGTTATAGTGGAAATAGTTTTTGGTTACAAAGAGTATTTACTTAGATCTGGGGAACATCAACTATCTCAGAAGACTAAAATGTGCTTTCAGACATCCATGCAATGTTTAGGCAGCCCTCTTTAAATAAGACATGGAAGTGGCAGGTGCAGTTACATCAAGCTCCCAAATACAATATTTGCTTTTGCTTTCTACAGTGGTGGATGGCCCAGCATGTTCCTTTTTTTGCACCTGAAAGTGAGGTTATTTCCAGAGATCACTGGCCATCCACAGCTTCTGGGCAAAAGGAAGAACATACCTGGGGAACACCATGTAATTTGCTTCCTTTATGGGCGCAATAGTGGTGTAATTAATACATCTGCCTATACATATGCAGAACTGATGCATATATTCCTTATGAAGGACTACATATCTCAGCACACTTTACTTCCATACAATCAAGTGAGCCATTCATGGGTGGACTGCTATTATAAATGGTATTGGTGATTCGTGTACTGGGCAATGTGGAGTGATTTCCTCTATATGCTGCTAAGTGTCTCACTTCCAGAGCTGCAAGGGGAAGGAGGATAACAGTGGAGATAGAGTTGTAAAGTTTTGTTTTTACTTTTACAAGCGCCTGCAGTATGTTATAAAAGGGGCTATTTCATGCTATGTATTTATTCGACTCTATAAAATCTTTTTATCCTTTCTCTTTTTTGAATACACTATGGCACATGGGAAGCAAGGACAGTTTCTTTTGTTAAACAGAAGTGTCAATACATTAGACACTGGAATCACTGCTGTGGGTATTTTGTTGTTGTTCTCCAACCTTGTTTAGACATGGTGAAGGAATGCTACAAAGGGACAACTTTCATGCAATTATGAATTGATTTCACTCTGCCATAATCAAGTAGATATTAATATAGCATTTTTTAAAAGCAGAAGTTAATAAAATATCCTCATGTTAATTACTGAAACTCTTACATGCATACTGTCATAAGGTTACTACATTTACCAACCTGTCCTCTATAGTTAGGCAAAACAGCTAACTAAGTAACTTGTGAGTTCTAACAGCCAGGTTGCCAAAATTCATGTAGGATGAGTGTAGGAAGTTTAGGCTTCCTTCCTCTGCTGGACTGTATAAAAACATTTAACAGCACTTTGTAGGGCAAAGGCCTTAACGTGACCTGTCACAGACTTATTTTGAATATGCTCCTATGAACCTACACTATGGGCCTTCCTGCATGTCTCACCCTAAAGTGGCTTATGGCCTAACACGTTTGCTCTCTCTGTGCCTACTCATAATATCAGGAATAGAATGAATGGAAGCAAGGCAAGAGTTGCACTACAGAATGGTTGGGCATCTGACCCGAGGATGAGTTCTACCCTAAAAGCACGGGCAGCTGGAACATTAGGGCAAATGGGGCATTACCCACCAACCTCATTCTGCTGTCAGCCTTCCTACTTACAGCATGTCCAGGAGTAGTTGGCTTGGTATAATTCAGCAGGGAGGGCAATGGGGACAAAACTAGAATTAGCTGACTGTCTACTATTGACACCAGCTCTAGCTACTGATGTTCTCCTTGCCTTCTACCCTGCCCATTCCAATGAGAGCCAGTCACCACTGTTTAATAGTGTTATTGAAATTACCTGCAACTACCATATTTTTTCTTCTTCAAAAAGGTGCCTACACATTTCCACTAAAACTCAGATTAAATGTATAATTAGAGCTGTACAAAAATGTTTAGTAAAAGTGGATGGATTTTCTTACACAATTTAATCCATAAGAGCTTATTTTGATAACTTTTTTTTTTTTTTAAAAAAGTTCCTTATGGCAATCTATCCCCAAGTAAAAGTTGCTTGTTCGTGAACAACTGGTGAACCAGAAGGTGGGCTGTGGCTGCTGGAAAATGTGCCACAAAGGTTCTAGACAGCAAAGCACAAAAGCCCATGAGCTCCTGGCTCAGGTGTTATGCATGTTCCAGATAAAACACACTGTGTGACACTTAAGAGAGCAAAAATGCCATCTGAACTGATCTCTCATTACATGAAGGTATCAAGAAGCAATGATCAAGCAAGCGCAAATAAAATATAAGCAAGGTTGTAATCCTAGACATCTGACATATTGGAGATCTATGATTAGACCTCCCATCCCTTAATTTACGTTAAAAGCAATTGTGGGGGGAGGAGGGATGAATTAGATCAGGACTATAGTACCTGAGCTGCTCTTTGCCCTAATAGGGAAAATGTGTGTGTACCCATATGTTTTCCCTAAGAGGAGAAACAGCAGCAGTATATGTGATTTATTTCATTTTCTGTATTTCTGTTCTTTCTGGAAAGATACATTGAAAAGACACTTAGATTGGGAACACACACCATGGGGGAAAGAGTTTAACCTCCTTTCCCTGGTGTTACGATCCCAGTCCTATTCAGGGGCCCTGAACACAGAACAACATCTAGTCTAGCATGGCCCTATCTTTATAGACAACTTAATTTTGTGGTCGGAGGAAGGAATGTGTGTAGCTATACTGCATTCTGAGGTAGTACATATAGTGATATATGCAGATGTAAAGGCAAAACATTTAATTATGTGACATTTATGTATAGCTGTGATAAGCTCTGTAAAAACAAGGAAGCTTTATTCACCATGGCCTACATATACAGCTCCGAATGTACCGTTTAAAGTGGCTTGTTTAGAAGTTATTCATAGTGGTTTAATTTTCAAATAAGGAACTTTGCCTAAAAGGGCTTTTTTTTGGTCTTGTTTGAAACTGGTACAATGATATTTAAGATGTCACTCCTCAACAAGAGAAGGGCAGTTGTATGAGAGCATAGCCTATTATACGTTATGCTTATATGAATTGTATATCTTTCTGCCTTTTGAGAAATGTTAAGATGCAAAGCACTTAAAAAGATTAAGTGTTGTGCTCAGCAGAGTTCCACTCGCGCTGGGGCAAAACAGCAGAAAGCCATTTAAGCGAATCCCCCACCCCCCCAAAACTGTGACTGGGGTTTGAAGGACCTGCTGGAATAGCAAGGAAGGTTTTGTGTGAGGCTGTAGGTGAAAGTGGTGAAACTGGTTGCCCCCTCCCTTCATTCAGTAGAAGCTGCTGCTCGATCCTGCTTCCTGCTGCAAATGGAAGAATCCTTTCCGTTCATGGAAGGACAAGTTGGGAACCAACTCGATGTTTTTAGTTATTAAATTTAAAGTATGAATGCATGCTAATATTCTGCTATATTCTAAATACATTTCATGTTAAATGTATGTGAGTGCTAGATTCCTAAGTGGTATTTCAGTGGTTGCATAAAGCTCCAGTGATTAACTTTCCATGAATAATTTGAGGCCTAGTCACCCCACCCAGTCCCTCTGCTTACAAGGGAGTTTGGTAGTAGGTTTCCTAGGAATATCTATTTGGAAATATATCTTCAGTAATTCCCCCTCTTAATATTAGAAAATAAGGCAAATACTGTTCATAAAAAGGTGCTATGACCTCCAGACTACGCTCTTACTAGGTCACCAGGTAAACATATGACAAGAGTGGGAATCATATCAATAACAAAAGCAAGGCTTTCTGTTTTTAAATCTGCATTTTCAAATAGAATAAAAAGCTATCAAAAGACTCTGTGACCGAACATTATATTCAGAAAATACTTTTTAGACTTTATAGATACAAGCTTCCTGTATTTACAATATATCTTCTTCTAACACCCCCCCCCCATTTCCCCTTTAAGAGACATGTCCATTAAATTACATAACATGTTCCAAATGTGGAATAACATGACTGGGCTAGTAAAACTGAAGCATCAGGCCATCTTGCATCTTTTTGGAATTGCTCTTTGTCAGAATTTGGTTCTGTAAAATCTCTGGTTGCCAGCTACTAGGCTGCTCAGAAGCATGGCAGGAAACAGAAAAAAACAACAACGCAACTGCCATAATAATTAACATTAGTGTAAAAAAAAAAAAAGTAGTATGTTCACAGATGCTCTAATAATCACTTTAACATTTTGGCTTTTAAATTCTAGCAAATTACTTCTTCTTTTTCTGAGATTCAGTACATTGTTTCAAAATTCTGTGCATTAGAAAATATACACTTTGCCCATCCAAGTGGCTTACCAATTTGGCTTTATGTATTAAACACATTTTGACATGAGTTTGAAACGTAGACTAGACAAAAGCAATTTTTTGCCTTATGCCTACTAGTCAATTCTCAACAGAGTGGGAGGTAACAGCAGAATGCCTTTTCTTTAACTAGAAACATTTGTGTTTCTAAGAAAGATGTCTAGCAGGGGTTGGGGAACCCGTGGCTCCTATATGTTGTTGGTACTCCCACAAACCCTAGCAAGCAAAGCCTACATGGTTTTTTCATTCCTTGTGAGTAGCCTTGACCCAGACATGTGGGTCTTAAGTAGCTGCAGGATGTAGAACCTGACCTCATATGCTGCTACCCATCTCAACAGGATGGTTCCATTCTCTTTTGGACAGCTAGCGCAAGAAAATCAAATACTGCATGGACAAAAAGCGGCTGATAATTCCATTATAATATAAGCTATTTAGTGGTGAAGTACAATAATTTGTGGGTAACTGATTTTTCTTTAAAAAAAAAACAACAAACCAGTATACACCACTTATTTAAAATGCAGCAGGTGTACAGCAGGTGGGAAAGTTTAAATAGAATGATTATACCCCTTGTATATATAACACTGAATCTAGCCACCCTGTCCCAACCAAAGAAAAGAATGTATAGTTGCTAGAATGTCAGATGAGGAAGACATAGTCTGAGCTCCTTGTTTAGCTTCAAAGTTCACTGGGTGACCCTGAGCCAGTTGTTCTCTCTGTCAAACCCACAATATGTGGATGTTATGAGGATAAAAACCCTTCACCCTTTGGAGTAAAAATGGGATACATAGTGTTGTTAATAATACCCACTTTCCCCGGCTAGGAAAACAATGTATGCTTTTTGTGATATTTTATTGAGAGGGACATTTAGTGGAAAACGATAGTGAAAGCAGCTTTCACTACAAAATCAGGCCGCTGTGAGTATTATGGCTCTTGCCGAAGCTCACAGTCTAGGCTGATTTTGTTCCTGACAGTTTTGAGCACCAGCTGACCTCCCCTCCCTCATACAGAATGCACATCAGGAACCAACATGGCTCCTATAAACTCACTGTTGTAAGGTATTTTGCACACCTGAGTGTTTCTCTTTAATCATCTGCAGTAAAGAAAAAATATTCCATCATATAAAACACACCATATCCTCCTGAAGTGTGTGTACATGTGTGTGTGGGGTGGTGGGCGTGTGTGTGTACGGAATCAAACAGAAAATGTGTTAGGAGCAATTTTTACAGTGCGTCACTACACATGTGGCATACTCAAAGGACAGCTTTTGGGCTGATCAAAATGTAGTATGGTCAAAATGACACAAATACACATGTGTGTGTTTGTGTGATGTGCTAGGGAGCACTATATAGAGTATCTCTTTTCCCCACCCCGCTACAACTATTTTAGCTCATTGCCTGGGTCATCTCATCTCCACATGTCCTATTATAGCTTTTATATAGCATGTTTGACTGTATCTAGAGAATCTAATTCTGATTACCTTCATATTAATAGATTATGTTTCTGATAGCTTTAACAAAGGCAAATGAGTTTTAGAACCATCAAAATAGGTAAGAATTTTTCCTCCAAATATCCATATAAAGTTCATATAAGTGCATAATTAGAAAATACATCTTTAAATAGAGTCAAAAACATATTCTGCAAATGATATGGTTTAACTTTGGTACAATCCTATGTTCTCATTCTTAAAAAAAAAATTTTTTAGCAGTGATAAGAAGCCATATATCTTTCTACGACTGATGCTGTAGATTTGTGATAAAGTTTAACTGAAACCAAAATAGCTGAATCCATCATGCTTAAAACTTGAGAGATAAGATTCTAAAGAAATTGATGGGGGCTGTACAGTGCTTTCTCAGGCTTACAAAAAAGGCCTGTTACGATGTGTGCTGTATCAGCTTCAATCTGAATTAATTAATATGCAAATTTTACTTTTTTCCTTTCATGTCAAAATAAGAACTGCCAATGGACTCCTGTTCTCTTTCGTTGACCAGATCTTTTGATGCTGCTTGTTTTAAAAGCAATTTTGTATGTTATTCATCTCCATTCATATAAACCATTCCCCACACTTTTAGGAACAATCTACTGCACACCCTCCCTGAAATTCATGGGAGCTGCATAAAAACATAGTAGATTGACACGTGTGAGTAATACTAAAGGAGTAGGAACATTATATTTTAACACTGCTTATATCTATTGAGGATTGCATTTTTAATATACAGTAAGTTGTGTGGGTTTTTTTGCACAATAACTTTTGTAAAAATACATATTTATTTTTCTGGTTGTTATTTTCTGGAATTCATTTGAATTTCATTTATCTTCATTGTTGCTCTTTCCACATTTAGCTCTTTTCACCATGTCTCCATTTAAAGTAAATAAAACACTTCCCAGTTCTTTGGCATTGGGAGGGGTTCATACTGCCGTGATGCTTCCATTGTGACGAGAACGTGACCTTTCCAAATTTACTCGTCTGTTATCTGGAATATAAAGGGAGAAGGAAACATTATAAGATTTTAACACATGGATACTGCAATGTCAAGAGGTTTTCAAGCAGTCCTGAAAATAATTTCAAAGCAATAGATAAATAAATTACTAGGAGGATGGATCAGAGAAATTTCAGAGTACAGCTGCCAGGAATTCAAAAGTTCTGCAATCAACAATAAATTAATCTCCTGATCTGAAACTCTGGGGTGATAAAGGCATTGGAAGAATTCTGTGGCACTCTTTCTTGGAAATAGCAGGTGACAACCAAAAATGCAGGGGAAAGTGTTACTAAATAAAGATGTCTCTGTGCCCACTTGCTTTGGGAAAGAGAAAGTAACGTTATCCTTTCCTTGAGAGGCAAGTTCACCAGCATCATTCAAAAAGTAGGAACAGATGAGATAACTCACTATTCCCTTTACACACACACACACACACACACACATACGCACTTCCTACAAATTACCTGGATGAGCAACTTCAATATAAACTATTACTGCACAGCAATTATTGCAATGGAAAATCATAGCATAGGAAGATTATTTCATGGGCTACAAGTCCAATGTCCTGAAAGCACAATTTTAAGTCAGGCATGCTATAGTTGAAAATATATTAACAAACATGGTATTTCCTCAAATGTGTTTAGCATCTCCTGACCAGTAAAATGCAAGTGACATGGCTGAAATTCCTGTGTGATACAGACATGCAACTGATTAGCTTAAATTGCATGACAAATGTTAGCTCTCTGGAGATAAATAAATGTGACACATTGAGAGAAGAGTTAAATAGTTCTGGGAAGGGTTCAAGAAGCAATGGGTAGATTAAAAACTAATAAACTTCCATTTACTTCTGTATAAGTAGATAGAAAAATGGATTTTAGAATTCATGGATAAGTGCCTCCCAGCCACTTTACTTTTGGGCAATGTCTCTCTCCCCTTTTCCTCCTCCTGAAATCCCTGTATTAAGAAATTTGAAGTTATGCAGCCAACCACACAATGAAAGACACAAGTGTCCCATCCTACTGCACCTGATGATAGGCTGAACCTCTTCCGTGAAACCCACAAACTATGACATTAATTCAGCAAATCCTGCTGAACTAAAGTCCAATTTGCATAAAATGTACAATATGGTTTTATTAATCTCTTATAAAAGACTATGGGAGGTAGAGGGCATCATGCAAATACAGCAAGCTTTTTGCATTAATCATGGAGATGAAAACTCTGGAACCAGTTGGTGAGCACTTCCTACAAATATACATCTCTGCCATGCAGGGATGAAATCATCACATACAAATAACAGGCCCTAAATGAGTTGAATTGATTGTTGTTTGAAGAAGTTCTAGAAAAGGAGGGCGTATCCCTGGACTACAAAACCTCAGTTAAAAGAGTGACAACTTCACGAATTTGGATAATGTCTAGTAAAAATAGCTAGAAGATACTCTCTTTGGGATTATGTTGTTGACAGAATGCAAAACCAAACTACTGAATTTTTAATTAACACCTACAATCCTGTGGTGCTGTTAAAATGATTATTTGCTGTTGCATTTAGAATGTTTAAGTTGCTGAAGAAATGGGGGGAGGACCAGGGAGAGATTCTTAGCTATGACCCGATAATTTCTGCTCAGAAGAGCTATTTCCACTTTAAGGGGGCTGGAAAAAAACGTTTGCCAGATTTGGAGTTTACGGTATTTTTTTTGGAAGTGAAATATGTACACTAACATTGGACAAAGGATTCAGCTTTACAATAGGAAAGAATGACAGGTTGAGAAGGCGCATAGTGTCTGTTGCTTGTATTTCTTATCCTTGTACCATACATGTATCTTACATTATAGAAAAGAAAAACACTCGCTTTCCATATCGCCTCTGTATAAATCTCCGGGCAGATAACAATAATATTAAATAAGCATATATTAAAACCACCAAATGTGAAAAAATATATTCAGCAGTAACCTGCTCATAATTACCACATACTCATTATACCAGTGACTATTAATAAATGCCTAAGTAAACAGGTGGATTTTAGACTGTTGCTAGAATGTCAGTGAAGTTGATGCCACACATTTAAGGGAAGGTATTTCTAAGTTGAGTAATTTTTTTTTCATATCACCATCTGGTGTAATTCCCCCAGCACCTTTAATTTCAGTCACCAGCACCTTTAATTTCAGTCACCAATGTAGTTCTTTCAGCATCAGTATTATGTGGTTCCTGATAGCTGTCCTGCCACTATATTGAAAGCCACATTTTTCACCAATTGCATTACAATAATCTAAAGGAGTGGTGATCAGAGCATGGCTCACAGTGGCTAAGCTATCTCTATCCAGAAACCTTAGTAAGAAAGAATGGAAATTTGTAATTAACATGAATTTCTATTTGAAAAGTGGACTGGAGAATAACCTGTGAATAGGATGACCCACTGGATTGGATAGGCAGGCCTTTTAAAGCCTTTTGCCTCCTCTTCCAGCCATCCCACCCTCCAGTTCTAAGTGGCAGAGCAAAAAATGACCCCTCTCCCCCAAAATATAACCATAGCCAGGATGACTATGCCCAGTACAAAATAATTTTTTTAAAAAAATGCCACATTTGGAAATTACGTAACCCCACATTTCCAAACCAGGACAACAAAAGCATATGAATCTACACCATGGGTAGGCAAACTAAGGCCTGGGGGCCGGATCCGGCCCAATCGCCTTCTCAATCCAGCCCGCAGACGGTCCAGGAATCAGTGTGTTTTTACATGAGTAGAATGTGTCCTTTTATTTAAAATGCATCTCTGAATTATTTGTGGGACATAGGAATTCATTCAATTTCCCCCAAAAATATAGTCTGGCCCCCCACAAGTTCTGAGGGACAGTGGACCAGCCCCCTGCTGAAAAAGTTTGCTGACCCCTGATCTACACTCTGTGAGACTAAGATAATGCAGAGGAAAAAACAGAGGTGGGTGAATGTCTTCCAGCACACTCTTCAAACAGAAATTCACAGCAAAGACCAATTTCTGTTTTTTGCTTGGGTGGACTGGAGGACATTCAGTGAATAGGATATAACAGAGCAGTTTTCTCTAAGGACAGGGTGGGATTCCTCTTCATCAAAAGCAAACGACCCTCCATAGCCCCTTTCTATCCAAAGCAGCTGTAATGGTTCTAGGGTTTGCTCGAGCGTAAGCTTATCTCCCCGGCTGGGTGCAAACACCTGGCTGGGTTGCCTAAATGAACCTTTCCTGTCCAGGCAGCCACTCACCCGTGGCTGTCTCAATCGCTGGCAGAATCCGTCAGTGGGCGTTTCTTAAACTTCTTCCAGCAAAGAAGCTCTTTGACGCCTAGTCTTCTCCTACTCTCTCTGCGCAAAAGCCTTCCTCGCAAGGAGGGCGTGGGCAGCGGAGGACCCCTACTCTCCCTGCTGGCCCCAGGTAAGGAGTCATGGGACCGCCTCGCCGCTTCCCCCATCTGCCCCCCTTCTCCACTGGTGCTACGCTGATTCTCTTCCCCAGAAGATGGGCTGCTTCTCCTGATCCCTGGACGCTCTCTGGAATCCCTCTGGCTTTTGCTCTCTCCCTCCAGCACTGATGGCAGTTCCCTGACAGCAGCATAAACTGAGGAAGAAACAGTATGAGAAGAGGCTCAGTGGCCTCCCTGGAGCATATGCATTGTGTGCAAAAGGCCCAGGTTCAACCTTGGTAGGGTTGAGAAGAAACCTCAGAGAGATAAGACAGTACTGATTCAACCATTTGTTCTCAGAGAAAAGAACATGCTCATACTATGAACGTTCCCCTAGTACTGCTTCCAATGAAAATTCATAGTATAAAAAGAACATTCCAATCTGTGCACAAACAGCAGTATTTAAATATTCATGTTGTAATCAGACAAATTAAATGCCTTCTGTACTTTGACTGGTAAGTTGTTGAATTAATTCTCTTCTGTTTAAGTATATACAAAACCCTAGCTGAGAATCAGTTTGTTTTCAATTGATTTAGCACATGGTTCCTTCAAAGCATGTGCTATGCTACAGATGAAAAGTGCTCCCTTTTCTGCCCGCAGAATACTCACCTCTCCATCAGGGCACATACCTCGGCTATACATGGCCTAGCCCAGATCTATGGGGCTATTAGGGTGTCTCCCGAAAAGAAATATTTTAGAGGAAAAAAGGATACCTCCTGATGGGAGGAGGCTAGAGAAATAGAGAATTGTGTATGGAACCAACATATAGTCCCATCTGTTGCTTTGCATCTTATAGCAACATTTTGGAGGCTAAGGGTGCTGGGCAGACAAATGTATCCAGGGCACAAAAAATCTATTGAAGTTTCTAGTGATTTTTGCTGTCTTTAAGTGAGATATCCCGGGAATATAGCTAGCAAATACTTGCTGTCAGTACACAACTGAGTGCAAATTGCTTCAAACAGACTTATCTGGGATATCCAAGTTTTATCTGTTGCAGGCAGTATTTGCTCAAAGTGGCTAAGCAGGGAACTTGAAGCAGCGGCAGCAGCAACAACAACAACTACTACTACTACAGAGGCACACAGACTTGCTATTCCTAGAAACAGCAGTACTATGGAATGAATGGTTTAGCAGAAGCTTATCCCACAATAAACTGATCCCAAGTGTGTGTGTTCAAAGAAATATATGTGGAATGTGGAAGAAAGGATGTGTGAAGAACTGGATGTTGCATGGATGTGGTAGTTTAAAAGTATTCTTCTAACAATTATTTTTGTACTTCAGAGTTGAGTAATTAACTCTGAAGTACAACAATAATTGTTAGAAGAATACTGTTAAACTACCACATCCATGCAACTGACACAAAATTTAAATGACTATATCAGAGTGGCATTTAAGATCTTGGGACAAAACAGATTTGCACGCTAAGCTGCAAATGCACATTGCGACCTGCTGGTGCTCCAAAAGCCAAAAGCTATGGCTTACTCTCCAATGCCTGACACAACACTAAACTAGGAGCTGAAGCTGCATTATCAGCTGAGAAATTAACCTAAAAGTTAAAGTTGCCTTCATACTTTGGGAACTTGTCTCAGGATGACAGTTCCATAAATGCACTTCTGTTTGCTCCGAAGACAGTCACATAGAGCATACAAGCAAACATGGTAAGTGCTTGCATGGCGAAAGGTATTCTAACATTAGAGAAGAACAATACTTCTTCAGTATTACGGTGATAACACAGAAGAATAACTTAAATGTGTATATAATAGGGCATAACTCATGCAAGTTCAGACATTTCATGGCCAACAGCAGTGTTGATTCTAGCTTTTGAGGGAGTTCAGACAAGAGATCCCCAGTAGGGTCTACCCTTCTCTTCACTGCCATCAACTACTCTCTCTTTCCCTCCAGCGCCAACCACCATTGTCACCCAGTCTCTTCACTCCCATACATCTCTTGGTTGTTCCCTCTGGTTGCAAGGAGGCATAGGAGCAGGAGCAGGTAGTTCTGAAGGCCAACAGTGGACTGATGTTAAATCCTGTAACCAGCCCTGACAGATGGGTTGCATTGGGTTACTAGTAAGAGGATTTACATGCATAATCACCAGTTCTCATTGAAGCATTTCTGAAAAGTGGTGGAGGGAGCAAAAGCTTAGTGTTTGCTCTCAGACCCTTACACATGCAAACTATACATTTATTATTTGATTTGAACACATCTATCACACCTATGCTGGCAAAGGGAATCAAGACAGCTATCAATCAGTATACACACACAGAAATGAGCAAAATCCTTAAAACTAGACAACATACAGTCAAACTAATAAATTAACAATAGCCTTAACTAAGAATTCTGCCTTTTATTATCTACATGACTAGGCTTTGTGTGAATGTAACCACAGGGAATCCTGCAGTGATATTTCTTGTGCAACTAATTTCTTTGTCTAATGTATGATTGGTAGTGTCACCTAGGTTTATAACAATTCTTCAAAGATAAAGTAACCCATTATTTTAAAATTTATTAATTTGGTACATGTTTTATGAGAATAGGTTTTAGAAGCAGCTCCTTTGAAACAAGCTTTCGGGAAGGTATACAGACAGATGCAGTTACTGTGTCTGCCATTTCTGTAATTCTGCATGAATTTGAAAACCATTCTCCCTGCCTCTGAAATGGAATGCAGTCATTCATTTTAATTGCAAAACCCACTTAGAGCAGATTTTGAAATTGTAATAAAGTGTGCCAGGACACAAATGCACTGAACATAATACATTGGCTATGCAACTACAAGGCTCTGCCTTTTTGAGCTTTGTCAGGGATATCTATTGTTCTTGTAACAGCTAAAAAACATAAATACCCCATGTTTTTCTCCCCCTATCTCATCTGATGCACGTGAGGGAAGATTAACTTAGGTTGTAACTGCTTCTCTATGAAATATACCACCCAGAATTCTTGTTCTTAGGTCAATTATGTGGCTGGAACTTTTCAATCTGCAGAGCTCAGGATGACTTGAAACTCCCACATAGCAGTAATTTCATAACAATCCTCTCTCTGTGTATCTAAACAGTCAGCTTTCCATAACTGTCGAGCCTCAAAAGTTTAGGGGATGTCTCAAGAGTCCTAATCACATTTTAGTTCTCATGTTTGCAAATCAAATGAAAAGTTGCACTGGCCAAAACTTGCCATCTGATTTTAAAATGGCTTTTTTGTATATATAAAAAAACTTTCTATATTGCATTAGCAACATTTGGAAGTGGTGCACTGGAGACAAAAAGGTGTACAAGGCATAAGCTTGTGAAAATACCCTTAAGAGCTATTTTAGATAGCCTGGGAGACATAAAAGCATCCAGGAGAAGAGGGAAGGACCATGACAATTTACGCAGCTCTGTTACTCTTTTCAGTGAAAGAAGGATAAAGTTTGAAGCAATGCCCTTAATATCTAGTTACCTAGGCCGTTATTTTTATAAACCAGACAGGGTAAAGGAGCAGTTGTCTTTCCCTAGCAAACACTATTTGTGATGGCTTTAACAGGAAAGGGGCTTTAATTCAGACACAAGAAATTCAGACCGAGTTCTGGCACCTCTTTTTCTAAAAAAAATTGCATTGAACAGGACTATGAACCAAACTTTGGTATTGGGAACAATAAGCATTTACAAAATGAGAATATATCCATGAATGATGCAAGTATGGTCACTTCCCTCCCACTGTCTCCTTCGACCTCCTAAAGAACGGAATGGGAACCTGTGGCCTCTAGATGTTGTTGGTCTCCAACTCCCATCATGCATCATGACCGTGCTGCCTGGAGCTGAGGAAAGCTGGAGTCCAACAACATTTGGAAGGCCACAGGTTCTCTTCCCGGGTGCAATCTACAAAACCAGAGTTTCTAGGAAAGCTACCTGTATCATTCTCCAGAATTAAAAGCCCAGGACCTTTCTCAGGGAGCCAAGGAGTAACAAGTGAAAAAAAAAAAAAATGCCCCTCAGAATGTGGCTTTCAGGGCCTATTTTGCTTACCTCTGATCTAGAAGGGAGAATAGAAGATTCTATAGATAGATGGAAGTGCACCACTTCCAAATGTTGCTAATGCAATATAGAAAGTTTTTTTATATATACAAAAAAGCCATTTTAAAATCAGATGGCAAGTTTTGGCCAGTGCAACTTTTCATTTGATTTGTAAAGCTGAGAATGAAAATGTGATTAGGACTCTAGAGACATCCCCTAAACTTTTCAGGCTCGACAGTTATGGAAAGCTGACTGTTTAGATACACAGAGAGAGGATTGTTATGAAATTATATTCATATATGTATTACTATGTAAGCTGTATGGATGCGGGAGGCGCTGTGGTCTAAACCACTGAACCTCTTGGGCTTGCTGATCAGAAGGTTGGAGGTTCGAATCTGCACAATGGGGTGAGCTCCGGTTGCTCTGTACCAACTCCTGCCAACCTAGGAGTTTGAAAGCATACCAGTGTGAGTAGATAAATAGGTACCATTGTGGCGGGAAGGTAAACAGCATTTCCATGCACTCTGGTTTCTGTCACAGTGTCCCACTGCACCAGAAGTGGTTTAATCATGCTGGCCACATGACCTGGAAAGCTGTCTGTGGACAAACGCCAGCTCCCTCGGCCTGAAACAAGATGAGCGCTGCACCCCATAGTTGCCTTTGACTGGACTTAACTGTCCAGGGGTCCTTTACCTTTACCTTTAACTATGTGAGCTGACTCTAATAGCAGAAGTGGCTTTTGGTCTCATATTCTCTAAAAGCATTCCAGAATTAAATGTCCAGGGAGCATTGCTTTAATTTTATTTTCTCTGGAACTCAGAAGGAATCATTTAAAATGTTGCTGTGACAGAACAATATATAAAGCTAAAAAAAAGCCTGGCAGAGTGAATACGAATGAACACACAAAAAAACCCTTGATGCCTATTTAGTAATAAAAAAGGCTGTTGCTAAAGCTCCACCTTATTAGACTAATTTTTGTTGAAATAGCAAAGAAGATGGGGGAGAAAACACCCTTGTAAAGGCATTCATATGGCCTGTACCTTTGGGAGGCAATGAAAGCATTTGCATCAAATATTTATTTGTACCTTCATTTAAAACTTTGCTCACTGGAAAAAGCCTAATGAGATACACATCTAGTTCTTATGAAAGACCCAGGGGACAATATTCATACAATTCCAGGGAACTTTAGTACAATATAAGCAACACAAAACCTAAACACGACAGACCAGAGTGAATAGAGGCGAGTGCATTACATTTTCTGCTTAAAGGCTTTATTAAGGGATTAAAAAGCTTAGAACCCAAAAGGAAAAAAAGGAAAAATACAACAGCACAAGGCATTAGTATAGTGGCACCTCCTGATTTCTAAATAGAAGTGAAAAACATTAAAACAGAAGCAATGCCAGGCCTGACTGGCTTCTACATTAGGTTCCTCTTCCTTCAAGAACTACTTACTCGGTGGAGTCTACAAGGTGTACAAGGTGGTGAATAAAAGAAACTGGCATTTCTTTAAGAACTTGCCATAGTTTCCTGTGGTTGATACAGTCAAATGCTTTTGCGTAGTCAATGAAAGAGAAGCAGATTTTTTTCTGGAACTCTCTAGCTTTCTGCATAACCCAGTGCATATTTGCAATTTGGTCTCTGGTTCCTCTGCCTCTTCTAAATCCAGCTTGCACTTCTGGGAGTTCTCAGTCCACATACTGCTTAAGCCTGTCTTGTAGAATTTTAAGCATAATCTTGCTAGTGTGTGAAGTGAGCGCAATTGTGCAGCAGTACATGCTTGAAGAAAAAGAAGAAGAAAGGGTGGGTGGCCCAGCTTTAAATATCTCTGCCTGCCCCTCCCCCATTGGTGGAAATGAAAGCTTCCAGAGCCAGTCTTCTAGTTCCACAGAAAAGGCGCTCCTCACCTGGACCCCTTTTTGGGCTGGATGGGAGAGCGATCATCTGGCTATGCAAGAATTTGAATGCCAGTTTCTTTTATTCACCACCTTGTACAATATTGTGATATTGGCTCACAGATGCCTATTAACTATTAATTCCAAAGTCTTCTCTGTCTTAGACAGTATTTGGCAAGTAAATATAATACTCTGTGTCATCTGAGATAAAACAATGCATTAGAAAGCTACTGTGTAGAGAAGAGATTGCTTTCCCCCACACTCAAACACTATTCTTTTTGCAATTCTTTGGGTTTTCTTCTGTAAATTGTAAGCTACCGCTGACAGGTAATGTGGTTTGCATCAGATGTAGCTCAGGAAAGAAGAATCCATCTTGAAATAGCAGTAATATTAAGGAAGCATACTATAAGAACACATATTAGTGGAAAGCATCCAGTTTGATCCATAGGAAATTGTTCGTTTGTTGTGGAAAATTTAGCAGTAAGGAGATCACGTAGCTCTAAATTTTCTTTGCCTGGGATACACCCACAAATGATGTAGACAGGCACTGTAAGACTGGCTACTATTTGTCCTGAAAGCAGTGTTAAATCAGAAAAACAGACTGAGTAAGCTAGTAAAGGTTTAGAAGAAGAAAAGATGGAAAGCAGGGACTTGAGAGTAGTACTGAGATACATAAAGGGTTGGCCTTAGGAAGGCTAGTGATAGGTTCTCCTTTTCAACTGCAGATACAAGACGGAAGACTTGGCTTGAACAGAACTAAATGTAAGGGTGGTTGCCATTAGCCCTGTTCAGCTTGGTGTCAGGTGAGATGGGAGCTGGAGTCCAGCAATATCTGGAAAGCCACCGTTTCACCAGCCCTGGTCTGAACAAAGTGATAAGAGCTCACTCGCATCCTGCCACCTTGTGCCTTGCTTTCTCTCACTCTGCCTTAATCCTCTTTCTTGATTAAGAGATCCTCACTTCTTAAAGTGACTTGTTTGTCTGCAGTTAGTTCTAGCAAGGAATCTATTATTAGACCTAAGAATGAATAGTTATTTTTCTGACACAAATGCTTTATAGAGCTCCTGCTTAAAGTAAAAGATTGACTGATTAGGTTACCAATTTGATGAGATCATGATTTTGTGTGTGCACAAGTACTATATTCTAAGACAAATCTGTCTAAGTTGGCAAAGTGTGGGAGGAACTACTGTATTTACTAACTATGTTCAGTTTAGTTAGAGATGAGGTCATGTTGCTGTCTGGAATTATGGATGATATGCATTCCAAGAGTATCAGGTTTTTGGTTTGCTTGTCCCATGTAGCAAATACACATTTTGACAACTCCAGAGACAGGCTCCATAGCTATGTAGCAGGTTACTAAAGGTGCTCCAGTTTTCTGAAACCTGCTGAAATGGATCCAAGACAATTAAATGATCCATTACATTAAAGTCAGTATTTCATCACTGTTTTCCCATTTCTTTTTTAGAATTCAACACTGAAAAGGAGGAAGCTCTGAAAAGAAAATATTTGCTACATCTATTGTATCATCAAGTTTCCTTTCCTTTTTTTTCAAAAGCCCTCCTTTCATTTTAGGTTTAAAAGCATGGGGTGTATGTGTCTGACAGACCGATGAAAAAGGGGGCAGCTGGCTTTGAGTTCTTGGGTGAGTCTTAAGACCATCTATGGGTAAATCGAGATCAGAAAGTATTTCAAGACAAGTAATCCATACTCCATTCCTTAGGTCTAGCAACCACTTTTCTCATTATCTCCTCTGAACTTGCAGATCAATACAACAGACCCCAGAATTGTATCTTGCTGATTTATTAAATTTCTAACAGACTGTGAGACTAAAAAGAGATTTTGAATACATTCACCTTGTAGTATCAAGCACAGTCATTCTTTCTTTTGGCTAATTAGACTTTTAAACTCCAACTATTTTTTAAAAGTACAACAGTTTGAATAAGGCTTCCTAAAAATGCGCAGCAAAATAAATCTGAATGTGACCTTTTAGAACTGACTTAAGGTGACATTTATTGGAATTAGTTTCCTTTGTAACTAGAACTCAGAAAAAGATCAAGTGACAATCTCCCAGCATTCAGTTTGGGTGATAATCTATAGGGTCAAACTGAGGGAAGATGTACTTGTGGTTTGCTGGAGAAGGCTCAAATGTTACATACAAGTGTTAAAAATATGGTGTGGGAAAGGTGTTACTCTTCTACGCTAGTGCTTTTTTGCTTTTGTAACCTTCTTCACTTACTTGGAAATAAGTGGGCTGCAAATCTAAATAACAGCAGCAGCAGCAACATCAATATATAAAAATACTCTTCTGCAATTGAAATAAAAAGTAGGGAGGACAATGAGATTGTTTTCACTGTACACATTTTCCTAAATATCTCTAATCACTGTGATTCAGCATCTTTCCATTGTTCTTTCAGCTCACAAAGAAAAGAAAAAAACCCAAGTGCCTTAATCACAATCCTAAATCCAGAAGAGTGATCCTATGCATTCTTACTCTGAAGTAAGTCATTTGAAAGTGAGCATGGGACTGTAGGCATACTTTTAAAGTATACTTTTCCGTCTATAAGATGCCCCCATGTATACAACACCCCCTATTTTGGGGGGCTCAAATTTAAGAAAATGGGGGAGATGGTAAAGAGTTGTTGAGCTTTTTTGGTGGAGGATTGCCCAGTTGTTGAGCTTTTTTGAGGGAAGAATTGACCAGAGTTGTTGAGCATTTTTATTGGGGGGGGGGGGGTGACGAACTGAATATAACTCACCCAACTGGCAAGCACTAACAATCGTAAGCAACACAAGTCTAATTGCCGAAGCAGCAGCCAATCCAAAGCAGTCCTTGCCGCATCCACAAATAACCCGCCCAATTGACAAAGCAGCAGCCAATACAAAGCAGCCCTTGCAGCTGACACCATTCACCCACCCAATCACTAGATCCTCCTCGTGGATACAACCAATTGCCCGTCCCCCCACTGCACTACCCATGTATAAGATGACTCCCCCATTTTTTTACTTTATTTTGGCGTAAAAAATCCTCGTCTAATACACGGAAAAGTACGGTATTCTGTACTTTAAAGTAGCTTTATATCACAATCAATTTTATTTGCACGATTTGCCCTTTAAAAGTCATGAACCTATCCAGATTAAACTTTAAGATTTTTTGTTGTTGTTGTCTATTTAATACTCCAAATTTAACTTTGCTTCCCTCAGAAACATCACCACTTGGGAGAAATGCTTTTGAAATGACTGAAATCTCTTCCATCTCCATGTCCGTAGCCTATGATAAGCCTTATTTTGAAACACTACCACATGCCTGCCTCAAGGGTTACAAGACAAATCAATCTCCTTCCTCCCTTCTTCCAAGGGTAATTGGCCTTTAAAATCACACAGGAAAATAGGTCTCTTTGCCAACAAAAACATAGCTGCGTACAGCCATTTTCTGCCTCATTTTGATTTTCAGCTCCCGGATGGGAATGTAGCAAAAGGGACGGGACAGAAAAAACTGCTGTATCAAGCAAGACACTGCAAAGACACACATTATAAAATAAAGACTGTAGTGAGAATAACTTGAAGTTAGAATTCAATCACGTCATATTTATTACATTTCATTTCAACAGTACAAGCATGTTTCATTTTATATTCTGGTTATTACAAAAGAATTTCACTGAATGTAATAGAGTGATGATTCAGCTAAGTGTACTGTTTCTGAATTTAAGAGCAACCAGTTATGATCAGGAGATGGCTCCCTTCCACCCCATGTAGTAATAAGAGAGCTGCAGATTTTGATTGACACCTAATTATCCAGACCAGAAAATACCAGGCAATTTATGGTCATTCAAACCTCCTTGCTTGACTTCCAGATGTTGTTGGAGTCCTAACTCTCAATATCTCTAACCACTGGTCATGCTGTCTTGGGCTGCTGGGACTTTGGGTTCAAAGGAGCTAGAGGGACCAAGTTAGAAAAAGCTGATGATGTAAATGTTTTCATATAATTTTTAATATGTTAAATATTTGGTATTTTCCCCTTAGTTTTCTTTGAGAGAGAGCTCCTTGTAGCTGACCATTTGAATAAACTACAGTTGTGTATTACTTCCTGCTTTCTAAACAATATGATGAATACAATCCATATTACTAATTTAATGCATGAAAATAGTTTCCTAATGTTTGCATATTTATGAATGAAGATTGAATATTCATTTAAAAATGTTGAGTTTATTTACAACACATACACACACACTTGTCAAACTGAACATGAAAAAAATACTACAGAGTCAAAAGAAAAACAAACAACAGGACATAAAACAAAACAAAAAAGTACAAATAAAACATGATAATGCACGAAAACTTCTACAAAACAAATAGTCTCATACACCCACACACCATATTTCAGTTCTTCTTTTCGAAGACTGAATATTCTATTAAAATACAATGAGCCCCCACAAGTAAAAGTTGGAGAAAAAGATACAAAGCTGTTTTTTTTCCAGGAGTGGGGTGGGGGGAGGAGAGGATCAAATCCTTTTGAAGCACAGTACTGAAACTTCCACTAAACATTTAATGTGAATTTTCTCTTTGGGACTGTGTATACAGGTGTAGAGCAATTATTAGATTTGATATCTGAATGAATTCAGGTTCCCATTAGAGCTTCAATGCTTCAATGACCCCATTATTTCCTTTCAGTACTCCCAGACCTGATCAACTTAATTATTCTGACTAGTGAAACATTTAGGACATGAATTTATGATTTGTTTAAAACCAAATGGGACAACTGAAAGTGCTTGGGATGGGGGGAACCAACACAAAAGAAAAAATGCTTCTATTATGTATCTGAGAGACAGGTCAGGCCTATGATAACATTATTATTGTTCTTATATTATAATGCATTGAAATTCTACATCTGTTTAGACTGGAATATGTTCCCTAGTATGCCTTAGTAAGACTGTTCGACCAGTATGATTCCAAGTGACTGAGAAGCAGGGATTTTTTCCCCAGTTCCAGCACCCCTCAGGTGGTCACCATTGCCATTCTAAGAAAACAAGGGAAGTGTTCATGGTGAGTTCCAGCACCTCTTTTTCTAGAAAAATGGTACTGGTGACGAAGATGTTCAAAGCAGACATTCCCCCAATGACTGTTATTCAAAGCTGTGGAACAGATGGAAAACATTATACTGAAAAGTTTCTGAAGGTGACTATGTTAGACCAATGTCTTTATACTCATTCTTCTGGTGGCCTATGCAGACAGTCAGAAGTGGCGTTAATATCTATAGAAGCATTGGTTTTGATCGAATACCAAATGTGGAAAAAAAAAAAAAAAGCAAATAGGGTTGAGAATAGGGAGAGAGGTTGATGAGATGAAAATGGGATTTATGGTAGGAGAGCAGGAAGCAGTATTGACTAGGGATGCATTTTTGTTGGGAACATTAAAGAATAAGTCTATAAAGGTTGGACTTTAGGAAGGGTGAGGGTGGAATGAACAGAACATGTGAGAATTTTTAAAGCAAATATTCCATTGAAGGAGATATAGGAACAGGACTGTTCACTCTATTGGCATTGCTAAGTCCCCAGGTCAGCTCAGCTCCTCCTTTCTTGAAACTGTTTCCATTCATTATTACACAAGAAACCCTACTTTCCTAAAACTGGTCATTATAATAACTTTGTAACTTGTAAGAAATGGGGTCTGCTTTCTTTCTCCCCTCTTCTCTTTTTATCTTCATTTCCTTCTGTGCTTTGTAGAGTCTGTGTTTATTGTTATAGATCTTAATATAGGCTGCTTTAGGAGGATTTTTGGCTAAACAGCAGGGCAAAAACTTCTTAAATAAATAAATAAAGATATGTCAGCGTGAAAGAAATATAAATATGAGCAGTAATGTTATAGTTCACTCTGAATCTGTGTTAAGTGATAAATGCATATAAATAAATGCAATCTTTAACACAATGTGAAATGCAGGGATTCTGGTAAGTCATCACTAGTATGAATAGTTCTAGAAAGTGGAATAAGAGAAGCAAATATCAAACTAAAGTTGGATGTAAATTTCATTCACTGCTTGATACATGCTGACAAAACATCCTACTCGAGGGCAGGATGAATTCTCGCTTTTGAAAAAGAGAGAAATATTATGCATGAGCCAACGTACATTTTAAAACTGAATAACAATTAATGCCACTGAGAGAGACATGTTGCTGAAACTCATTGGGCAGTGTATCCCCCCCCCCAATAATTTCCCCATGTAACACCAGTTTGACGTTCATCTCTTTCCTTTTCCATTTTTGTGTGCTGTCCTCCATTTTTATTTTTTGCTATTGCAAATAGCCGCCTGATGATCTAAGGAGGAAATTAGCTTTTGAACCTCCTTACCAGTTTTTCAGTCACCACATCCCGCCCCCCCCATTACTGGAAGGCAGCCTGGATGAAATGCAGCTGATGAATTTCTCTTGGAAATTATTCCAAAAATTTTCCCACTTCCTAACATGTCAAATATTTAGAAAAGTGCAAAAAATGCTCACAAAGCAAACAAATCTCATATTTTTTCAATTAAAAAATGCTTAAGATGGTGGAATGGAGCAAACAACAACAACAACAACAACAAACTGCAGACACAGGTGGGGATACCACTATTGCATTCTCCTCATATAATAAACTCATTGTGAATGAAACCTCACAGCAAAATGTCTTTCCCAGATCTGTGCCTGATGCACTGATCTTCTATTTGCAGGGCAGCTTTTAAAAATGGCAAGACTTGTATTTAGTCTAAAGTAGTGCAGTCCAATCTCCCTGTATAAGATAACTCTTATTATTTCATAAGATAACTCTTATTGTTTATCAATGCAAATAAATTTACGTAAGCAAACAGTTTTTTCAAGAAAAAGCTGCTGATATGCACAAGTGATTTGTGCATTTTTGTTAAGAAGCACTGTTTAATTTTAATTTTATCTGTTTAAAATCATTTTTAAATCACTTAAGATTGTATCTAACAACAGTGCTGCTCAGAGTAGATGCATTGAAATTAATGGCCAAAACTAATTTAGGTAAAGTTTAGTTGAATACAATAAATACACATCACACACACACAAAATTAAAAAACACAGCATAAAAACAACAAAACATAAAAGCCAAGGCACAACATAAAAAGCAGTAATACTGAATTATATATGAAAAGGTAAAAACTTCTTGTATCACCCTTACAAGTCACATTTGGGCCACAACACAAGGTAAAGCAATATCCGGATTTGATCATTCCTCAAGCATTTGCAACACCTGTTATAATTCTTAGTTTGCATTAGCCTTAAAAAAAAAAAAAGAGCTTAACTTCAAGGCAACAAGAGTGCGAAGACAGACAGTAATGGGTTTTGAATTTTAAGTAAACAAGCTGCCATCACATTAGCATCATCTCATCTGGACACATTTGTCCCTAAAAGAAGAAGTCTGACATCAGAGTGGCCCCTTTCCCTCCTTTCTCTAATGATATGTAACAGCTGCTGAGCCTGCAATAAATGTGTTTATGTCCAGTTAGATTGCCATCATTTTACAACCCAATCTGATTTCCCCCCTCTCTCTCTCTTTAAAAAAAGTTAGTCACAAGAGACCAGCACCAGCTCCTGCTCGAAGGCATTTCCTGACATCAGCTTTCACTTCACACTTCAGCTGAAAGTACCAGATTTGACAAAACACACAGAAAGCCATGAGAGAAGGCTCTTCACCTTCTATCCAAAAGTGCCTGACAGGAGTCAATAGTGATTCCTTCACAAGGCTGCAATAATAATAAAAAGCTGCTAGATGAAAGTCCAAGGGAAAGCTTTCTAGCTATTCCTTACAATATTTTATTAAAGGTGGGTGTAGAAATGTGGTTGCCTCAGCAAGACACCCCCCCCCGGTTCAAACTCAATCACTTTCAGCAGCTGGTAGTTTAAATACCAGAAGTTAGTCGTCCGTGCACAGATGTTGTATTCTTTACATATAGTGTATAATATGAAAGCAATGAATTCAAAGTTCAAGGTGCTGGTACTTGTAAGAGGATACCTCTTTTCTACAAAGGGGATGGATTGCAATCTTCTCAGCTTTCCTTCCACAATTTTACAGAAACTGACTACAGCGCTTTTCTTTCTAGCTGACAATTACTGACACTCCTTGTCAAAAGCAAATAACTTCCCCCATATCCTTGCAATAGCCTCCCTTTTGTATTTTTAATGTTCCAGGAACCATTTTTGTCAGGGGTGGGGGGTGGGGTGGGGGAGAGATAGTGGCAACTCTGCAATAGCCTGTAGTCTACATGTAAAATGAAATATTTTTAAATAATACAATAAAGGCAGCCTATCCACAATTATTATTTTTAGAATAAAATATCAACATTTTTTATTCATGCCTAGGCTAACATTTGCAATTCAGCAGTTTGCAATATTTAAATGGAATTGAATATGCTATGAGAAAACTGAAGACTGCATCTTTCTTGTGTGAGTGACTGCTGCAAGGAACAATCATTAGTGCCTGCCCGTTGCCTTCATCATCTAACATTAAAGAGGAGAGCCTGTCTAAGGCTGGCTAGATAGTCTTGTCACTTACCTGTGGCTTCCCCCAATGCCTACCTACTGGGAAAGGATAAATATTGTATGCTTCTACAGCTATAAATTATTTGTGACAAAAGCCTGTGCAAGTTACAAAATGAGAAGCTGTTTCTTGTCTAAAAGGACTGGACAAAGAGTTATTTGGAAGACAAAACAAACATTTGAAGTCATGATATGAATGAACACAGCCACTGCATGTTCTTTTGGTGGAACAGGAACTACTTTTACCTGTTCACCATGATTCAGGGTAGTCATTCTGCACACTGAGAAAGGTCACAACCACCAATTTCACATGTAAAATGGTAAATGCAACATTTCTGCACATATCTGCTTCTACCCCAAAATGAGGGAGAAGACAATGTTGAGATGTACAGTAGCAGACACTGGCAGGGCATCGTTTCCTAGCCCTAAAAAAATCACCTAGTAATCATCTACTCATTTGTGTGGAATATTGCAGGGGTTCTGTGGGAATTGGGCTTCCAAAGGTTGAACAAAACCTCCAGGGTCTTATGCTTCATCACTCTGATCTAGAAAAGTATATAAAAAACCTGCGACAGGTTTCCCTAAGAAGTTAAGGATAACTAGGCTTGTAAGATGGGCATACATAGGATTTTCAGGCACTCAGAAGTCCTGGGTTGAACAGCATGATATAGATACAACAAATAAACCTAGCAGGCTCCATTTTAGGTTTAAGTGAGTTTTCTTTGGAAGAGAATAGAAGTGTCTGTTTCTTTTACTGTATCTTATTGTTGTTTTAATATTGTTGTTACCCACCCTGGGATTTATATGAAGAGTGGGATTTAAATATAAATACACATGGGAAGTCAGTGAGGAGTAACCCTTGGTACTGGCTTTAGTAACTGGCTTTGAATCATCAGATCGGAGAAAGATAATAGCAACATGGAAAGAATTGTAAGATTACACACAAACAGATCGGTGATTACCAGTCTTTTTTTTTTTTTTTTTTTGCCAATGCATACAAAAACAGATTAGTTCCAAATGACTCATTGTAAGCTTCTGGATGAATTATATGCATTTCAGTAATTTTCTCTACACCTATTTTCACAGAAGTGCCACAGCTTCTGATGAGTAACACTTGAATGCGTCCTGTTTCCATTATACTCTGTAATGGGTTTTCTGTGGGGTCAGCAGCATATGTTCTCAAAACTTTCAGTATATTTATACCAAAGAAAACACACGCACATCTTGTGCAAGAGGTATGTGATGAATTTCTGGATCCTATAAACAAGTTCCTAAAAGAAACTAATGAGAAAATTATAAAGCAATACTATTCGGAGGAGGTCTTCACTCTATAAGTAGTGCTCGTTATTTCAAGTAAGCTCCAATGAAGGTGTTGTTCATTACCACAATCACAATTCAAACGATGGCTAAATGAAAGCAAGCAAATATCACCTTCTGCATTAGAATATGGGGGTGACTGCCACTAGGACAGCATGCCCTCCACCAGCACTACTGTATCCTGGGGCTTTCCATATTAAAACATCAAAAAGCTGTTAAGTGCACCTCCAAGTGCCTAGGCAAGAGACATGTAGAAAATTGAGTGGCAGTTTCAAATCCCTTGATGCCAGAACTTCTAGCTTTCTGACACCAAAAACTCTTACAAAATGTATTCCCACTAATGGAAGGAGCTCTGGAGCAGTCAGTGCCAAGGTTAACTTTTCTGCTGCCTGTCTCAGTTAGTGTCAGATTCTTTTGGTTACATGCAAGCAAATATTGCATTTTGACATTCCATTGAATCAACATTCCCTTTTCTACCTACACAATTCTGAATTTCAGTTTCAGTTCATTTCCGATATAATTTTAGCCGAATGGGAAATGAGTGTGTTAAATGAGAGCTCTCTTTTATAAACTCACAAGATATTACTTCTTCTTTTGACTCTGAATGAACTATTAATGTCAACAGAGGCAAGGAGAGCATGCATTCAGCCATAAAGTGCACTAATAGAGCTTAATATTAAATACTCTCTAAGTACGTTCTTAATGTTTGTCTTTTCACTGAATGTCAGAACACGACTGACCCCTTTGCTGCTAAATTACTTACTCCCCAAATAGTCTGCCATCATTTTTTTGATTTTCTGTATTTATCTAGAGATATTTCAGTCACTTTTTTAATATATTGAGAATTTAACAGAATCAGAAACCTGCTGATTGATCTCTGGAGTAAGCAGAAAGCCCCTGTCACTGGGGAGGGGATAGGAAGGGAAGACTGCTCCCTGGAAAGGGGAGAAGTGGGTGTGGTGAGAAGCTGCCTCTTCAAAGCCCACACTCTCATCCTCCAACAAGGATGACAGAGAGTGGAAGGCCTGGATGAGATCTGGATGGTGAAGACTTGATTAAACCCCAGAAGGAGAGACCACGACGGAAGGAGTCTTAGGCAAAGAGAGAACAGACTGCTGGCTTAAGGAACAATGGGGCTCAATTCTATTTCCTTGTGATCTGGATGGCACAAAGCTGGAGATGGCTTGGGAGACCATCCAAGTGCTTCATCTTCTTGACCTTGCAGGCCACCAGAAGGCCTATGCCACTGGAGGCTGCTGGCTGACTGCCATTGCCCAAGTTCTTGGTACTTCTATGCACATCTGAGGGGGCTGTAGAGGAGCAGAGTGGCAAAAACCCATCTGTGGGTCTTGTGGGCCTTCTTGTTACAGTCCACTACAGCCATGAGTGGGAACCACAAGTTCCAATTGGTGGGAAATGTACTGTGGCTTTCCCCCTCTTCAGAGACTTGCTGGCCATTGGAGGGCTGGGTGCACTGTTGCTGGGTGAGGTCTCTACTCAAAGTCTCAAAGAAAGCCTCTACTCTGGAGACAAAACTAAAACACCCTGTCACATGTGTAGGAGAGGGAAGTTAGGATCCAAGGAGAGTAAGGTGAAAGGAATTAAGGAATTAAGGAAGCAAGAAGAAGGCTGTACCTTCAAGGAAAAGGCTTCAAGTGAGGGAGAAGATAATAATGAGGGAAATAAACCTGAAAGAATTGTAAGAGTGGGAGCCAAGAGCTGCATAACTGTTTTGTTCAGGCAGGAGCAAAAAACTGATTGGGACCTGCCCATTTCCCCAAAGAGTTTCTCCTCCTGCCTTGTAACCAGAATCTAGCTGCAGCCAGATCGGGTGATTCCATTGCACCAGGAGAAGATCTGCACACAGCAATCAAAAGGAATGAATGCTGAAGAGGTTCTCCACTACTTCTACTACATCATCTGTCATCTTAACCCAAGACCCATTGTTTTGCCTGTGTCAACTACATAATTGTAATTTTGCAAGCCATATCTTACTTCTATAGTCTTTTGCATGGAAAATATATGATTTTCCTTGAACTATGAACCTTCCATTTAATCAGGGATACCTGTGAAGTGACTTCCAGATATTTTGGAGAACTCCCAGTATCCCTGACCACTGGGCATGATGAATGAGGCTGATGGGAATTGTAGTCCCCAAAATCTTTGAAGTACTATATTTGTTACCCCTGCTTTAAGTTATTATCCAAAATACATTTGCTTACTCAAATAATGTCTCTCTGTATCTTGTTACAAGCACAAAAGGAGAAATTAATAAATATGCAAAAATTAAATCTAAAGTTTAGGGCTGTCATTCCTCCAAAATATCTGTCTGTCTGTCTGTCTCTCACTCTCGCTCTCTCTCACACACATGGTATATAATGTTCCTAATACTAGGTACTTTAGTTGTAAACCTGTACCCCCTATTTGAGACAAAAGCTAATTGCATTTCTGTAAAGTGCTTTGAGGATTCCTCTCCCCTTTACAATCAAGTAGTACATAAATTTAAGAAATGAAAAATGAATTCAAAGACATTTACTTTTGAGTAGTCATATATAAGAGTGCACTGTATGATGGAAGTGGACAGAGAGAAATGCCCCTCCCTATCTAATATTAGAATCTGGTGTCATTCGATGGAGCTGAATGTTGGCAGATTCAGGACAAAGTACTTCTTCACACAGTGCAAAGTTAAACTATTGAATTTGGTCTCACAGGTGATAACACCAAGTATTGGTTTTAAATGTAATTTAATAGTCTCATAACAGCATTTGTTGCCTTCCAGTGGCATTACATGGACCAGCCCATTTACAAACCAGGACATATAAGCTTGGGTTGCTGCTGAAGGAGGAAAATAGCATAACTGTGCTTCATTCTTAGCAGTGTCTTCAGACACAAATCATATCTCCTGTGTGAGAAAGCCGAAGTGAGAATAAGGAAAAATCCAGGAAAAGACACATGAGAGTTTGGTGATGACCCGTGATGTTGTGTGAAACAGGAAAGGCTGCATGCACATTGCATAATTTTCAAAGAATATTATTTTCCCCATGGTTCTGGGAACCTCCCAGGTAAAATCCTCAGACCAACAAACTAAAATTCTGAGGTTTCTTTGTGGGAAATAATGCATTTTCTATGTGTCAGGGGTTCAGGAGCAGAGTCACAGGAGAGGGAGGAAACGGAGAGCGAGGGGGAGGAGTCTGAAGGAAATGTCAGTGACGACAGTAGTCCGAGGTCTCTGAGTCTCTCCAGTGACTCGGAGGATTCACAGAAAGGGGCCCCCATGGTCAGGGCAAGGGGAGTGCCCAGGGGGACACCTCGGGAAGAAGGGGCCAGAGGAGACTCAGAGAGTAGCAGTTGGAAATCAGGGCCCGCGTCCCCCCCCGAGGGCAGTAGGGGGGAGGAGTCCCAGGCATCGGGATCAGGTGGAGCGCTGCCAGCGGGAGAACATGAGGCAGGATTGACCACACCTCCGTCGGGGAGTGAGGAAACGGTCATCAGGAAAGTGAAACGCGCGCGCGCGCCAAGTTCAAATGTACAGGAGGGAGGCACAGTGGGCAGCCCGGGAAGAGAGCCAGGTCCTAAAGCCCGCAGAAGAGAGCGGGAGGAGTCAGGGGGGTCGTCATCGTCAGCCTCAGAGGAATCCAGGGAGACAGGGGCCCCGGAGGGCAACAGGACCCAGAGGAGAAAGAAGAGGTGGAGTAAAGCTAGAGTCTTAAACTGGTGTACAGGGGGCGGGGACTCAGAGGGAGCTTCGCCGGTCTAAAGTTTAGACGTAGGGATGGAGCGCTGCGGCGTGGAAATGGAAACTGTACTTCAATAAAGACTTTTGTACATAAATACCAGCCAGCGTTGGTCCTCTGTGAGCTGGGACCAGGAGCCAGCCCTGACACTATGTGATTTAAATGTATGGTAGAAAGTTAAGAATAGGTGGCTGGGCATGTTCTGGAGAGCAAGAAAAGGGGGTTTTGAGGAATGGTGTGAGGAGCTAGCATACCCTCAATGGGCAGCGCAGCCACAATGAAGCATTTGCTTGGAATTTGCTTTGGGCAACCCAGAGATATTGGCTGTACTCCTATGACCAACGTTTGGGTTAACACTTATTCTTTCTTTCTCAATTCTCTTCATTGGAAACACTGATATATTTTGCTACTTCTTGCTTTAATGCTTGCTTCCCTTAAGATAAAGTAGCTTCCTTTTCCTACTTTGGCATATTTCAATATTTTGGCAGCTATTTGTAATGAATAATAATAATAAGCCGCCACCCCCAAACCAATTAGCGCCATTCTTATTTTCTCCTTCGTGTAACAAAAAGAAAAAAGATACAAGAGACAGTTAATTGTATATTATGTTAATAGTCTACATTTTAGGAAAATAAGACTTGAGTAGCAATTTTAAATTATCTTAAATAGAGTTTGGTTGCAACTACCAAGTTTAATACTAGCTCCCTTTCACTTAGTGAAATTCAAGTATTTATCAAAATACAGCAAAACGTTTTACCAAAATTCATCAAAGAGAAAAAAATAGTATCTGAAAAACACTGCAATTTGCAATCTGCTATACAGGTTTGCTCATAAATTATGTAAAGGCCATGAACTAAAGGAGCTCAGGTATTTTCTGAAATACATGCCACTGAGAAAAGTTTTGAAACTAATTCACCATTTGAAAATAATAGTTGCAGGACTTTGAAAGCTGCGGAGATAAGGACTTCAAATTATATGTTGAATAGGTACCCCTGCCCATACGGTCCAGTCGTGTCCGACTCTAGGGTTGCGTGCTCATCTCGCTCTAGAGGCCGTGAGGCGGCGCCGTCCGAGGACACTTCCGGGTCACGTGGCCAGCTTGACAAAGCTGCAGCTGGCGAGCCAGCACCAGCGCAGCACACGGAAACGCCGTTTACCTTCCCGCTAGAAAGCGGTCCCTATTTATCTACTTGCACTTAAGAGTGCTTTCGAACTGCTAGGTGGGCAGGAGCTGGGACCGAACGACGGGAGCTCACCCTGCCGTGGGGATTCGAACCGCCAACCATACGATCGGCAAGTCCTAGGCACTGAGGTTTTACCCACAGTGCCACCCGCATCCCATATATGTTGAATAGCATTGATTATTGCTGAAAGAGGCAGGCTAATTCAATATTGTTGTTATTGATTTGTCATCTTATACAATGCTTCTTACATGCAACTTACAGACAACTTGTGTACACAGCAAGAAAAACAAAACAGCACACCTTCATGCTTAACATTAAACAAGACAACCTCTAAAGCATACATACACTCACAAACAGCAGTAAGCATGAATATCATCATTCTTCAAAAACCAGGCATTGAAAGAATGTTAATGTCAGTGCCAGGTGTACCTTGTTGGAGAGAATCTTCTGTAGATGGAAGGGTAGATGCAGGACCACAGCCAAAAAGGCCCTCTCCTTTGAGGCCACATTCTGAACCTTCCTCAAGAGAGACTTCCCATTAGGCTAGATCAGGCTTCCTCAACCTCGGCCCTCCAGATGTTTTGAGACTACAATTCCCACCATCCCTGACCACTGGTCCTGCTAGCTAGGGATCATGGGAATTGTAGGCCAAAAACATCTGTAGGGCCAAGGTTGAGAAAGCCTGGGCTAGATATTGGGATCCTAAGTCATGCATTTAAACTAGCACTTTAAATGAATTCAAATCTCCCTCCCTACAATCCGTTTCCCCAAAGAAAATCATCACCCTGACTAACAAGTACCAGAAACCAGCAGTACTCTCTAGATCCTGAAATTCTGATCTGATTCTGGGGCAGTGTTGTTTATATCTTGATGCATATGATGAAATAGGCCATTTTCCACAAAAACTTAGCCCACAATTTGTTGGTCTTTAATATGGCAGAATAATTTTCTTTCTTTACTTATACCTATTTTTATGCATATTACTATTTTATTGAGTTTTGTTTCTATGAATCAAACACAACTATAGCAACAAAGAAGCTAACTAAAACAAAACAAAAATAGAGCAGGAAAACAGATCAGAAAGTAGATAATTAGTCCTTTTTCTTTCAGCAACACTGTCTTGATCCAAATCACTGGAGGTGGCAGGGATATAGCTGCTTTTTTGGAAATGTAAAAATATATTTTATTACAGAGCTGTGCAATGTTGTCTTCCTTGTCTCTAACATCCAGATCAAATTTTACAAAGTGGCTTGCTCATGTGGCAACCATCTTCATGCATACAACTGTCTTGTGAAGTTGGTCAACTGTGAACAATTCGTTTTTCATTATGTCAGTGTCCCCCACTTACATGTGATCAACTTGCATATGACCATGTGCAGCACCAGGAATAAATAAATAGATTCAAACTAAGAAATGGCAGTAGTGAACTGCAGAGTCCTTCTGGCTCACCAGGAGGCTCTGCAACTAGACCCTTCCTGGAACCCAAATAGGACTTCAGTGAGGCTTAGGAAGCCCCAAAGAGACTGAGGCACAGTGGAGATTTGTTTAGGCTGCTCAGCCTCCCCACCTAGCAGGTGACATAGCAGCATAAGACACTTTTCTGCTTGTTCTCCAGCCTCCAGCTGACCTCAGCTTCAACTCTAAACAGGTTCTCCCCACATGTGATTTTTGCTTATGTGCACAGGGGCCTGGAAAGTAGCCCCTGTGTAAAGTATGTGGTGGGGGGACGATGACAATGCACACCTATGCTTCCCTTTCTTTTCTGACACGTCATCAGTGAGACCACTGCTATGAGACAGATATTTCTTGGGCAACAGAGGGCCCAACTAGTACTTCCACTGAGGCATAAGGATTTGTAAAAAAATAAAGAAATCATTCACACTCCAAGCCTATTATTAAAATAAATGTTTTTTAATTAATTAAATTAAAATGAAGAGTAAGATTCAAGGAACAAAGGGAAAGAAGGATAGTTCTATAAGGAAATAAACAAACATTAGATGTTTGCTATGCTATTGAAGACTACTGTAGAAAGTCCTAATATGCATACTTGAGGGGGAGACCTAATTATTATTATTATATTGGTATTTTGAGAATGTTTGTTTTATGTAAACTGCTTAGATTTTGGAGATTAAGCAGTACATAAATTCAGTTAAATTAATAAAATAAATAAATTTATTTGCTTTTAATCCTACCCCTCTTCCAGAAGGAGTCCAGGGCAGCTATATGATATCAGGTTTAAAATAAAAACATTAATAATAATAAAATCAACAATCTTCACAAAAGATTGCAAATGACAAATGACTGTTGTTAACATGCTGTATTCTAAAAACATTAGTTGCAAAAATGGTAGGAGACACATTCATTACAAGAAATTTACTCCTAAAGACAGCGAACACATGCAAGTTTGGTCTGTAGAAATTATGCTTGCGTATAAAAGGTGTACATTTTAGATAAATATGTAAGCTTTATAGAAGAGTGATTCCAACTGGCTGTGTATGAGTGATTTTAAGAATCTTAGGGGAAGATGTTAATGCAAATATATTCTTAATCAGGCAAGAATTGTGCTTGATTGGTTTGTTGCCACTCAGAATTGTAGCGCATCTTTTAGCACTAATTTCAATCTACTCTTCAAGGAACCCTAGCCATAAGGAATCCCTTTAAGTAAGGCAAAATAACGTAATCAGGCAATGATTTGTCCACAATATTTGCAATGCTAATTCTGGGGCAGAATGCAGTAACATTAAACTTCAGACCAGGGAAATGCAATAACAAACGTTGCCAAAAGAAAGTTGTGATTGGCTTGGTGTGGAAATATAAACACCTCACTTACAATTTGTTAGAATTAATTAACTGTTGTTCAACTCTATCCAGACCCTCATTAAGCAACCAGAAGTGACAGAGAAATAATTGCAGGGCCTTTGCATTTCACCACGTGTACAGTGTTGTGAATTAACTTTGAAATTTTGGTGGCAACAAAAAGCAAATGTAGGATGAACCAAAAGAAATGCAAGTTGACTGAGAAAACTGCCCTCAGAGACCATTGGGAGAATACTCTATATTTAGTGAATCACCCATGCTGATGAAAGCGTTAATTGGTATAAAGGCTGGTTCGTACCCAATTAACCTTTTGTACTTCAAAAGATAAGTTGTACTAAAAGGAATTCTTGGAATTTCCAGCACAAATGGAAGTTGCCTGTTTGAGAAACACAACGGGTAGGCATAAGTTCCATGACAAAAATAGCTCTCTCTGCTCTGTAATGCTTTGAGCCCCTCTAAACCCAACATTATTATTAGTCACAAAGTAATGGCAAATATCAGCTGGGGAGGAGTGGTTCTTTGGAAGTGATAACATCTTATTTAACACAAAGCTCATACAACAGATGAGCTTTCAATGCCTTGTCTGTTTTTGGCCTGATAAATGCTTACTCCAGAATGGGAGATTGAGCACAATTTTCTCTATTTCTTTTCTAAACAAAGCAATTAAGATGAACTTTATACCAGGATAATTATGTAAACCCAGAGTAAAAAGAGCTCTCAGTAGTACTCTTTATGGCTTGAGATCGACTGCACTTAAAGGAGTCGATGAATTCTGGAATTCATCAGAATAATTGAAATGGTATGTATCAGGCTGATTTGTCATTATGAAAAAATACAGAGAATAGGTGAATACATTGCCATGCATTTGAACATACAGCTTTGCACTGGACCATGTAGACCTACTGAATGTTAGGAATGTTAGACATAAAAATAATAATACTGTAACATTTTATACTGAAATACCAATGAATGCATTAAGAAAGTTGGGAGGGGGTCCTAAATATTATCATTCACCAAATGCAGTCAGGTATCATGTCTAAAATCTGCAGGAAGTTGTATGAGTCTTGAAAGCTAAGGATCTGCACAAGACATTATGTTTCATGAGGCAGAGTCAATCCCTGCTTGCACACTGATCACTTCCTCCTTCCTGGTCCTTTCCCCAAACTCTCCCTTGCAGCATAGGCATGCAGAGGTTGACCAAAGTTTCACACCTGACAATGCTTCACTCTGACTAAGAAACCTAGGAAACACAGGGTCTTTCCAGAGTGAGGCATTATGAGTCAGAAGCCTAGGGCTGCCATACGTCCTGGACATTTCCAGAATTTCAAAGGCGGAATTGACATCCGGGGGGAATTTCCGAAAGGTGGCCTTGTTCTGCATCTTAGACAAGTTAATTGAAAAATCCCTTTTTTTGATGTTTTTGTGGTGGGGAAATCCTCAACAACTTGGGTTTTTTTCCATAAAAAGCTCAGCAACTTTCGAGGTGTCCTGGTTTTTACTTTTTGAAATACAACAACCCTACTGACGCCCTCAGAGAGTACGTGCTCCACTTCTGCTTTGACAGAGTTATAAACAATACTTTGAAGTTTAATGGCAGCAAACTGTTACTAGTTTCTAGTGTTAAACCCTATTTGCCACAACAAACCAGGTCCACCTCTCCCAGTATGTTATGTTTTAAAAAGGATCCTTCTTCAAAGCAGGGCGTGGATGACTAGATGTGAGAAATTAGCAGCCAAACCTAACAAATAAATATTATTACTAGGTCAGACAAGAAGGGGTTGAGTCCACAGAGCTGTACTGCTGATATGCAGATACTAAAACCATAGAAATACAATTGGTAGAGAGGGCTCTATGTGATGTCATTTCTCCTCCTCTCCTGGAGAGGAAGGAGTATTTTGGTATTTCCTGTTCCTTTCTTCATTTGAGCAGTGTTGGATGCAGACATGTCTCTGCTTGCTCCAGGCACATGACTGAAGCTGATTATACTGTAAATATAAGTATTTTGCCTGCATAGATATGCTGCTGTCTTTGCTGTGAACCAATGCATGTTTATAGCAAGTAAAGATTATTTTTAAACTGACTTTCCAGGTGGTTGTTTTTTTTCCTCCCTTCAGATGTCAAGGAGATAAAGAACTACATAACTTTTAGAAGACATCCGAAGGTAGCCCTGTATTGGGAAGTTTTTAATATTTGATATTTTACTATGTTTTATATATGCTGTAAGATGCCCAGAGTGGCTGAGGAAACGCAGTCATCAGATGGGCAAGGTATAAATAATAAAATTATGATGATAATGACGCAGGGTAAGAAGGCAGAAGCTCGCTTATCTCATAGCTTCATAGCTGGACTTGCTCAAAACAATGTTTTACAACCTAATTCCTATGCTTTTAACTTTGCTGCCAAGGATGTGAGGGATAAATTGAAATTAATATATCCTCTTCTGCTCATTAAAACTCATTCTACACCAGATGCTACTGGAGAGTCCTGTAGGAACTTTCTTGACCACTTTGCTACCATGGCAGAGTAACAGCAGTGCCCCCGATACTAAATATTCGCAGGTGAGAGGCCAGGCCACAAGGAAGAGTGCAGATCTGTTGTGCTGCATGACACAAAGTTTTCAGTGTGACTAATGGGTGGTCAGCTATGATATATGCAAATTATTTCAGAGACCAAGATATTAAACCTTCTAAATAATGTATATTAGAACTGCATGCTACAATTATATATGTTCTGTATATCATTGGTTATGCCCTGAGCACCTTGGGAGGAGGGGATGGATACAGCAATAACAACAGTACAGTGGTACCTCAGGTTACTTACGCTTCAGGTTATATATGCTTCAGGTTACAGACTCCGCTAACCCAGAAATAGTACCTCGGGTTAAGAACTTTGCTTCAGGATGAGAACAGAAATCGTGCGGCGGCAGCTGGAGGCCCCATTGGCTAAAGTGGTGCTTCAGGTTACGAACAGTTTCAGGTTAGGAACGGACCTCCAGAACGAATTAAGTACTTATCCCGAGGTTAAACTGTATATATTAGTTGTTTTATAACACATACATGAGCAAAACCACGTATGGGATTGACATTTTTTAAGACAACCAGGGCAACCATAGGAATACAAGTTGTGTTGATAACAAATATGGGTATCAGAAGTTAAGATGAAAAAACTTGTATGATGAGATTGGCACCTTGACTGAACCAGTGTAATAAAACACAGAATTTAATGTTGCTATGTTATGAAATTGGGGTGGGAGGGAAGCAAACTAGATACCACCTTGGAATAATAATTTCAACAAACATATAATAAGTTCAGTATTACAAACAGATACTCTGGACATAATACTGAAGTACACAGCAAAAATAAAAATAATTAGAAAAAAAGAGCTAGCAAGTGCTAGTCTTGCAGCACTGCAAGGAGACACAGCAGTCTAGCTTATATTCAGTTCATGGGCAGTGGGTTCTATTCACCAGGCTAGATGGCTCGCCGCTGGCTCACTCATCTTTCCTACAGAGGATGCTGAGAGCAGCAAATGTGAATTGCTGGATAAGGCAATGATTGTAAAACCTTTCCCCAGCCTCTCAGATGTTCAGGCTGCTACTGTTGCTCTTACTGCGTTAAGTATATGGATATCAGATAGGAACATTTAGCCAGAAAAGTATCAGCCTATGTCAGATTTAAACTGATCTTTCCATAGCATAATTTGTCTTTGCTTGTGTCAATCACTTCTTTTTAACAGAACGCAATTGCTAAAGCTTTAGCACACTTGTAAATGCCTAAAAACAACCCACTGCCTTCAGAGCTTTGCTAGCTATTCACATATCATGGAAGTTTACTGCTCTTGGGAGACATGTACCTTTCAAAAATGGCTAGTAATCTAGAAACACAGCATTTGTTCTCAGCTGGCATTATTTTTCTCAAGCATGCTTTATGGAACTTGGCTCAAAAGGGTAGAAAATGTTATTTTGCAGTGCTGCCATTGTAACTCCAATATCAGAAAGCTTCTGTGGCTTTCCTTCTGTGATGGCACAGTTCATACTTAAGTAGCCATGGACACGAAATCCTGTGGTTTTAGGTAAATTTAACACCTTTAGAATATTAATAATCAGTTGGAAGCAAGCCATGGCACATTGTTGGAAATGGAAGAAAAATAAATTATGGGAGCGCACAAAACTATTTTCTGCCAAGAGCTTAAAACCCTCTATATTAAGCAGCACTGTCATTCATCATTATTAATGAAGTTTAAAGGTGTGGGCTTAGATATCAAATAGAAATGATCTTAAAACATGGCCACATGAGTAGCACCCTCATTTATCAATTCCATCAATAGACTTGAGGAAAATATTAATTTGGAACTCTTCAAATCTGCATTTTACTGACTCCCTCAGCATTTCTGCTGGAAGATCTACTGATGAATGGAGCTGACTAGACCTTGTACTAGACAGTGTCCTCGAAGCTACCAGCATGAGTTTGACCAAACTGCGGGAAGCAGTGGAAGACAGGAATGCCTGGTGTGCTCTGGTCCATGGGTCATGAAGAGTCGGACACGACTAAACAACAACAAGAGTTTGGATTTGATATCCTGCCTTTCACTCCCCTTCAGGAGTCTCAAAGCGGCTAACATTCTCCTTTCCCTTCCTCCCCCACAACAAACACTCCATGAGGTGAGTGGGGCTGAGAGACTTCAGAAGTGTGACTGGCCCAAGGTCACCTAGCAGCTGCATGTGGAGGAGCGGAGACACCAATCCGGTTCCCCAGATTACAAGTCTACCGCTCTTAACCACTACACCACACTGGCTCAAAAAGACCTTGTGCATTATTCACCTAGCATCCTGTGGACTAGAAAGGTGAATCTTTTCTGTCCTAGAAGATGAAGTAAATGTCATGTGAAGCAAATGAAAACCTTAAATGCGTTATAAGTTTAGAGGCAGTCTTAAAATGTAAATATTCATGTTTGGTGTTAGGAGATACAATTCAATTCAATTGCAGTTTGAAGCTTGCTCTTTCTTTACGAAAGATTCATGCATTGGCTTTCTCTATAAGTGGTCTTTAATGACTTCCAGGCACAAACTCTATTTCCCTCCCCACTTTCTGATTTGTTCCAAGAATGTCCTGCTTTTCCTTTGGACATATCTCTTTTCATCAGAGAAATGTTGGAGGATACGGTAGGGTGTTCCTATTTTCTTTGGAGGGTATGGAGTTATGCAAGCCCCAAGCCAAGGAGATAAGTAAATATACAACCTTTAGAAGACATCTGAAAACAGCCCTGTATGTGGAAGTTTTTTAATGTTTAGCTTTTTATGATGTTTTTATATATGTTGGAAGCTGCCAATGTGACCAGGGCAACCCTGTCAGATGAGGATGTCCCTGTTTTCATTGGAGAAATATTGGAGAGTTTGGACTCTTAATCTCAGGGTTGTGGGTTCGAGCCCCACATTGGGCAAAATATTTATGCATTGAAAGGAATTGAACTAGATGATCCTCACAGTCCCTTCAAACTACAATTCTATAACTCTGTGATTAAATTATGAAACTTTCTAAAAGTCCATGTAGGCCAAGAAATCAAATACACAAAGCAATTAACTTTAAGCTTTTTACTTGATGCTATTGAATAACTGAAAGGTGACCCCTGTCAGCCTCCTGATAAGATAATCATTAATACTATTTGTTGTAATTAAGTTCCGTACACTGTAGTTTCACTTGGATTTAGCTACAATTGTGACAGGTGCAGTTCAGCTCAGCATACTGCATTGCAGTGAGATCAAGAAATGTGGGATATTAATCTTCATTTTATTTATTATTTAAAAACTTTTACATACCAAAAAAACCTTAAGTAAAATGTAATATGTAAGTGACCTCTACTATCGTTTATGCTTTGTGTTGAGTGTCTTCTGCTATGGCTTCCACTTAATTTTGAATTTGTACATAGGTGTGGCTGCAAAATTCTGAAAGTGACACTTGCAACTCAGTCCTGGTGTCGTATTCTATGATATCAAGCATAGGATGTGGAACACATCTATATTTTAAAAATATGGAAGAGAGTAAAACACTGCAAATAAATCCTGGTCCTTTGCTGTTTTAATTGATTTTTAAAATCACAGTAGAATAATTGAAATGCAACACAAGAAAATGAATAACATGAATAAAAAGTAGTCATTAAAGCTGTACAACAATTCCATGCAATGTTTTTAGTGCTTTGATTGTTAGGTAAGTGAGTGGCAGTCCCAGAGTTGCTCAGGAATTATTAAAAACCAAAAAAATAAGTGCAGTTTTGATAGCCTCAGTCCGATGTTTTGATTCAAAATAGTGTTCATCTGTATCTAAACATATTGTAGGTTAAGATGTGTCCAAATGCACAGCAAATAGACAAACAACTTTCCAAAATACAGTGGTACCTTGGGTTAAGTACTTCATTCGTTCCCGAGGTCCGTACTTAACCTGAAACTGTTCTTAACCTGAAGCACCACTTTAGCTAATGGGGCCTCCCGCTGCCGCCGGAGCACAATTTCTGTTCTCATCCTGAAGCAAAGTTCTTCACATGAAGCACTATTTCTGGGTTAGCGGAGTCTGTAACCTGAAGCGTATGTAACCCAAGGTACCACTGTATATGGTAGATACAAATGAACTAGGTGAAAAACAGATATCTGCATTTAAATATTGTGAATGAGGTAGAAACATGTTCAACCTCAAGGCAGAAGAGAACAAAATGTTTAAAAGAACAGAAATGTATGCACTGAATGTGTTTTTTCAGTCTTGGTTATAATTTAACTGAAAATCCCATGTGCTGTTTAACTCGGAGATGCTATTCAAATATTTGAGCTCAGTCCCTCCTTGCTTTTAAATTCACTTGGAAGGCCAGATTATTAATTCCTCATGACAGAAAATCAAGATTTAATGAACAGTTGATAGCCCTTAGGAATAACAAAGTAAGTGTAAATGATAGCTCAGACAAAATAAAGTGGTCTTAACACATATAGTTAAGAAATAACATTATACAGAATAATGAATGAGTAGTGAATGTTAGTTTAGACATTCTCCTTTGGGAGAAGTGACTAATTTTTATGAAGTCTGAAAATGTTGATTAAATGCAGTACAAAAATTGCATGTTTTAATATGCAAAGTTCAATAATGTTTTTATATATAGAAGATTTTATGCTATTTGTTGAACTACCACTATCTTTTGGCAAAAAGGAAAATGACAGTTTCAGCAACAGTAAATAAACTTAGAACTTTTTAATTCATGCATTTATGCCCATATATGCTGTTTGAAGATCTTTACTAGTACATATCAGCTACATGATTTGTAGCACGCTGCAAGATATCATTATAGGTATATGTTCTGCTGGTATTCTAAGCACTTATATCAGAGCTCATCCAAGTTTGGGCGTTCATGTTGATCATTTGACCAACATCACGTGGGTTGTAAATGAAATGGTTATGAGATGGCAAAGTGGCTCCTATTCTTCCTCTTCTCCCCCTGCACATCAGTCACATCCAAAAACTAAAGGCGGTACAGAAAATATAAATGCTAAAAACTGTACATACTTTCCTTTAGTCTCATTTTTGCTGGCAGAAATATTATACAACAATGTGAGGGCAACTTGCTTCTATCTTAGCCACCTGAGCCATTACATACTTTAGTTCAGTTGACAGTCTAGTTCAGTTAACCAGAAATATGTCTCAACAGGGAGATGTCTAATTCAAAAGATTAGCTTTGGGGCAGGTATCCTAATTGTCGGTAACTGAAATACAAGGAGAAGGATGATGTGGTGTTGAAAAAAAACCTCTTGCTTACATTGTGCACTGGATCTTGCTAGACCCACTTTTGTCACAAAGACCATAGAATCATAGAATTCTAGAGTTGGAAGTGGTCCTGATGGTCCAGCCCCCTACAATGCAGGAATCTCAATTAGATTATACATGATGGCCATCCAGCTTCTGCTTAAAACTTCCAAAAGAGAGTCCACCACCTCTGTTGGGAGTCTGTTCCACAGCTAAACAGCTCTTACCATCAGAAGGTTCTTCCTGATGCTTAATTGGAGTCTCCTTTCTTGTAACTTAAAGCTACTGGTTTGGGCCCTAGCCTCTGGAGCAGAAGAAAACAAGCTTGCTCCATCCTCCATGTGACAGCCCTGTGGATATTTGAAGATGGCTATCATATCTTCTCTCCGTCTCCTTTTTACCATTGTGAATTCAGTTCAGGATGTGCAGATCTTTGATAAACCATATACATCCGTGGCCTCAGGAGGTGTGCCTCAGGATTTATTTACTGCAGACTGATCCTCCTACTGAGTAGCTACAGTGCAGATAAATTATTTTACTATTTCAGATATGTTTTATCCCCCCCCCCCATTTTTGTGATTTTTGCATTGGAATCCTTGTACCAATTTTACTTAATCAAACTATGCAACTAAGTATTTATGCTTTTACCAGACAATGTACTTCCTGAGAAACTGACTAGAATATAGAACAGCAGTGAAGAACCTTTATTCTTTGTAAATTACAAAACGTAGGCAAATTACCTCTTCATAAGTATTAATCAAGCACAGGGAATGCAAAAGTGAAATATCCTAGATGTTTTGAAGCCTACTAGAATGATTGCTGTAGGCTTTATCCTCAAATATGATACTGTTATTAGGATAGAACATCATGAAAAGTATCTCATTTATATAGAATACAACTGCCCTTTTCCATTTTCTAGAAGTCTGCTCTTAAAATTCTCTCATATTTAATATATATTGTTTTTGGCTGCAGTTCTACTGATGGATAATGGCTTATGGATGTAGGACCCTTCTTTCTGTCAGTATTTTACCTGCCTTAATAATGAAATAAATCTCAATCCAAGAAATATGACGAAAGTTACATACAAGGAACAGAGAGTTAAACAAACTGATGCAGATGAATTTATGAAGCAGCCAAACTTGAAAAATTAACTCTTTAAAATGTTTCAAATCATCAAAACGATAATTAAATATGTGCTTTCATAGATTTTGTATACACAGATTTTTCACATTCAGCATATCTGGTGTTGGTCTTGGCTAAGATGCAAGGCTTGATTTTTAGTGTTTTAGCTCAGTGAGTTCAAGAGTTATAGGTGGAATGGCTCACTGTCGCTGAGAATTCCCGATGATAGGCATATAATTTTTCTCAAAAATAAAAACTATGCTGAGCATTCATTTTAAAAATGGCTGAAACCATTTTTTAAAAAATAAGCACTCGGCCATGAAGTAGATCCCTGCCCTCAACCACATTCAGATGAAGAACCAATCCTTTCACCAATTTCTGTTGATGATCTCAAATAGTTTAGGCTACAGTTTGCCACAACCAATGATCAGAATTAACAAACAGAATCACAGTAAGGTTCTTCAGAGCAGGTATCTCCAGATGAATGATACTTGATTGTTTCCCATAATCATACCATGTTAGAGATAAACAAGTTGATATTGTACATGTTTACTAATGAAGGGTCACCAACATTCAGGTATTTAAACTGTTCATGCATTACTTCCACATTTTTTCTGAAGTGTCCAAGCCCTACAATATTTATACCTTCTGCAATAATGTTTTGCTTGAACGTGTGCTCCATGCAGCAAAAGGCAATTATTTTATCTAGAGACCTCTCCCTAAGGATGCCTGAGATACTGGAATTCAGATTCTGTTAGCAGCTGTCGACTGTCAATCTCTTTTACATAGAAACATAGAATTGTAGAGCTGGAAAAAACCCTGAGGGTCATCCAGACCAACCCCCTATAATGCAGGAATCTCAACACATTGTCCCCCATCCAATTTGATACCATATTGGACCCTGCTTAACTTTGCAAATGTGCTAGCAATTTTATTGCTGTACCAATATGGTTCATGATATACATACAGTAACTCTTACCAGTTTATGTCCAGGGGGGAAAACACATTGTGTTTTGAGCTAGTTCAAACAAGTTTTAATTCTGTATTCAGATGCTTATTTTAAAAAGTTCTTCGTTGGTTATTGTTGCTTTTTTGTTTAGCATGGGAGAAATCTAGAAATATTGCTTTCCAGTAATGGCCAGGGTCACTAGAAATACAATCCACCATACACTTTACAACTTCAAGTTGTTTTGCAGAGGACTCTTATACTTCAAAACTCAAGTAGTTATCCATTTGCTAACTACTTATATGATCTTATTTATCCAACACTTCTGATGAGTTATCTAGAGCAGTTTTTTTCCACTTACCCAGTGAGGGGGGATCCCTAACAGGTCTCACTTTTGGCTACAAGTGACCAGTGTTTGCCAGATGTGACCTACTCTGGGGACAGCATCAGGTGGGGAGTTTGTCAAACCGTATTGCAGGTGTCCTAAGGCAAGCTCAGGGAGGACAGAAATCTCCCGTGGAGCAGAAGGGCAAAAGCTCACTTGATATTGATTTTCAGTATGAAAACAAACCACGAAAGTGGGGTCTCACGGTCCTTCTGACTTTCTGGGTTTTAAGCAAGAGGTGTCAGAAAAGTTACCACAGGGATAACTGGCTGATGGTGGCTAAGCATTCATAGCGTTCTCACTTTTTGATCCTTTGATGTTGGCTCGTTTTATCATTGTCAAGCAGAATTCCCACTAATAGGGAATGTGATCTGGGTTTAGACTGTAGTGAGACAGATTAGTTTTATCCTACTGAAGACATGTTGTTGTGATCATAATCCTGCTCAGTATGAGAAGAACCAAAGGTGCAGACATTTGGTGTATGTGCTTGGCTGAGGAGCCAATGGGGCAAAGATACCATCTGTGGGATTATGACTGAATGCCTCTAAGTAAGAAGTCCCCCTAAATGTAAAGATACCACAGCACTGAGAAGCCTCATTTGGACCCAGATAACTGGCTGCCCAGCTTGGTACTGAGAGCCATCTGTCTCAGGAGTGAAAGTGGCCAGAAGGGGCCTGCCTCTTGCCTGTAGCATGCCGTATGTTCATGGGGAACTCGTTGCTATATCATTTATAGACAACCTGAATCTGGGTCAGGGTTTAATACACAGCAGAGTAGTTGCTCTTCATTCTTTAGCTGCAATTCCTGCATTGCAGGGGGTTGGACTAGATGAACCCATGGATCCCTTCCAACTCCACAATTCTGCAATTATATATTAAAGGACATGTTAATCTATGCAATTTCATATCAATGACACCATGTCATCTGCTGGAATTTACTAAGGCAGACAAGAGTATGCATGTGTATGCATGCATGTTCAGAGTATGCCATAATCCCATCCACTTTGCATGTTCATCTTTGCACTATTCTCATGTATGAAGGCAATACCTACAAGCCTAGCCAATAGCTTCCAACATTATATGGCTTCAGAAAACCACTTCTCTTTCATGAGAAAAAATCAAATAGTGATTTCTGAGTTATAGGGAATTTTAAATTCACCCTGACAAAGACAGTAGTATCAACCTGTGGAACAGAGTGTTATCAGAAAGTTAGGCTACATATAGATGGGAGTTTGGTTTGACTTGCTTTGCCTGAGTACTTGCTTTACCTCTAAAATACTAACCATTTATCCCAATCCTGGGCTAGGTAAAAAAGAAGTCATGCAGCTCTAGATTCTACTAGAAATCTCCTGTCATATACACTCTACATCAACAGTTGGGAAGATAATCAATTTTGAGCCTGTTTTTCCTAAAACAAGTGGATTTTCATTATTTATGAACAATATATAGCCAAATGGAATTTCTACTTGTGGTATATCGTTCAAATCAGATTGGTAGATTGACTCAGCTCCTGGAATATTTTATACTTAAGAATATTTTGTTTCCTATATTTCAGTGTTATGTTTCTCTGTTGTGGACACTAACGGATGAAAGTAAGCGACCAGTCACAAAAGAAATCAGGCAAATGGCATAAGCAAGTTCTGCATGCTCATGAGAAAAAGTAAAATAGAGAGTAGAGCATTTTTTAAAAAAAAATGACTAAAAGAGGTAGAAAATGAGACACAAACACATTTTTCTTCACAATGTAGGAACAATGTTAAACTCTTTCATTAAAAATATGAAAGGCACTTTAGGTATGGTCCATCAGGTTGGTCCTGCTGAACAACCAACAGCTGCTAATAATAATTTAGGTATCACACCAATGGACTTCAACTGGTGGTTTGGGATTCACACCTTGGTCAGGACATAATTCAAGGTGGGTTGAAACAGCAGCACTGGTGGCATATATAAAAAAGAGGTAAAAGAAATATAGAATTGGTTCACAAATGCATGTTTGGGTTAAATGTGGCTCCTGTGTCTGTAAAGAAGATCTAGATGAACGAAATAACAAGATTATTCCGAGAAGGGGTGACAATCCACATTAACCCGACAAGACATGGATGGGAGTGATAGAGCACAGCAGAATTCATGAGGAAGAGTCTGTTGATAACTCAAGTAGGTATGGTGAGCACGTACATTTTATTTATTGAACAAAATGTATAGGTTGCTTATTTATTTATTTTTAAATATCTAACATAATATAGCAAATCTTAAAACAAGTAGCCTGTCATGTGCCCAAATGCACTGTAACTTCTATACTAGGGAACACCTCTGCATTAAGAAACAGAAGTAGAGTGTTACTAGCTCTTATTTAATAGCTACAACTGTTAATGTTTTCTGTAGTAGATGTAACAGGAGAAAACTGCCGTTTGGAAATGCTAGCCACTCCATTTAAACCTCATTCTGGGGATCTGTAAATGGAAATTTCATTTCAATGGATGAACAATCTCAGTAGATGAGAAAAAGAAATTCCTTATTGCTTTGCTACCTGGACGAATAAATTTGTGCTAGAGCACATGTTAATTTACACAAGGTTAAACATGTGTTAGTACTTGGAACTGACAAGAATTGCCAGATTTAAAATCCTGTAGGCATTACATTCTCTTTTTTTACTGCTATTTTTGCTTTCCCACTAATACTTTCCCCCTAATAAATCTTTTAATCCTAAAACTGTACACTTCATTGAGGTCAATAGGAACATAGGATTTCATTTCAGGAATGTGAAATCAATATATATTTATATTCTTCCATTTCTAAACTAATCTACTATCCTATACTCATTTGTCCAGAAGCCTGGAAGGAAAATCACAAATCCAGAAATAAATTTATTATTATCATTATCATTTTTAGTTATCCTTGAACCTAAGGGCCCAGGGTGGGTTACAACACAATATTAAGCACAATAGATTAAACACAGTTCAAAACCGTTTACAATCACAAAAATAAGACAGATCCTAAAAACATGCACAATAGGGACATGGGTGGCGCTGTGGGTTAAACCACAGAGCCTAGGACCTGCCGATCGAAAGGTGAGCTCCCGTCTTTCGGTCCCAGCTCCTGCCCACATAGCAGTTCGAAAGCACCCCTAAGTGCAAGTAGATAAATAGGGACCGCTTTCTAGCGGGAAGGTAAACGGCGTTTCCGTGTGTGGCACTGGTGCTGGCTCGCCAGATGCAGCTTTGTCACGCTGGCCACGTGACCCGGAAGTGTCTTCAGACAGCACTGGCTCCCAGCCTCTTGAGCGAGATGAGCGCGCAACCCTAGTCGGTCACGACTGGCCCTGATGGGCAGGGGTACCTTTACTTTACCTTTTAAAAACATGCACCTCAAGTTTCAAAAGCCAGGGCAAATAAGTGTTTCTTCAGAAGCTGTATAACGAAGGTGCAACTCTGTGGGAAGAGTTCCACAGCTTAGGTGCTGCCGCAGTCCTCTCTTGGGTCATCCTCTCCCTGACTCTCTGAGGATGGAGGAACTGCCAATTTTAGCACCCGAAAGGGTCTGTAGGGATGGAAGCAGTCTTTCATGTACTCGAGGATTATGTCATTTAGGGCTTTAAACACTAATGTGAGCACTTGAATTGGGCCTGGAAATGAAACAGCAACCACTGCAGCTGTTTTAAACAAGGGTTATATGAGATCTAAATGGAACCCTAGCCAGAAATCTGGAGTAACCCAAGTTTCTGAGTCGTCTTCAAGGGCAGCCCCACACTGCAATAAACCAATCTGTAAATTACCAGAGTATGGAGTACAGTGGCCAGGTATTCTCTGTTCAAAAGGGGCTGTAGTTGGTGAAGCAGCCAGAGCTAGAAAAGGCACTCCTAACCACCAAGTCCACCTGGGCCTCTAGTGACAGTGTTGAATGCAGGAGTACTACCAAACTGTGAGCCTGCTTCTTCCGGGGGAGTGCAATCCTATCCAGTGTAGGCTGCCTCCCAACCTCCCAGACTTGAGAACTCAGAACACATAACACCTCTGTCTTTTCAGGATTAAGCTTCAGTTTATTGGCCCACAACAGCCCATCACTGCCTCCAAGCACTGGTCTACCAGATTGATGACACTTCACTTCAAATCTGCTGATGACAGCTCCCAGGAGCTTCTTAAAGATGTAAAATAGAGTGGGGGACAAGGTGGAATTCTGTGGGACCCCACAGGACAACTCACATGGTGCTGAACATTTGCTTCCCATGACTATGTTCTAAAAATGGTCCTGCAGGCAGGAGCAGAACCACTAAAGTCCACCTCCTTGAGATGTTCCAGAAGGATATGATGAGCAACAGTATCTAAAGCCACCAAGAGATCAAAGAGAACAAGTAGCCTTGCACTCCCTCCATCTCTCTCCCAATAAATGTCATCAATAAGGGTGAGCAAGACTGTTACGGTGCCATGACTAGGCCTGAATCAAAACTTTAAAAGATCCCAGTAATCAAATGAGTGTTTTATCTTATACAGTACAAGTTTCAATGATTTCACATGGATTATGAAATGGGAGGTTGTGGGTTGGAAACTGGAGAGGCACTTCCACCACAGTAGAAAATTCAGGTGCTTTCATTCTACTCATCAAAACAGGTATCTGAAGCATGCACATACTGTAGGGCAAGGAGTGCCCCTTTTTCTTCTTTGTGCACAACTTTGATAACTTGCACCTCCTATTCAGGATACATTTACATGTGGCATATTGGGGGGGGGGTTTAGCAGCACATTGTGTCAGATCAGAGATTAAACTCATTGTGTTTTTGTACTCCTTACTCTCCACAAATTCCTAGTCATGGGAATTGAGCAATCAGGATTATTGGTTGCTGGGAACATCAATTATTCTTTTTTCGAGCATATGCAAATTCAGATATTGCAACATAGGTGGGCTCATATTATTATTATTTGAATTAAAGCTTATTCACAGTTGAATGAAACTTGGAGTCCAAAGCAGTATCTCCAGCAACCAAATTACCTAACCTTCTATGACCTTTATTTATTAATTGTCGTCCTTACCAAGACTGTAAAGAAACTTATTGGGCTATAGTCCAGTAAGATACATATCCCTGCATACAGATTTTCCAGAGTGTCAAATATCATAGCAAAAATCACAAAAATGTCAAAACTCATTCATATTTAATAAAAATAAAAATTATAGAATCCATTACTCCTCTGACAGCTGTGACAAAGTCTTAGCCTTAGGTACAGTTTATTTTCTACATTTATAAGCAGAGTATGCATGCATGTATATGTAAAACCACATTTCATATTCTGCCAAATATGATCTAATAGGGTGGAAAGCTGATTTTATGTATATATCAATAGTCAGAGATGCTGAGCTGGCTTTTCCCGCCTCAGAATATAGCCAGCTACACTTCATGTTTCCACTGGCAAATTATATTTGACATTTAATTTAAAAACTAAGTTACCCTAATCTAAAGCTCTAGTACAACAACAGTGATAAAGCAGCGAAGCTGTCTATGGGAGCAAAATGTGTTTTTTCAGTTCAAGATCATTTTAGTTATAAGTAATTGAAAATGCAATTTAGAATTCATTACTTTGGATGGTTAATTACACCAGAACAGCTACTGTTCCGCGTGATGATGAAGAAATAAAGTATAATAATTTTCCCTCTAAAAATGTATTAGATATATAACAGCCAAGAAACAATACAAATTATGGTATGCATTTGACAAATAATAATAATACATGTACTCACTTTGCATTTTAGGCTTTATGCCTTTCTACGTAGTCTGTTTTCCACAAATCAAATATTTTATACATGCAACTTCTAGCAGGTTACTTCATGTGCAACAAATACATTTGCACTTTTACATTGCTTTAAAGCAGTGCACTGGTTTCTTTACAGTATTTCTGCAATTTTTCCATAGGCTTCCCTTTCCATTATACACAAGTGAAGAGAAAGTTCCAAATCACTATCAACAGGCATTTAGTTCTGCTCTGATTTTCTTGCCTCACCTGCCACTTCGGAGAAATGTAGGAGAGGAGGATGATAACTCTGATTAGATGATGATTAGAACAAGAGCAGAAAATCTTCCAAGCTTCCAAAGCTCTTTTACTGCAAAAGTGAACTGATAATGGTCAAATCTGCACTTAGCAGCCAATTGATATGATCTCATTTTACAAGCCCAAATTAGTATGAAAGTTGATTTGTTCTGTTGCTTTTGGCATGCAGAAGCAAATATTGAGAATTCCTGTGCTTGGGTAACCAACTTTTCTACTATTTTTCAAGACCTGTAGAGTCACTATCTGGACACATCAAAACATTCATAAACCAAGTTCACATCCCAAGATCACTGGAAAGTTTTCTTCAGCTTTACACCCATTTTCTAAATTATGTTCATGTACATTTCTCCAGGACCAAGGATGGGGGCTCTGGGCCCTTTAGGGACCAAGTCACTACTGAGGAAGAGAAAAAGGAACAACTTTTGCTATTCAACACAGCTTTTATCCTGTATATGTATCTCATATAGCAGGATCTGGTAACACTGGCTGAACACAAAGATTGGAAAGGGGGTGGGGACACATAAAAAAATAGTGATTAAATCTTCTTCTTTTTTTGTATTTTCAGATAGGCTTTCAATCTTCTATGGGAGCTTGAATGCTGTGACAAACATAGATCCCCCCCTCCACCTCACGCTGCCCCTGGATTAACAAAGGTTTTGCTAGTACTTAGCAAGGCTTTGTGAAATTGCTACATTAATGGTATCAGGTGATTTGATGAGTGAACTATTTAATGAGTAAACGGTGCAAGAGGCTGGCCTGACCTCTAGGCCCCTTTTCAGGCAGATGGCTTTTCTTTCCCGAAACCCATCTCATGAAAAACCTAGGGAAAGAATTGCACAACAGCTTATTCAGAGCAGCCAGGCCATTACTGCTCGTCTACTGCAATCTATCTTCATCCCTTTGTAAATATTTCCATGGGAGATCCTTACTTTGAAAGCGATTGTGGCTATACACTGAGTTAATAGCAGGGCTTCAATGAAGTATGAATGTATGTATGCTTGGTTTTCATATCATTACTGAGCCTAAAAAGGTCTCTTGAAGACTTGCACAGTGGTACCTCGGTTTTTGAATGTAATCCGTTCCGGAAGACGGTTCAAGTTCTGAAACATTTGAAAACCAAAAATTCAATAGCCGACAGCTAGGCCTCAGGATCTTGCACTCAGTGGAAGCCACGTGGCATGTTCGACTTCTGAGGCGTGTTCGAAAACCAAAGCATTTACTTCCGGGTTTATGGTGTTCGAAAACCAAAACATTCGACTTCTGAGACGTTCGAAAACTGAGGTACCACTGTACTTTGTTTTTCCTAGTTACCATTTAACAATCATCCAAGTGTTTTATCTAGGGAGACTTGCCATGTTAAAAGACATAGCTATCACAATGTACAATATTGCTACACCCACTTAAATTGCTAATAGGCATATAATTTCCCAACTCACAAATGAATACAATCATGTGTTTCAACCACTTCATGCTACATAAGCAAAAGAGGTGCTGCTTGTGTAACAGACATCCGATTACGAGTGAAAAACAGATCTTAGAGGTATATGACTTTAGTAGAAAGTCATTGGAACCAGGAAGGACTTTTTCCATTCATTTTTCAAAAAGCAGAATAAACAGGATGTGAAATACACATCCTAAGGCTAAAAAAACCCAGTTTCACTGGGGAAACAATTTAGAAGGCAGAGGGGAAAAACAATGCTGATTTAATGTTCAGAGAACATCACTTTCAAGTAATATTTTAACAGCATTTTGGCACCCATTTGGCACCTCTGCTAGTTTAATCATGTACAATGACTCACTTCCACAGAATGATTCACACACCCTTTAAAATAAAGGGATCTGTAAATTTCAGACCTAATCTTTAGGAAATTATTTTTTGAAAAATAAAAAATAAATAAAAAGTGAACAGTTCTGAAGTAGTTATGGAAAGCACTCATTTTTAATGTGAAGTAACGAAGAGAAAGCAGTGGACTTAGAGAAAAGCTGCAATAATTTACAAACTAAACAGTTACCATGAAGATCAATAGTTTATATTTTCAGCTTTACTGTGCACAATTTTTTTTTGAATTATTGTTATATAAAAGTCAAACTTTAGACTAAAAACAATAAAATGTCAAATGCTGGCATTTAGGTAGAAATGCTGATGAAACATCGGATAAAATGAATGTTGAGAAGTCTATGACAGACTGTTCCACCTGTTCAGAGCCCCACAAATTATATGTAGATATGTCACATGTTATTTAAAGTAAGTGTGTGTGGGGGGGGGAATCCTCTGAGCAAAAATAAAGGGATGTTTTGGATCCTTTATTTGACTACCTGAGGAAACATAAGTTAAAAGAATATGCAATATGCTATCAATCATAAAAAGGTAAAGGTACCCCTGCCTGTACGGGCCAGTCGTGTCCGACTCTAGGGTTGTGCGCCCATCTCACTTAAGAGGCTGGGGGCCAGCGCTGTCCGGAGACACTTCCAGGTCACGTGGCCAGCGTGACAAAGCTGCATCTGGCGAGCCAGTGCACCACACGGAAACGCTGTTTACCTTCCCGCCAGTAAGCGGTCCCTATTTATCTACTTGCCCCCGGGGGTGCTTTCGAAATGCTAGGTTGGCAGGCGCTAGGACCGAGCAAGGGGAGCGCACCCCGCCGTGGTGATTCAAACCGCTGACCTTTCGATCGGCAAGTCCTAGGCACTGAGGCTTTTACCCACAGCGCCACCCACGTCCCATTATCAATCATAATGTTTCAATAAACTTTATGGAAATCATGACCTGTCCCTTTTTAAGGTTAGGGGGCAGGATGCTGGGTGAGGAGTAAACCATGCATTCTAAACTTCACTGAACATTCTAGGATTTTATTTTCTAAATTTATACCATATATTGTCTCTAAGGAGCTGGAGTCAACACGAATTTTGTTTTGCCCTCACAACAACCCTGTGAAGGAGCTTAACCTTCACCAAGTGCAAATTTGAATTCTGGTTTTCCCAGCCCTTGCTCCAACCACTATGCCATTACCAGCTCTACTACCAACTCTATACATAGGGGTGAGAGATCAGACTACTACTTTAAAAAATAAGTGGGTGTTCCTATGTATCTGAACTGAACAGCTTCTGGCCACTTTTCTAGGCTATTTATGTTTAAATGTGTACACTATAACTCTCATATTCCCTAGTATGTACTTTTTGAAGCTCCTTGTATAAAGTTAGCAATGCAAGCACTCTGGGGTGAAATTACTAGGATCACTCAAGCCTTTCAGCCTGGATCATTCTGAAAGGGATACAGTGAAAAAATTGGGTGTTCCTTTCTCCCTCTCCTCTCCTCTCTCTCTCTGTATATAAATTTATTTACGCTGGAGTAAAAGTACCAAAATTATTTCAAACTGCTATTCATTTTCTATTTTCAACTGCTATAGATTTAACATAGTGTGATACAAGCAGTCAAGCTCATAAAGTTTTAAAGGTTTCTATCTACCAATATTAGATGGCTTGCTCACTTGGCAAACACAGCTTATTACACAAAATGTATTTTTGTAGAGGCTTTCACACACTGGTGACTTACAGCAAAGTGAGAGAAAAGCCTAGGCTATAGATATTGCAGCAGGGAACTTTGAGTTGGTATCATTTAGAGAATATTGGGGATCTTGATGGAGCAAACATGATTAGCTTTCCATCTCTGGAGATTTATGTTCAAACTAATGGATGTCTCAAGAGTAAAGTCTAGCTATACAGTCACATACATTTTGGACTGCACATTTCGCTAGGTGTAAATCTACACATCACAACAAATACACTCCTTTGGATTGTGATGTCTATGATCTGAAGTGTTGTGCACAGTTCTGAAATTTGCTGTGGGATTTATCTGCCCTGTATTTAGTTCTTTACCATTCACACTTATCCTCACTAAAACATTCTGAGATAGGTTAGATTTCAAGTTAGTGACTTGTCCAGAGTTCTGTTTCATCAACTGTCCCAGAATGGTGTGGTCATTGATGCTTTTTCAAAATAAGGGTAATCTGACAACCGTAGACAATACAAAGTAACATCATTCTTTCCTTCTTGCAAATTATCAGTGTTTTGTTCTGTGTGTTTTTTAAAAAAATAAAAATAAAGAATTACATGTTTTATTGAGATACTTTAACAAAATACATGATTAAGTTTCTTTGAGAAAACAACGCCAGGGATAATACCGGTAATTTAAAATAAGATATTCTCCACACAAGAGCCCTAGATTCTTTCTGTGGGGGAGAGAGCATAGGATTATTTTAAAGTTGAGTGGGTATACACATGTTAAAGCAATAGAGTGGCTGCCAGATTTTGGGACACAAATTTCATAACATGCTTTTAGCAGTGAGCGTTTATGCAGCAATGTGGTGAATTTATGAACAGAAAAATGAGAAATCAGTTCCACCCCTTGCTCACAATGCCTACTGTATCCCTTTTAAAAGAATTAAAAGGGCAGGCTTAAAAGTACCAGTATTTCTATTTGAACTAGTCTAGCATATTCATAGACTTGCATAAACTGTAAGGCCTCCCACACGGCCCACCTCAATCTTTTCAGCATAACTCCAGCAACACTTTGGATTAAGGAGAGAAGGAGAAAGACAAAAGAAGCGCAACAGAGTTAAAAGACCACATTACTGCAGCCAGAAAATAAGAACCTTTCGTTTCTGAAGACAAACATGTTCTGAATAAAATTTGTGTTGTGACAACTCACATCTTTGATCTGGTTTTGTTTCATTCTCTGAATTGATGACAGAGCAAACAGCTCAGCTAGTCATTGCGATTAAGAGGTCAGACACTGAATTCAGTACCTATTTTATCTATTTTCTCCTCATCTGGCACTTTAGCTTTCTAAGTTATTCATATCAGCAGGGGGGCTATGGATGAATACCACCCTCTGTTCACAAACAGAGACAAGCTTCATTATCAAATATTGCTCCAAGTAAATAAACTCAATAGGTGCTCATATAATCCTGGGCATATTTACTGCCTTTCAAACTCAATTATTGTTTTATTTTTTCTCTTTCTCTCTCCTGGCTTCTCAGCCATTAATTCCATTTTGAACAGCTTTTAAAAAAGTTTAAAGCCTTTTATAAAGGGGGAAGCACTTTTGTCCTTACACAAAGAATAGCAAAAGGAAAAAAGGAAAAAAAAGGTACTCCTGCGGACTGGGTCCGTTAAAAATCAGATTATTTCCACAGCATTCTTCCATTGTTCACCTGCCAGTAAAATATGTACTCTCATTGTCTCTGTTTGAATGCCTATTTTTATCCAGCTGAGGGTATATGGTCATTTTTGTATTTTATTACTGACTTCTTAAGGGTTTCTCTCTCTCCCTCTCCCCCCCCCCTTTCTAAGGCATGTTTTTCTACTCTCAAAACTGGGCCACATGCCTCTAAGGAGAAAGTAGTGCATTATTTCATTCCCACCTTTTCTTCTTTTTTGGCATCTTTGAGGCCTGCTATGCCCAGAAGTGCTTCCACTCAAGCTGGACCATCAAATCAATTATCACAGCAGTCTGCTTTCTAAATATGAATGGCAATGAATGACAACAGGCAAAGCAAACTTTCAGCTTTGATTTGTCATTGGTAATGTAATTTTTTTTTTGTTCTTGTTCTTGTTTTATAGATGTTTCTTGGAGGCTGGTAATTTGGCCGAACTCTTCCCCCTGCTGTCTGCAGCTGCACTGTTAGATGCTGAGATTTAAAAAAGAATAGAAGAGTTTCACCTTTCCAGAGCCAAAGTCACAACAGAAAAATGGTACGGAGAGCCATTATAGCTATGTGGGCATGTCCTGCTGACCCCCTCTCTGGATTGCTTTGGCCTCAGAGGAAACATTGCAGTACAACACTACCACTCATTGGATCTATTTAGTATTCTTTACTCCTTCAGTATTTGAGAAATCAATTGTTTTCCACTGGTTGTATTACAAAACAAGATCCCAGTTAAATGAAGTTTTTTCCTTTAATAAACCACAAACATTAATGGCCAAGTTCTACACTTTCCGTGCAATTCTTATCATAATTTTACCTCTTATGTATAAAACATGAATTGTTCTGGCCAAATGCTTATGAAAGCAGATTTAAATGCAGACTTCATCTTTAAAAATGGTTTAAATGCTGGTGCCAATTGTGTGAGAAATCTTTATTCCATATTCTGATGAGAAATGAGTTTCACATTCTTTTCTAAACAGAAAAGACTTCATTAAATAGGTTTCACAAATTACATGTGTCAGATATTGTAATATTTATTTTAACTGAAGTGGTTAATCAGTTGCAATGAAAATAGTCAATTAAACCTTAATTCACCTACAAGAAGCTTTTGGACATCATTCTCCCCCCCCCCCCTTCTTTGCCACCAAGGACACAAAAAGTCCTGGTTATTTGGAAAACTGCATTGAAGGATTCAGCTAGTTCAAAGAGCTTTAAACTAAATCTTGAGGGGGAAATACCTGGTTCTGAGGATAATAGCTTCATTGATGCACAGAAAATTGAGGCGGTGCACAGAAACTTGCTAAAGGGCAGGAAACTACAAGAAGGAAGCAGCTGAGGGAATGAATCATGGTTTCAGTTGTCTCTACCCCAATGCACAAAGTATGGAAAACAAGCAAGACAAATGTGGCTCTAAATAAAGGATAATAATACAGGTGAATATGACCTAACAGGCTTTACTGAAATGGTTGAATAAGACTCATGACTGGAACGCAGAAACTAAGGGGTAAAAAGTGTTGGAGGTAGAAACAAGGGAGAGCAACCACCAAGCCAGAGTGAAAACTTGGATGCTGCCTTCCTATGGCAAATTACCAAACATTAAAAAAGGATATAGTAGTCATACTGGACTTCAACTATCCTGATATGTGTTAGAACTCAATCTCTTCCAAGAATATTAGGTCCAACAAATTCCTCCATTGCCTCGCTGACAATTTCATTACCCAGAAGGTCTTGGTCTTCCCTAACAGAGAGGAACTGATAGGCAAGGTGGAAGTACTGGGAACCTTGGAAGTAAGGCAAACAATTCCAACAAGAAAGAAAAGTGGGAGGCATCTAAAAGACCCAACGTAACCTGCCTGAGGCATGGAAGATCTGTAGGGTTGGAAGACTTCTTCCCCTGGAGATGGAGGCAAAACTTCAAGACCCTCCTGTCACATCCAGAGGGAGAACATCATCCTGCGGAAAGGATGTCCTCAAATGTGATCAAGTAAACATGTTCTACACCTTTTAGATTATATATTTTAATTATTATTTTTTAACTGGCTATGTTGGTTGTTGGGGTATTTGATTTTCTTCTGCTTTTTACTTATTTTATCATTAGAATGTTGATTATATTGTAAACTGCTCTGAGAGTCCTTGGGACTGATGTTCTGAAAATAAGCAAACTGCTTAATGGACTGCTCCTGCTGGTAATTTCCAATTTTAGGTTATATTAGGTACAGTGCAGAAATTTGCTACAATGCACAAATGTTAAGAGATAAAAATTTACATAAAAAAGAAAACTCTTTTCAATGAGTTTGGATATGAATCACCTCAGGCCAATTCTATAACAGAAAAATTGTTAACGAATGTGATCTGTTGTCTCTTTTCTATTTGACCTAGGCTTTTCTATTTGACCTTCTCTTTTCTATTTGACCTAGGCTTTTGCATTGAGAACAGAATATATTTTTAATTTTATGTGCGTGGGCACTTTAGTAATATTTATATGATAACTATATGAAGAGAAAAGTCCTGCTGATCCCAAATTTCTCCTTAAGTGATACAAACACTTCAAGTATATGCAAGGAATCCTGCTGCACGGGTAGAGTCTGGATTATTTACAAAACTACAATGAAGAGAATAAATTAGACAATCCAGCAACATAAATGGAAAAGGCTTCCAATTCAGCAAATCGGAATGCTCTGGTGTTAATTCCCTTCATCAAATTCATGATCAGCACTGAAATGTAAAATCCAGTGACCAAGTTGCCTGTTCTTCTGAAATAATTCCTGTTCTACAACTAATAATTTATTTCTATAACCAAGATTCAGAATACAAATTATCTTTAAGGATCTTTTTATGGTCTTCCATTGCATGTGACTTGTAATGTTACGGGATTTAAAGTAGAAGCTGCTGCATTATTAGCAAGCACTGTGAAAACACATGCCAATACACCACTATACATAATTTTATTTTAAGAACAGTCTTCCCATATAAGAAATAAAAAATAAAAGAAACAGTAAAAACTCAGTGCATATATACCTCCACATTTGGTTACAGCAAACTTAAGAGCAAAACAAGCAGGCAACAGAAAATCTTCCACAAGTATATAATCCATAACAGAAGAACAAGTAAATGCTAAGTGAAGCAATTAGGGAACAATAATAGAAGTAATCAACTAACCAAGTATAAACAGAAGAAAAATTAACTCAGCCTCTAATCTCATTCTATAAATCCTCATGGATGAAGCCAAACATGCTCTTTGACCAAAACATACAGTATTTAATAAGATAAAACTATATCACATAAGAATTCCTTCCCTTCCATTGACAAGTGCCGTAATTTTCGCTCCATAAGACGCTCCTGACAATAAGGCACACCTAGTTTTTAGAAGGAGAAAGCAAGAAAAAAAAAATCTGTGCAGAGCATGCAAGCGGCTCTTGCTTTTCTTGTTTTAAAGCAAGCAAAGCAAGAGCTGCTCACATGGCTGCTCTCCCACTTTGCGCAGCTCTCACTTTCTTGCCCATCCCTCCTCCCGCCTCGCTGTAAAAGAGGAGGAAGAGACACCGGGACAGGTCCCTCCTTTGGCAGTCTTTACAGAACTTAAGCTTATGGTTGCCATCAATTTGATTTTAATTAATTTTTATAATGGAATGTTTTTAGAATGTTGCACTATTTTATTGTTGTTAGTCGCCCTGAGCCCGGCTTCGGCTGGGGAGGGCAGGATATAAATAAATGTTGTTGTTGTTGTTGTTGTTGTTGTTGTTGTTGTTGTTGTTGTTGTTGTTATTATTATTATTATTATTATTAATTATTTGCTTTCTTTACAGCGAGGTGGGAAGAGAGATGGGCAAGCAAAGTGAGAGCTGCACAAAGTGAGACAAAAGCCATGTAAGTGGCTCTTGCTTTGCTTGCTCCCTTCCATCCCTCCTCCCGCTTTGCTGGGAATCCAGAAGAGCAAGAGGCGTTAGCAGAGCAGTGCAACGCCACTTGCTCTTTTGGCTTCCCAGCAAAGCAGAAGGAGGGACGGAAGGGAGCCCTTACAAGAAGCCCCTTCCATCCTTCCTCCCTCTTCGCTGAGAAGCCAGCAGAGCAAGAGCGACAGACAGGAGCCATGGCTTCAGCTGTGGAGGCATGCCTCAGCTCATGACTGCAGCAGTAGCTGAGGGATCCCTCTGTCACCCAGTGCATTCACTCCATAAGACGCACAGACATTTTCCCTTGCTTTTTAGAAGGGAAAAAGTATGTCTTATGGAGCGAAAAATACGGTAAGTTTTCCCATAAAAGCCACTCACCAAATCTGAAAATATCACTCTTCCATCAAATTACCTGTTACTAATTTCCAATACAGTACTGGGTTACCAGCCTAAGGGCTACAATTAAAAAGGAAACTAATAAACTCTTACAAAGTATCTTGTTGTTGCCATCATCAAAAATGGACAGCAGCACCATAAGTGACTGGTGTCACAGCTGACCCATAGTCAACTGGAGCTCATGAAAAACCTGCCAAAAGGAGCTGTCCCACCCTCCAGATCTAACTGACAGAGAAGGGAACAACCCTATAACCACTTTCCAAGAAAACTTATGCAATAAACGAAGTGGGGGGGGGGGATACCATCATGTGAAAATGCAGACCTACGGGGGAACTAAACATCATGTGCTGTATATAAGGCACAGGGGGCGCCCTAAAAACTACATCCATGTTCCTCATCTTAGAAGAGAAGGCATCAGATCCAGAGAGGAGTCATCCTGTCAACAAAATCTTCTCTCTTCCACTTTCACATACTTCTGCTCCCAGAATCTTCCAGAGACCATTCTTCCATTTTTGGGATGGCTCTGCTTCTGATAAGCATGATCCAAAAATTATTCAGATGGCTTTCTAAGGGGAGGGGCCACCGTGCACTCCCAGACCAAATTAGAAGAGCAATGATGCCTTAATGCCAACAAAATCAATGTACAGTGGTACCTCGGGTTAAGAACATAATTCGTTCCGGAGGTCCGTTCTTAATCTGAAACTGTTCTTAACCTGAAGCACCACTTTAGCTAATGGGGCCTCCCGCTGCTGCCCCGCCGCTGGAGCACGATTTCTGTTCTCATCCTGAAGCAAAGTTCTTAACCCAAGGTACTATTTCTGGATTAGCGGAGTCTGTAACCTGAAGCGTCTGTAACCTGAAGCGTCTGTAACCCGAGGTATTCCTGTGTATCAATTTATTATTCTGTTAACAATAAATGAATGAGAAGAAAAAGTGTGAATCAAACGAAGAAAAAATGGATTTTTTTTTATACAGGAAGGAAAAGGTGAATATTCTATGGCTTTTTAAATGTGTTTCTGGGATTGGGGTTATTTGTGTTTGTTTTCTTATGTATTCAGTATTCTCACTTTTTATTTTTCTGTTGTAAACTGCCCTGGGATCTTCGGATGAAAGTTGGTATACAAATTTAATAAATAATTATCTCCTTGAAAGGATTTGTCTATTATCCCACATGTGTGGCACATACAGATTTTTTTGGTCTTTTTTCACAAATACAGCAATTATTCTGATCCCAGAAGTAGAGGCAGCATGAACTCTGGGAGCCTCTGAGAACAGAAAACCATAGTATGATTTTTCCATATTCTCAAGAGGGTTTCAGAGAACATTCCTTCACTTCAGGATATGTCAGAGCAGTATTAATCCTGGGTGATCAGGACTTCACAAGACCAGCACCCCCTGCAAAATGTTCCTGCCCAAACTTATGCCTGCAGAGGACAGCATATGCCATAAGGGTACAACATCTATTTTGTAGTGTTAAGCAAAGATGTGTGGAATGATTAAACAGTCTATGACCTTTTAAACTGTGGGAAAGTTATTGCTTTATTTGTTGCTATGTTATACATTTTTGTTTTTATATTGTAAACTGTCCTGTGATCCTTGGATGAAGGGTGGTATAGAAATTTAAATAATAATAATAATAATAATAATAATAATAATAATAATAATAATAATGTGAGGGAAGCCCGAGTGACAGCACTGCATATTATCTACAATGTGGTAATTTCTCTTGAACACTGCTGAGGTCACTGCCCCCTAAACAGAATGGGTGATAATTCCTACCATCACCTCAACAGATGCCCATCAATGCCAATTGTGCCTCTGCTATGGCTTGCTGAAACCATCTGGATATGGTGTTTTTTGTGAACTCCTTGCCTGCTAATAGGCCACTAAAAGTCACAAATAGGGAATCAGACTTTCTGTATGTAGCTGTTCTAACCAGAAACAAAATGCTCTAATTCGTACCAATTCTGTTCCTGAGAATGAGCCAGATTTGGGCAGGAGGCAATGCTATCTCATGAAGCCTATGGAAAACAATGTTTTCTTGTGGTATGAAAGATGGATCTGGCTGAAGAAACATTTTGTCAGAATGGAAAACACACAACTGAGGTCTGGAGAAGAGAGGTCCCAGCTCCAAAATCCTTCTAGCTGATATAATAGTTCCTCAAACCACTGTTCTAACGTCAAGCAGTTTTGAAAAAGATATGGCTATGGATTCAAGTGGTCACATAAGAGCCATAAGGGTACAATTTCAATTCCATATATAATTCCCTCTTAGACTGGTCCTGCCTAATGTTAGGAGGGGTCAGTTCAGAAGGCCACACTTGGAATGGGAGCAGGAAAATATTTAAAAGACTTTTAAATTTGCAACTGCAAATGCTGCTGACGGCTGCAATTTTGTTCAGCCCTGCTTGGAAGAATCACAGGGCATTTTATATGACTTTTCCTCCTGGCTTTCTCACCTTTATTGAATACTATGAAAGTAAGGCCTTCCCTAAGATGCCGTACAATCTGTTGATCAAAACTTTATGAGACGACATTAACCTGGAGCCGGTGCAGCTCGGCCAGATCCTTTCAGCTACTAGGTTATCAAATGGAACAACTCTGGTCTTGGATGCAGGACTGGTCCCTAGTGAAGTAGGTACTTTGTATTCATGAGTTTCCTGTGGTCATAGGTCAACATATTTATCATTTTTTGGAAACCATAATTGTCTTGGCCAATTGTCTTGGCTATAAAAATCACCTCCATTCTTTTAAAGTTTTCAACTGTTTGAGGCAATAGGGTGGGGGATATAAAGAAAGGACTTTGGCCATGCTTCCACTTGCACACTTCCACCCTGTCAAAAAACCTTGATATGAACCTTGGGACTTGGATGTTGACTATAAAGCAAACAGGTCCTGGTCTGGTTGATCAAATTGCTGAGATATTTTCTGAAACACTCATGGGCTAACTGTCCTGACAATAGTCCTGGTTTACCCAACCCATAGCTATGTATCACTAAAAGACTGAATTGATGGTGGATGCCTTAGAAGCCACCATTTGTGATTCAAAACATTTGTGAATGACAACTTCTATTGTTATAGGAAGTGGTTTCTTCAAATCTCTAGTTTGATAGCAGCTTCTTATTTTCAAGACAATCTCTGTTTCCTTGCACCAGCTGCTCTTTGTGCCAGCCAGCTCTCCAGCCGTTCCCATAATATTGGTATTGTATTAGTTTCTAAAATAATTTCACCATGATTATATTGTAGGCTTTGGCAGGGACATGTGAAAATCAAGAGAGGGGAGGGAAGCAGGAAAGGTGTCTGCATTTCTTCATATTGGCATGTGTGGAAAACACATCCAAGCTCCCTCCAGTGACGTCCCTTGGTCCTTGACACCACTAGTAAGCATCACCTCACTTTTTGCAGTAAGAAGGTAGAGTGATAGCTCCTGGGTATGTTCATTCCTATTAATACACTGAGTCATAAAGGTAAAGGGACCCCTGGCCATTAGGTCCAGTCGTGGACAACTCTGGGGTTGCGGCGCTTATCTCACTTTACTGGCTGAAGGAGCCGGCGTTTGTCCGCAGACAGCTTCCGGGTCATGTGGCCAGCATGACTAAGCTGCTTCTGGCAAAACCAGAGCAGCGCACGCAAACGCCGTTTACCTTCCCGCTGGAGCAGTACCTCTTTATCTACTTGCACTGTGTGCTTTTGAACTGCTAGGTTGGCAGGAGCAGGGACCGAGCAACGGGAGCTCACCCTGTCGCGGGAATTTGAACCGCCGACCTGATCGGTAAGCCCTAGGCTCTGTAGTTTAACACTGAGTCATAGGGATGTGCTAATGAGAGACTGAATAGGCTACTGTGGTCAGAGCTTCCTGGTAACATACATATCGACATAAAAGACAATAGCAATGAATAGAGCATTGAGAATGACTAGCGAGTAAACTAAAAGCTATGACCATGTGCTGGCGAAGGTATGGGCAGTGTTTTATTCCATGTGGAAGCAACTGTAGCAATGGGCCTAGGGGGACATCCAGAAGACCTTGTCAACTAAGATTAAGGCCAAACATTTGCAAATTGCACCTGTATGCTTAAGCAGCCACTAAAACATTTATCTTTTGACATATGGGCTGAAAATGATGTGTTTGTGCAGATTTTTTGCTAGTGGGGTTGACCTACTCTGAACAGTGTTAGTTCCCCCACCCCCAGCATATTTCTGGCTTTTACAGGCTAATGACTGTGATTTTTTCCCCTACCTTTCCATTCATAGAGATTCACCTTGGCCACTCCTCTTGTAATTTGGAAAATTAACATAATGGTGGAAAAAGAAAGACCCTAAGCTGTTTAAAGTGGAACCCTGCATCATCTGTGTTAGTTGGTTGCAGCAAAAACCAAAAGTCTTGTGGCATTTTAAAGACTAGAACACTTACTACAGTACAAGCTTTGTGGGCTAGGTGAAATGGGGCTCCAATTCATGAAAGCTTATGACATGATAAATAGGCTAGTCTCTGAAGTGCCATAAAGCTTTGTTAATTTTGGTACTGATGCATTACCTATTAAGGTTGCTAGGGGCAAGGGTGGAAGGAATTTCCACCCGAAATATGGAGGAGGAGGGAAGATGGAGTGTGTGATCCTGCAGCATGCTTGAACATGGGTGAGCAATTGACAGTTCCTCATGAGCACTAGCCCTGTATTTCTGTGTCTATACAATCCGACACTGATGCACACAGCCACAAGCTGACTTAACGGTGGCTAGTCTTGTGAAAACTGGCAATTCCTGATTCAGGGCACACTAGGGTTTTGTTTGTCTTGGCTGACTGAAGCCCTCCTCCTCAATTTTATTGAAACTGCTCTCCCCCCATCCGCGAGTGACATTAATCATGTGGTATCATATCACTGCAGTAATTGTTTGTTCAAGCAGTTCGCCACTGTTTTGAATGTGCTTCAAGTTGACTTCTTTTAAACCACAATTTGTTGGTTCTGGTGAAACAATAAATCATGGTTTAACAGAAGAGAAAGCTTCCAAACTGTTCCTCACAGCTATATGCAAGGCTTGTTTCACCCAATTCCAGCTTGTTCACATTGCGTCAAACTATAGTTCTCCAGAGGGACCCAGGAGGCATTCCTTCACTTTGAGAAGGATAGTCATGGTCCAAAAAATATTTCCAAGGGGAGGGGCTACCCCACCCTCTTAGACTGGTACTGCCTAATGTTAGGATGGATGGATCTAACTAGCACAATAATAATGTTTTTGTTTTTTGTTTTTAAAAAAATCCATTTACAGCTGCATGGTTTTTGAACAAAGTGGGCAAATATTTTAGTCCCTTCCTAGTATACATAACACAGATAAAAATAGGGTTTTTTTTTCCTTCACAGCCTCCTGCAGTGTGAGACTTGCATAGTCCACAAAATCCTACAGACAAGAGTTCTTTAATTAATCTCACTCTACTTGCCAGACATTGTATGTTTCAAGCTAGTCAGGTAAAATAAGGCTGGGTGTTCATCAGTATGCAGATGATACCCAGCTCTACCTCTCTTTTAAATCAGAACCAGTCAAGGCGGTGAAGGTCCTGTGTGAGTGTCTGGAGGCGGTTGGAGGATGGATGGCAGCTAACAGATTGGGGTTGAATCCTGACAAGACAGAAGTACTGTTTTGGGGGGATAGGAGGCGGGCAGGTGTGGAGGATTCCCTGGTCCTGAATGGGGTAACTGTGCCCCTGAAGGACCAGGTGCGCAGCCTGGGAGTCATGTTGGACTCACAGCTGTCCATGGAGGCACAGGTCAAATCTGTATCCAGGGCAGCTGTTTACCAGCTCCATCTGGTACGTAGGCTGAGACCCTATCTGCCTGCAGACTGTCTCGCCAGAGTGGTGCATGCTCTGGTTCTCTCCTGCTTGGACTACTGCAATGCGCTCTACGTAGGGCTACCTTTGAATGTGACCCGGAAACTACAACTAATCCAGAATGGCGGCAGCTAGACTGGTGACTGGGAGCGGCCGCCGAGACCATATAACACCGGTCTTGTAAGACCTACATTGGCTCCCAGTACGTTTCCGAGCACAATTCAAAGTGTTGGCGCTGACCTTTAAAGCCCTAAACGGCCTCGGTCCAGTATATCTGAAGGAGCGTCTCCACCCCCATCGTTCTGCCCGGACACTGAGGTCCAGCTCCAAGGGCCTTCTGTCGGTTCCCTCACTGCGAGAGGCCAAGTTACAGCGAACCAGGCAGAGGGCCTTCTCGGTAGTGGCGCCCGCCCTGTGGAACGCCCTCCCATCAGATGTCAAAGCGATAAACAACTACCTGACATTCAGAAGACATCTGAAGGCAGCCCTGTTCAGGGAAGTTTTTAGTATGTGACATTTTAGTGTATTTTTCATCTTTGTTGGAAGTCGCCCAGAGTGGCTGGGGAAACCCAGCCAGATGGGCGGGGTACAAATAATATATTATTATTATTATTATTATTATTATTATTATTATTATTATCCCAAGTGAGTATATCTTGAATTCCTATGATATAGATGTCCCTTAGTATTAGGAAGCATTCTCATTCAATAGTCAATAAATATTCATATAACTGCACTCTGCTCAATCAGAAGGCTTAGAACACATATTCCATTAGGCCTCAGTTTATTGTACTTCCAGGGCAGGATATGAACATTTTGGTCAGTGTCTTTTTCAAGATATTGGATGTAATGGATGACCCTTGAAAATAAAGCAGTCTTATGCTGAATGAAAGAAGCAGATTTAAATAATTGTATTTTCAAGCCAACCAAGGAGATAATAAATTATTTCCAGGATATTTGACAAAATTAAAAGAAATAAACTTCACTATGGTTTATATTTTTTATTTTATAACCTGATTTCCTAAGAGACCAAAACAACTTGGCTGATTTCACGGGCATCCTCAGAAGTCATAGTTCTATCACTTACAGTAGTATAACATAGTAAAATGACTTTGCAATTTATACTAAAAGCCTATTAAATGTAAGCTTTGCAATCAAAATTCCATACTAATAAATGTTGATTTATGCTTAAATTACCAGCCATGCAATTCCAATTTACAGATTATCCACAGTTCTTGAAAAATCAAACAACTGATGGTAAAGGATTAATGCTCCATCTCAATTTTGGTCCATTTCTCTTCTGCTCATCCGTTTGCTTCAGTTGACTGACAGTGCTTAAAGGCTGACCTAATGAACCTCTCAACCCCCCAAGTCTTCACACATTCCCCCAATAAGTGATGAACGCAAGTTCCACTCTGGGCATTGTCTTGCAAGCCCCCAGTAATATGACTGCGATGTCAAGGGCTCCAAAATCGACTGTAAACATTTGATGAAGGCCAATCCCCTCTAGGGATGCTGTCGAATTGATTTTTTCTGCCACTGCATTCCTTTGGAAGCATTTCATATAACACAATTTAGTTAAATATGCAACAAGTTTTGCATATCTTGGCATTAGTTTTTTCAGTTTGTACATAATTCTAAAAAATCTGTTAAGATGACAGTTGAAAAACTTGGTTTATTATTGACTGAATCTTATTACAAGTAGACAAGGGCAAATGCTCAGTTTTATATATCTAATATGCAGTATTGCCTACTGAGATCAAGCAGGTGCCTTCACTGTACTCTTTTCAGTGCCTGTTAAAAACATTCTTGCTTAGACAAGCCTACCCAAATGCTTAGGAAATCTGTTTTAGTATTTAGCCTTTTATGTTTTAAAGTATGCCTGTGAATTTTTCTTGATTCTCCTGTTTTATTGTTTGTAAACTGCTTTGAGGTTTTTAACAATCAAGCAGTGTATAAATTTTATTAAATAAATAAATAATGCTATATGTCCTTTTACAGTGCAAGATTTTAATTACCAGTTTCCAATGGTTGGGGGACATTTTGCAAAACAGAACATATAGTATATCACATCATCTGTATGAACAAGTGAAGCTGCCTTACACTAAGTTACACCATTTTGTCCATTTACCCAGTACTGCAACCAGGGTCTCAGGCACAGATCTGTGCCATCACCTAATATTGGATCCATTTAACTCAGTGTTTCCCAAAGTGGGCAATACCGCCCTCTGGGGAGTGCTGGAATGATCCGGGGGGGGGGGGGTGATAGTAGCCTTGGGTGCAATGGGGGCATTGAATAAAAAAAGGTAAGGTAAAGGCAAAGTACGTCTGGATGGTTAAGTCCAGTAGAATTCAAGAATGGAGTGCAGCGCTCATCTATGCTTTCAGACCAACAGAGCGGGTGTTTGTCTGCAGACAGCTTTCCTGGGTCATGTGGCCAGCATTACTAAACTGCTTCTGACACACAGAACATTGTGACTGCCAGAGTGCATGGAAACGCCATTTACCTTCCTGCCTCAGGGGTATCCATTTATCTATCTGTGCTGGTATGCTTACAAACTGCTAGGTTTGCAAGAGCTGGGACAAAGCAACAGGAGCTCACGCAGATTCGAACTGCCAATCTTATGATTGACAAGCCCATGAGGTTCGGTGGTTTAGACCACAGCACCACCTGTGTCCCGCTGAATAAAAATAAGGGGGTGGTGGAAGCATAAAGAAAGAAGAGAAGTGAGGGTAATTTTGAAAAAATTTGAAACATGTTTCACCTGTTGTGCCATTGTGGGATGGTGATAATGCCTCCCTTGGTTCCAGCAGTCGTGCTGGAAGTGAGGGTTTTCCCCAGGCTTGGATGAACCCTTTCCAGCTTCATTGAGGCCTGGGAAGTGGATGCCAGCTTGCCCGCCTATTGGGCCAGTGGGTAGGTGGGCTGTGGCACCAGCCCTGCCACTGGGGCGGATTGGACTGTTGGCAGGTTTCACTCTGGTCCACCCAATAGGTTTTTAATACTGGGGCCTAGTACACCTCCTCATCCAGTTTTGAAAATCGTTTGTACATATTTCATCTGTTGTATAATGATGCTTAGGGATGCAGGCGGCGCTGTGGGTTAAACCACAGAGCCTAGGACTTGCCGATAAGAAGGTGGGCGGTTCAAATCACTGCGACGGGGTGAGCTCCCGTTGCTCAGTCCCTGCTCCTGCCAACCCAGCAGTTCGAAAGCATGTCAAAGTGCAAGTAGATAAATAGGTACCGCTCTGGCGGGAAGGTAAACAGGGTTTCCATGTGCTGCTCTGGTTCGCCAAAAGCAGCTTTGTCATGCTGGCCACATGACCTGGAAGCTGTACGCCAGCTCCCTCAGCCAATAAAGTGAGTTGAGCGCCGCAACCCCAGAGTCAGTCACGACGGACCTAATGGTCAGGGGCCCCTTTACCTTATAATGATGTTTACAGATGTAACATAGCTTTAAAGTTGTAGTGATTGCTTTATTTTCCAAATAAACAAACAAAATGCAATATAACGAAGTGGTCAAGTCTACCAACAGGTCTTAACAAGCAAGTGTTGGCAGGCGAGTGTGTCATGCATTGTTGGCAAGTCCAGCATGCATCAGCAGGAATAAGTGCACTGAGTATGTTACTCAGGGGGGTGCCAAGGTTTTTGTTTTTTTCCTGAAAAGGGGGCATCTTGGTTTAACTGAAGATCAACTGTATGTGTTGATTTCAGTGGAGGATAGTGTAATGGTTCTAGGGGTTGCTCGTGCGTAAGCCAGTGCAAACACCTAGCTGGATTGCCTGAGTGAACCTTTTCTGTCCGGACAGCCACTCACCCGTGGCTGTGTCAATCGCTGACAGAATCCGTCAGTGGGCGTTTCTTAAACTTCTTCCAGCAGAGAAGCTCTTTGACGCCTAGTCTCCTCCTACTCTCTCTGCGCGAAAGCCTTCTGCGCAAGGAGGGCGTAGGCAGCGAAGGACCTCTACTCTCCCTGCTGGTCCCCGGCAAGGAGTCATGGGACCGCCTCACCGCTTCCCCCATCTGCCCCCCTTCTCCACTGGTGCTACGCTGATTCTCTTCCCCAGAAGATGGGCTGCCTCTCCCAATCCCGGGACGCTCTCCGGAATCCCTCTGGATTTTGCTCTCTCCCTCCAGCACTGATGGCAGTTCCCTGACAGATAGTATTAGCTTTGTTACCTGTTCGAAGCATTAGATATGGGGCCATGTAACATTTTAGCAAGAATTATGAAGCAGAACGGGGCAGTGAGGATCAGCAAACACATCGGTACAGTTCATTTACAATAGAGCTGACCTATATTCAAATGTCTCCTCATTCTGGATTTCCTTTGTCAAGTCACAATCTCTCATTCTAACTCACTTTGCAGGATGGTTTGTGGATATATGAGATTATAAAGAAATTTGCATGCTGAAAAAATGCTATAAAATGATTAATAACAGAAACTAATAGCGTATCATTTTCTTGTAGTCCTGAACTTCAACATCATTCTCCAAAGACTGTAAAGTATGTTGATATCTGTGGATTAACATTTTGTAGGACAAAGTTGCAATTTGAAGTTTTCTAGAGGGTAACGAAATAATTAAAGTATAGTAGCACGTACACAAATTTGGCAAACAAGACAATGAGAAGTTAGAGAACATTATAGAAATTAGAGTACATTAGCTATAGGAAGAAGGTAATATCACAAGATGTGAAGAAGAAACCTGATAAGCTTATTAGATGGGTATAGGAGAATACTAATAAGATTATGAATTTTGGTTCAGCTTGTCCATCATTCAGAAATCTCCATAACTAAAGAAAGTATCTTCACAGCAGTCTGTGTTTAATATTGACAGTGTCTGATTTAATTTTTTCTTGTTCTATAATGCTAAGCACTAATTAGTTTCAACCTCTTTCTTCAAGCATGGCACAACACAGCTTATTCTAGCAATTAGAATGCTTAAAGCTAAGCCCATTCACAAAAGTTGAAAAGCAGAACTTTTGGGTTATATGAACCTTAATAATATTAATGGTAAAAAACTAAAAGTCAAGACTGGCTCCTTATTTCTTTTAACAGCACACCTGCATTTAGAGAAGAAGTGCCACCAGTACATGATGTGCCTTTGGTGGACACAGATGCACTTCTTAAATGCATTTGCTTCCCATGTTTTTGTTTGGAAGAACAGTTTCTAGAACAAAGCTTCAAAAATTTCCCATGGCTTTCTGTCCTTTGGTAGTCTCACCAGTCTTCTGGTCTTTCCAGCCATATTTTAGTTTAGGCCTTCTGACAGGAATCAATTTGGCACAACACATCCTTACAAACAATCTCAGTCCGCCCGCAGGAGGCTTCTCTCAAAATTCTTTTTGGTTGGCATTGGACCCCATTATGTTTCACTAAAATAAGCACCAGTGTCTCCCCTCTATGCTAGAAACACTGTGGAGAGATTGGTACATATTTCCACAACTGGTAGGGCTGCACACTGGCATACTCCTTTTGGGGGAAAGTATTATACATTACAAGATATAGTCTCTTTCACAAGACTATAGTCCCTTTCATCACAAGATAATCCCTTTCACCCAACCAGGCTCTTACTCTATTATCACTGGATTTGAACCTAGGCAATAGCCTCAAATGCAAAGATTTAGTGTTCTTTCTTTCATCAGCAGCCAGATTATCCATAGCTCAGTATTGGAAGCAATATATTAAAATCCCAAAGAAGTCTGGCTAAATAAAGTTTGGGGTGATGCTCTTACCCACCACTGAAGGGTAACAGAAGACACTATTGGTGAGACGTGGCTTCTTTTCTTTTCTCTTATGAATGAGGCCCAAAATCATTTTACTCCACATTCCTCACAGGAAAACTTATCAAGAGGGTACATAAATTAACACTGCATAGGTAAGTTTATTGAATACGTATTATGAATGGCATATGAATACTCATAATAATGTGGCACATGATAACTTATTGCTGTTGTTTTGTCATCTTTGTATTTAATCAATTTAATCAATAAAATACATTGGGGGGGAAATATAAATACTGCCCACTGGCTTTAATACAATGAAGACCTGAGCAGTATTTCTAAAGACGGAATGCTTCATTATTGCAAAAGAATAAGACTTATTCCACAAACCCCCAAAAGAAGAAGACTACAAGTGGTTTCTTTCTAAAGAGGAGATTGTACAAATGGAAGTAATTTATGATAGTTAATGGGAGAATAAATTGTTATTTTTTCAGAGCAGTCATAAAGTTAAGAACCACCTGCAGGATCAATTGCCAATCTAGCCCATCATCCTGTTCTTACAGTGACCAACCAGAAACCTATGAGAAGGGCCTAAGTCCAACAGCATTCTTTCCAGCTGTAATTTCCAGCAAAGGTATTCAGAGGAATATTGCCTCTGACATTAAAAGTAGAACATATCCATCATGGCTAGTAGTTTTTGATTGCTTTTTCCTCTATGAATTTGTCTAATTTTCTTAATTATTATGAATGAACTCACTGATAAATCCCTGGCTCTTAAGTGATCCCCAAATTTATGCAGGTACTACTGTGTTAGTAAATTCAATTATAAACATTAAGAAAGTCATAAGCACTGCAAGCAATAAAGAGCGAGCGAGCGCTATTTGTAATTTTCTGCAGCATTACTGCCACCCAAAAGGGGAAGGGGGTACATGGAAATAAGGATTCTGTAGAATCTGTCTTGTCTTTATACCTATCGGTATCTGTAAAGAAATTCAGTTGTTTAAAAGCATTAATATCTGCATTGCTATATAACCAAAGAAAGGAAGTTAGAAGGCTTAATCGTGATGATGACCAAACAGCTTCAGAAAATTTCAAGGTGAAAGCCTTGAGTCTGTCTTTAAAGAAACTCACATGCATCATTTCAGGATGGCAACAAGACAGTGTTAGCTTGTAAATACATGTTGTATGAAAGCAAATGTAAGCCTAAAATATTAATTTCACATTGGTGCTCCTCACAGAGCTAGATGGATGCAGACACAGCAATCTTTTGACTTCTGAACACCATTTGTTATCAGTAATGGATGCTTGCATCTGAACAATATGAAAATCTGCACGGAAATAACATTAGCACTGCAATCAAGCTTCATTTACTAGAAAATCACTTCTGGATTGGTTTATAACTTAAAGGAAGAGCTAATGCTTCTTAAAATACTATTTTTGGTTTAGTTATTCAGAACCTCTGTTATAAAAGAAAAATCTTAGAAGAGATTTTGCAGGTGGTGTGTATGTGTGCGGTAGGGGGAAGGGGGAAGTCAGGTTATTAATTAAACAATGGTTGCTTAAAACTCCTGGAGCTATGACAGACTTACCTAATTATACATTCAAATAATGACCCTAACAACAACTAGATGTCCTTTATTATTTTGCTTTGGCAATTTGAGGGTCACACTTAAAATTCCAGGAAAAGAGATATGTAATAAATTTGTAGTGAAATCTCATTCAGTGAAGTCATATACCACATCATGCAGAGGTGATTCTGGACTTGCAAAGTTTAATGTTTATTGCTGAAAAATGTGAAAAGTATAGCGGAGGTAGCAGAATCTAAATTTAAGTTCTAACCTAATGAAAAGAAGTGCTACATTTACACAGACATATTTTTTAAAGAAAAAAAGAGTATCCAGTGCCCCTCCTGAAAAAAAGAAAGGTTCCCAGAATGTTGTCCCTGGAAATGTTGGATGGATTATGATAAATGGAAAATATGACAAAGCAAGTGCAGGCTTATTTTTTGGCTTGGTGCAGTTCTGCATGCTCTGACACTTATTGCACAAAACTGTCAAGGCTGCAACATACCATCACCAGAGAGACTTTTGAAAAATGAGGTGAGACAGGAATTGGAGAATGGCCATCTCCTAATTTCTTTAGAGCATATCAGAGCATATCAGAAACAGAAGATCACATATCCAAAGATGATAATAGTTAAACCCTCTTCTATCTGTTCTGCAGCACATACATCTTTTACAAATAGCCATATGAATCTCACCCTGGTCTTCACATCTTGTGATTCATTTTGGACTACTATGTGCTTGGCAATTTCTGTGTTTATGCAGGTCCAAGGAGGGATAGAAACTATAAATAGGTTTATAAAGCCTCCAATGGGTTGGAAGACTTCATTCAGATGAATTAGTCACAAGCTGATGAGGTGAGCAGATGAAAAAAGTGGATTTTCAGTTATGTGTCTGTGGAGTCTTATGTTCATCTAATGATTTCTGAAACAGTATAATCTAAATGCAGCTTTGACAGATTCATTTTTGTGACAACTCGAGATTTTAAAGGAATACTTGGGCAAGATGCTCTTCCTGAACCAGTCTGTTTCTTCACTGCTGCCCAATCACCTACCTTAATATAAGAAAAGCCCTGCTGGATCAGACCAAAGGTCTGTGTTTATAGTGGCTAAGTCCATAAGCAGAACATGAGTGCAATATCTCCCTCCTATTCATCATCAACAGCAGCTGATGCTTAGAGCATATTGCCTCTGTTACTGAAGGTAGTAAGTACTAGTCATCATGACTATTAGTCATTAACAGCCTAACTCTTCCTGAATTTGTATAATTCCCTTCTAAAGTTGCTGGGCACGGCTAGATCTTGCGGTAACAAATTTACCTGCTACAGTGGTAGCAGTAACTACGTGCTGTAGGAAGAAGTTCTTCATTTGGTTTGCCTTGGACCTTCAGCTTCATTGGATGATCCTAGTTCTAATATTATTGATATTTTTTCTGTGTTTTACGCTTTTATAATTTTAATTATTTTATTCTACACTGTCCACATATTCTTTTTATGAGCTGGCAGTTCATAAACACCCTTATAAATAAATAAATAAATGAGAGCAGAGTTACTTTTCTCTACCTACTTTGTACACAACATGCATAATTTTAACCTTTTCAATCCCTTTCCTAGTGATCTCGAACATTGACTTTGCCTTTTTCATACAGTTAGTTTGCTGCTGTGATCACAAAATATATCTTTCTGGTCGGTAACCACCAGTTCCAGATTCCATCAATGTATCTATGAGGTTAGGATTTAATATTATATTTGTCCCTTTCTACTGACAATATCTGCAGTTTTGCATCAAGCAGCAACAGGAGGAGGCCCAGAAGGGAAGCATGGTCCTCAGCAAGTAGCTGGTTGTCCTGACCCTTAACACTAACCTGGCTTGGTTATGATAACATTCCAGGCCCCTGATTCAAACACAGCTGCATTTTGTTTGAAAGCACAAGATGCAGAAGGACACAGAACTGTTTTGATTTCTATAATATAACACATTTGGTATTGAATAGTACAATGCATGCTAACTATAAGAAAGATCTAACCTTGAACTTCCTTTACATAATGAGAATGACTGAATGCATAGGAATGTTGAGTACTCTGCAGGATACACTGTTTCTCACTTCTGTTGTCCTTCATCACTGAACAATATATATGGCATAATATAAATGTTCCTCTGGTATAACAAAATCATCATGTTAACATTATTATTCATGCTTCTAATAAAAGATGGTTGGCCTTCGGCCTTTTGCTGGAATTCCAGCTATGCGCAGTTCCATTGCATTGTAAGCATAATAGTTCAACAAACTATGTTTTCCCTTCTGCTTTTTCTTTGACAAAAATGTGTAGGTTAAGGGGTATCTCTTAATTGTGTAAAAAATGTGTAACACAAAAGCACACTTCACAATGCTCAAATAGCCTCTCATGAATTAAAAATGAATTGCTTCCAGCCAATAAATGCCATGCCAGCAATCTAGTGTACCAAATGCACACATGTATATCAAGTTTGATTAGACTAATAAAACTCAATATTGTTAAATTTAAGAAATCTTCACTATTATTGCTTTTATGTATCTTTTATGTATCTAGCTAAGTGATAGTTTTATGTTCTCCATGAATGATAAATTATTTGAAAGCTATTTAATGAATGAGAAGTATTGTACCACATTTTATTTTATATAGAACTCTCCATATGGCAAGCCTATAAAACACAACATTTCAGGAGAGGGAAACAGACTTAAAAAAACTTTTAAGGGTTAGGTGCTGGACACTGATGATCAGCAGCATAATAACCATCAAGGAAGGGAAAGGTTGAATGAAATCAATAAAAATGAGAACTAAGACAGATACCAAACGCTGAAGTGAAACAAAGGAAGTATAGCTGCTGTTAAAATAACACCCCAGATCTCTCAGTTTGGCTAGGGGAAGAGTCACTCCAGAAACAGGAATCGCTGAAAGTTTCAAAAGCCAGGAGGTTGAAGCAACATTTTTGCAATTTTTTTTTTGTGTTATTCGTAAGTATATTTTTCAAATAACACATGGAGGAAAACTGCTAGTATGACTTTTTGGTTCATCTAGTTCCCATCTGTAGCCCACTTAAGGTAAGTCTGGAAGACTTAAGAGGAAATTATGTGCATTTTGAAGATGAACATTAGTTATTAAAAGCCCTGATGGATCAGGACAAAACATAACCAGTCTAGAATCCTATTCTCACAGTCTGTATCACTAGTCTCTATCTGGTCTGTATCACTGAGACCTGAATGGGTGAGCAGGGTGGAGCTGGTCCCAACAAGACAGAAGTACTGTTTTTGGGGAACAGGGGGTGGGCAGCTGTGGTGGACTCCCTGGTCCTGAATGGGACAACTGTGCTTGGGTGCGGAGACTTGGGGTCATCTTGAACTCACGGCTGTCCATGGAGGCACAGGTTAATTCTGTGTCTACCAGCTCCATCTAGTGCATCAGCTGAGACTCTACCTGCCTGCACACTGTCTCACCAGAGTGGTACATGCTCTGGTTATGTCACACTTAGACTACTGCAATTTGCTCTCTGTGGGGCTATGTTTGAAGGTGACTCTGAAAACTACAATTAATCCAAAACACAGCTGCCAGACTGGTGACTGGGAGCAGCTGCTAGAGCCATACAACACCACTCCTAAAAGACCTATGTTGGCTCCCAGTACATTCCCAAGCACAATTCAAAGTGTTGGTGCTGACTCCTAAAGGGGACTTTAACTTAACATACATGCCAAGGCAACTGGCTCTGCGATGGCCCAGGACTTCATGCTGCCATGACAGCCATGAGGCTGTCCCAACATGTCACCAACCCAACACACGTGGCAGGCCCACACTTGGGACCTTGGTTTCTCAGCTGGGCAGGAGGAGGGTGATCTGAAAGTGGGGGATATTGACATCAGTCCCTTATCATGGTCAGATTATTTCCTGTTGAGCTGACTGAGGGCTTGAGATCCTTACACACACAGGAGTTCAAACACACAATAATAGAAATGGAGCAGCACAAGTAGCTTCCCATATGATAAACATCTATCTATAAAACTGTCCACACTGTCATGCAAAATGGGAACTATAGGACAATGATGGGTGAGTGACCAGCACACTATTATGTCAATAAATATGATACTAAAGATCCAATGCCTATGACCACACCAAAAGCATTGAAATAACAATTAGGTGAAATGTCTTCAAAACCTCTGCTTCAAATGGGGGGGGGGGATTGAATGTGTGAATAAATAAAAACCCACCAAAGAAGACTTTGGTAAATCTCTGTTACATAACATAAAAACAAGTTCTATCAGCTGATTTCATGTAAAATTATATATGTGAATCAGGCAGCATAATCCCAAATTGGAAGCCTAAGGCTCTCCTCACTTGAACAAATGTAGCTGTCTTATATGGAATCAGGCCATTGCTTCATCTAGTTCAGTACTGTATGCCCTGACTGGCAGAGGACTGGGTGATAAATCTTGCTGAAGAAGTTGATGGCAACTAACAGCTAAGCCCATTTAAAATTTTACACTTGCTTGCAACTGTTATAGAGTTGCTTGGTTTTATTCTTCTCTCTATAATGCACTTTGCCTGATTACTTACCTACTATTGCAAATTGTAGCATTTCACTTTTTTAAAAAAATCTCATCTGTGAAGAAGAGAGTAACCGTCTTCATGTTATCAATCCTCCTTATAATTTGGAAAATGCTCTCAGGCCTCCTGCTGTGTATTTTTAATGCACTTCTGACATTCATGCAGTTCTTTAACCAGTTTCCTTCTCTTTCCTAGTGTTTTTTTCTGAATTCAACAATGTTAAGTGTGTGTGGTGTGGTGTGGTGTGGTGTGGTGTGTGTGTGATTGAGAGAGAGAGAGAATGTACAACTGAGCTAAGCAAGGAGCCATCTCTCAAGAGCAAGTGGTTTGCTGAACATTCAAATCTCCATAATTTTAATGTGCTAGTCTGCTACTACAGTGTTTCTCAATGTGAACATTACAGTTTCATCATATGTTGCTTCACAAAGATACAAATGTTAAAATTTTGAAAACTGCACATTTGAGATTCATTGTCTCCCAACAACAGACAGACAACTACATAGATCAAGAAGCAAATAAGCCATCTAGTGAATGGAGCTAGCCTTATATTCTCTTACCACAGGAACCAAACACAGCACACAACACAGAATCATATGTATGTGAACTTAGATGTCAATTTCACTATGTTCAGTGATGCCTACTTCTAAGTGTGCGGTGTAGGAATGATGAAGACTGAACTATACTATAGAAGCAATCAGTTAGCTAGCTATCTTAATTTTAACTAGGACTTATTACCATATTTTTTGCTCTATAAGACTCACTTTTTCCCTCCTAAAAAGTAAGGGGAAATGTGTGTGCATCTTATGGAGCGAATGTAGGCTGTGCAGCTATCCCAGAAGCCAGAACAGCAAGAGGGATTGCTGCATTCACTGCGCAGCGATCCCTCTTGTTGTTCTGGCTACCGAGATTCAGAATATTTTTTTCCTTGTTTTCCTCCTCCAAAAACTAGGTGCGTCTTATGGAGCAAAAAATACGGTAAAAATAATCATAAAAACTTACTCTAATGTAAGGCTGCAGCATTCTCCACTTCTAGATAGTCATTTTGTAAATGATGCTCAGAGTAACTTAGGAATCCTGTTGAATTCTGCCCCTAGTCACACAGTTCTCTTTGTCAAGCACAAAATAACTACAGTCAACTTACAACTTATGTTGGAGGTATGTTCCAAGGATAGTGTGTAAAGCAAAAATAGTACAGTGGTACCTCTGGTTAAGAATTAAATTCGTTCCAGATGTCCGTTCTTAACTTGAAACGCTTCTTAACATGAGGTACCACTTTAGCTAATGGGGCCTCCCGCTGCCGCGCGATTTCTGTTCTCATCCTGAAGCAAAGTTCTTAACCCAAGGTACTATTTCTAGGTTAGCAGAGTCTGTAACAGTCTGTAACCTGAAGCGTCTGTAACCCGAGGTACCACTGTATATGGTCAAGGCAATCCTTTAAAAACCAGGAAATGGCCATACAGCACAGCACTTACAGGTGCATGACAATTGTTTTGCTCTTTTGATCTTGATGTTGTTTCAGGAGAGGAGGACAGGAGAGGAGAGGAGGACAATTTAGGATCACCAATAGCCAGCTGCAGTCAAAGTGGTTGTCTGTGGTTCACCTTCAGAGGTTGATTGCATGGGCTCATTTGCTGCTGCTGGTTTTTTGGGTGAGAAATGTGGCGATTGGGAACTTCCCACTGCTGTCTCTTGAGCGGATCAAACATTAACTGATAAGATCTCAAAATGTCTGTAATCCCATGTGAGATTGAGGCTTTGTTTCACTGACAGATTAAACTGTCAACAATCAAATCATCTATGTGTTTTACTGCTTGGAAGACTTGAGCAAAAAAGCTGAATTCACTCAAGTTAAATGCACATGCATTGTAAGTCAACTGTACATTGAAAGTCTGAGGTTGGGGATAATTTTTTTCAGTTTAAAGTATTTTGGATAAAACATTCCGAGCAATATGTATATCAGTCCCACTAAAAAAACATTTTTGGGAACTGATTATGCACAGAAAAAATGGAGAGCAAGAGAACTAAATTTATTAATAAAAAGAAGTACATTGGAAGGAAAATAAGTTCATATAATCCTTTCCTAACATGACTTTCACTGAAGAGAATTTGCCAAAAAGCTACCTTCTTTCTAATTAATGTGCATTGTGCTTCAGGGTACTCAATACTGACAATATAGCCAAAAGCAGCTTACATAATAATTAGCATATGTACCATAGTATGCATTTAAAAGAAAAATGGAAATTCTTACTGTGAATTTCTATCCCCAGGGTTACTTGAGGGTTTCTTGTGACAAAGGTCTAATTTCATAGGGCACAGTGGTTTTGCCATCCTTTTGCTCTGATCTACAGTCTGATTAGGGATGCAGGTGGCACTGTGGGTTAAACCACAGAGCCTAGGACTTGCCGATCAGAAGGTTGGCAGTTCGAATCCCCGTGAGGGGGTGAGCTCCCGTTGCTCGGTCCCTGCTCCTGCCAACCCAGCAGTTCGAAAGCACGTCAAAGTGCAAGTAGATAAATAGGTCCCGCTCCAGCGGGAAGGTAAACAGCGTTTCCGTGCGCTGCTCTGGTTCACCAGAAGCAGCTTAGTCATGCTGGCCACATGACCTGGAAGCTGTATGCCGGCTCCCTGGGCCAATAAAGCGAGATGAGCGCCACAACCCCACAGTCATCTGTGACTGGGCCTAACGGTCAGGGGTCCCTTTACCTTTACGGTCTGATTGGGAATGTTTGTGGCGCACCCCGGATGTGAGGAGAGCTTTGAGTTTCTACCTGGACAGGCCTTTTTTTCTGGAAACCAGAAGCACTGTTCATTTCTTTTGGGGAAACATCCCCAAGGCAGTGGGTTTCCTCTCCCACTATTTCAGGGTGATTTAAGGAGGCTATTATACAAACATTTCATGCACTTGGAGAAGTGCCTCTGGGTGGTCTCACAGCTCATTCTCTGAGGAGGGCTGCTACTTCAGCTGCATTCAAGGAGAGTTTCCCTATTCTGGAGATTTGTAAGGTGGCTACTTCGGCTTCCATGCATACCTTTCCAAAGCAATACATGGTTGATTCCTGAGTGTCTGCAGATGGTGCTCCAGAGGATATTTCACCCATGACCTGCCTTCAGGTAGCACACCTTGAACGTTATCACTCTTATATCTCCCAGACTTAGAATTGCCCTCCAGGATCCCGGTGTGTGTGTGTGTAAATTATTACAATGATTTTCTGTTCCGAGGGTTCCTGGACAGTAGTGCCCACATGTTGTTCTGGAAGTTGCTTATTGTTCTAGGATGTTGGGTACCTTTGGCAATTAGAATTAGGGCTGCCTAGGGTGGCGCTGTGGTCTAAGCCACTGAGCCGCTTAGGCTTGCCGATCAGAAGGTTGGTGGTTTGAATCCCCACAACAGGATGAGCTCCCATTGCTCTGTCCCAGCTCCTGCCAACCTAGCAGTTTGAAAGCGCACCAGTGCAAGTAGATAAATATGTACTGCTCTGGCAGGAAGGTAAACGGCGTTTCCATGCACTGCTCTGGTTTTGGTGTTCTGTTGCGCCATGCTTAGTCATGCTGGCCACATGATACTACACATGACCCGGAAGCTATACGCCGGCTCCCTCGGCCAATAATGCGAGATGACCACCGCAACCCCAGAATCGGCCGTGACTGGACCTAATGGTCAGGGGTCCCTTTATCTTTATGGAATAATCATCAGGAAATTTAGTACTTGAATACTGTAAGTATGATGAGTACGCACAACACACTGTATTATTTCTGTCTAATTGAAACATGAGCTAACTAAATAAAAGTGAAATATCTGATGATGATTCCTGAAACTGACATTTTTTATTTTACTTTAACTGTTAAATTTGTATACTGCCCTTCATCTGAAGACCTCAGGGCAGTTCACAGTATAAAATTACAGAATACCAAAAAAACCACATTAAAAAAACAAGAACAAGACATGCTACTAAGGTATGTGCCATGGCACTGCCAGGCATAGAATATCCAGAGTGAGGAATTAACTTTGTATTGTCAAAAGTACACCTACAAGTTATGGACAGGCATGTCCATCAGCCCTCCGTCTCTCAGCTACTCTTAGTGTTCACCGGATGAGGCAGCTGCTACAACAGAGAGGCCCTGCCCCTGACCTCAGCTTATGTATCTTCCCCACCCAAGCTATATGCAAGCCGGCGCAAACTATGCATGTGTGTAACCTGCTTCTACTCCTCTCGCTTCAATCTTATTCTGGTCTTGGGAGACAGTGCAGCAGGAGAGGTGGGGGCAGGATGAGGAAGTCTGGAAGCCCTTGAGTCTACACCAGCCTGACGTATCTCTCCCTCCTCCTGCAACTGTTCTTCACTCTCCAATCCTGCAGCTCCTCCTGCCTCTGACTCTTGTCTTCTGGCTGTTACATGTTCCCTCAGTTCATGCTTCCCTTCTTCCAAGTCAGTCTCCAACCCCTCTCTCCCACTGTCCACTAATCAGTATCCAGCCTCCACTCCTCGGTGTCCAGCCGGTCCCTGACAGTATGAATAATTGAAGTCAGACCACTGTTATCCAGGCAGAGTTACAACCTACACTGATAAATGGCTTCATGCCACATGACATACTTTCAGTGACAATCAAGGAACACCCCCAAGCTATCTACCTGCTAGAGCACGACATAATTGAAATTTTAGGGGAAATAGACCCCCTTTCAGTTCAGGTTGAATGCCACTTACCTGGGCAGTTCAGTCACATATTAACAGTGCCTGAGACTAGTATGCTTTAAGTCTCAATGTATTGCTGCTAATCCAGTGCATTATTATGCCAAGGCATTGACAAAAAGTATTATGTGTCACCGATTGATAGGACTGATAGGGACAAGGACTGCCTGAATCTTTATTTCAGAGAGAGAGAGAAAAAATGAATTAAATGTTCCCAAATGGCTATTTCTTGGAACCTCCTACAAAGTATTTATCAAGCCAAATGGTTAAAATGAAGTCAAATAATTAGAAATGAATTACTGGTGATTATTATTTAAAACAAAGATATCTTTATGTTTTTCTCCATCAGAATGATGATTATATCATATGCTAAGTAAATACATCTTCCCAAGACCGTTGCTTACAACCAACTCTTCTAAGATATACAATTTAGTTCTTACTTATTTTAGAACTATTACAAAATAAGCAGCATGAGAAATTGAAGTAATTTACTGAATATAGGTTTTTATATTGCCTCAGGACAGTTCATGGACGTCTGTGACTAAAGCAATTACTAAATAACATTGGGGGGGGGGATATGATTATAAATTACATGCATTGAAATGGGCTCAAACATATAAAACATATAAAAAACCTGTTAGTGATAAAGAACTATTTTCTGTTAAAGCATTGTTAATCCAAAACAACAGAATAATCTCTCTCTAAAAAAGAAATAAAGCTTTGGTTTCAAAAGACCATAGGCTTACATTTTAGTAATGGACTAGATGAGAGACAATGAACTAAAGCAGAATCCAGACAGGACTGAGGCACTGTTAGACCAGATGGATGGTGGGTTGCCTGCTTTTGATGGAGCTATACTCCCTCTGAAGGAGCAGGTATGCAGCTTGGGGGTACTTCTGAATCCACTGCTGTCAACTGGGCCTCCATGGCGCAGAGTACCTTCCATCAGCTTTGGCTGGTGGCTCAGCAGCATCAGTTGAAAGCTTATCGTAACTCTGTTCTCTATGCTCTGGTAAGCCCTAGGTTAAATTACTGCAATGCATTATATGTGGGGCTGCCTCTGAAGATGGTCTAGAAACTTCAGCCAGGTTGCTCATTGAGGCAAAATTATTTCTGCAAATAACACCAATCCTGGCATGACTGCATTGGCTGCCAGTTAGTTTCTGTGTCAAATTCAAAGTGCTGGTTTTGAGCTATAATAATAATAATAATAATAATAATAATAATAATAATAATTTTACTGTTTATACCCAACCCATTTACCTGGGTTTCCCCAGCCACTTTGGGTAGCTTCCAGCAAAATATAATAATAATAATAATAATAATAATAATAATAATAATAATAATAATATCAGACATTAAAAACTTCCCTGCCTTCATATGTTGCCTAAAGGTTGTCTAATTTTTTTATCTCCCTGACATCTGATGGGAGGGCACAAGGAGGGAACCACTCAAAGCCTAAAATGGCTCAAGACCACAATATATTAAGGATCACCTCTCCCCAGATGAGCAAACTAAGGCTCTGTGATCATTATCTGTGGCTTTTCATTGTGTGACCCCTCCATGAGAAGTGCAGGGGGTGGCAACATGAGAACAGGCCTTTTGTGTGGTGGCTCCATGTCTGTGTACGCTCTCTCCAGGGAGGCTCACCTGCTGCCTTCATTACATATATTTAGGAAGGAAGGAAGGAAACATTCCTCTTCAATCAGGCCTTTGGCTAATTAAACAATCTATGGCCTTTTAAATGTGTCAGATGGGTTGTGGTTTGTTGCTATTATGTTACATATTTTGTGTTTTTATGTTGTAAATCACCCTGTGATCCTTGAATGAAGAGCAATATATAAATTTAATAAATAGTAATAGATATGAAGAATTAATATTTTTTAAAGCAAGTAAGACTTAAGGAACCAAAGAAAACCATGTAAACAAGAGATGTTTAGTATTTCTGAAATGCAACACACTTATGAGAAATGCGGAAGGTATATGTTACAGCTGTAAAAGCATCCCCACATTAACCCCAGCTCAAAAACTAGGTCTGCATACACCGTGGGTAGGCAAACTAAGGCCCAGGGGGCGGATTCGGCCCAATCGCCTTCTAAATCCGGCCGGCAGACAGTCCGGGGATCAGCATGTTGTTACATGAGTAGAATGTGTCCTTTTATTTAAAATGCATCTCTGGGTTATTTGTAGGGCATAGGAATTTGTTCACCCCCCCCCCAAAAAAAACATATAGTCCAGCCCCCCACAAGGTCTGAGGGACAGTGGACCAGCCCCCTGCTGAAAAAGTTTGCTGACCCCTGACCATGAAAAGGACCTTTATATACATGATGATAATTGCCAAGGCAAAATTCTAGAATTATAACAAACTGGAAAGCCCACACTAGCTGGAAGATCTATACTCTGGGTTCACCTCAGATTGTATAAACCTTTCGCCTTTTACTAGCTGGAAGATCTGCATAAGAACTGGAACACTGTATGCTGTAAGCCTTCCAGAGTGGCTAGGGAAACCCAGCCAGATGGGCGGGGTATAAATAATAAAGGTCCATGGCACTGGAACAGTTGTATATTTCTGAAATTAACTGCTAATCTAAAAATGGGCTAACAACCCAATTTTATGATTGTTTATTTTGAAGTAAGTCCTGCTGGGTGCAATGCTGCATATATGCCGTTTACCTTCCCGCCACAGTGGTACCTCTTTATCTACTTGCATTGGTGTGCTTTCGAACTGCTAGGTTGGCAGGAGCTGGGACAGAGCAACGGGAACTCATCCCGTCGCGCAGATTCAAACCACCAACCTTCCAATCGGCAAGCCCAAGAGGCTCAATGGTTTAGACCACAGGTAACGGCTAAACAGCCATAGTATGTACCTCAAAGCTATAACTTTGCTGTAATTAGAAAGAGGGGGAAATGATGGCACATAGTAACACCGCAGCTGCAGTATTTCTGAACTAGGACACTCCTAAAAGGGCAGCAGCTATTAAGGTTTCCAGAAATGTAATTCGATGGTAAAAGATTTAGCAGCTTAGTGGATTTTTTAAAAAAGAAAAATTGTTAGAAATGTGTGTGTTGGGGGGTGTGCTTAAACTAATATTAGAGGGAATATATTTCAGAATTGGTCTTGTTTTATAATCTCATAGCCTGAGGCTAGGATAAAAGGTCATGGATAATTGGTGAAAGAGTGATGGATACTGTTCAACATATGTCCTTTTAAGAAGTTTCTGGTATGACAGGATGCTGGCAGAATTGTTTAAAGGAGAAGGGATTTCACTATCATTGAATCATTAAAGAGGAAAGGCAGGTAAGATTCAAATTCCACATTTAAAATACTCATCCCCTTTACAATATTTACATAATTAGGAGAGAGAGAAATTGTGACTACTTAAAATGTTTCAGTGCCAGTGTGATTTAATCATATTTCATGTAGATGTGCAGTAGATAGAAGAGCAAACATTTTGCTCACATGCAGCTGACTGTATTACAACAGTCAAAAACCTCAGTGAATATGTAGGGTGCACTTTTCCTTTTTACAGCATAAATAGGCAGAAAGTTGATGCAACAATATTTAATTATATTTCGTTCAGTCAAAATAAAATAAATAAACCATTTGTTTGCTATACCATGTTTTGTGACATATGAATGAACACCTGAAATACAGTTTTTACTATTAAATCTGTATGTCTGAACCTGTATTAGGATACAATACTGAGTCCTTGGGAAAGGTAGGCCACGCAGTGTCAAAAGTACATAAAAAGAAACATGACATATACACTTCGTTTTGTGGACTTGTACCTCAGACACCTGCACTTCAGACTACAATAAGCCTTTAATATGCACAGACTAATATGTGACATTTACAACACATTATGGTAGGATCAATACTACAACCTCCTATTTGAATTTACTCTACAGGGCAATTAGTAGGATTTGTGGAGGCTATTTGTGAAAATATTAGACGGTGTAAACTGATTAGACAGCAAAGAAGCTAAGGAAAACATATTACTTTGTCTCAACAAAGAGAATCCTCCTTTATACCTGGGAGCATTCTGTCTTATCTATGTATCTATCAGAAAACATTTTAGCTAATACTATTTCTATAAACACAGGTACACGGGATACAATTCCACCTCCCAGCCAAAGATTACTCATAATAATCTTCTGCAATAATCAGATTTGTTGACAGCTTACAATTTTGTAAGATTGCATAAGGAGCCTGTCCACTGGTTCCCTTTCATGATCATATTTAAAATTCCTAGCAATTTCATATGAACAGGAGTTGAACAAGGAAGGAAGGAGATGTAACAATCTTCCTCACCCACAACTACAACCAGCGAAGGCTAATATTCCTGGATCTAACAAAGGGACAAGGAAGCATTACATTGCATCTCTGTCTTAGAATTCTGTAGAATTACAATACAATCTATTGCTTTCTTCAGTTGGTAAATTATACCCCACTCTCCTTGTGCCTATATTGAGACCTAGCACTAAACCATTTCTTTTTCTTTGCAAAGTAAATATATACACAATAGAAACTTAGTATAAATATAGTAAATATTAACAAATGGTTAGCAAATATGTATGCATTTTTATAGTCACATATCACTTTTAAGTAACACTAAAGTAGGTTATAGTCTTATGTGCACAGACAATCATAAGCCTTAGGTTCACCCATTCCCTTCTTCCCCATCCTCATGTACCACAACTAGAAACTTCTGATCCTAGTGTGTGAAAATCAAAAGGTCAATTTCCTCTTCCAACTCCTATATCTGTGCTTTCAGTCTCTCAAGCCAATTCCTGCTTCAGCTTCAAATGCTTCCTCCTCTATTCCAAGAAGTCTGCGCTGAGTGTGTTCTCCCTCCCCGCTGTTAGAGTTGGCTGAGCAGGCACAGGGTGCTTCTTGGCAGGACCAATCTTGCATCAGTAACTGCTCGACTTAAATATACAAAGCAGGATATACCTCTTCAAAAATAGATTGACTGATGCCAAAGCGCAGCAAGCAAATAAACAAAATCTAACTATAATAAAAATTCATAATTCCCAGAGTCTAAAGATTTCAGCTAAGTCAATTTAATTATGGTGATGATTTTCCACAAACTGTTGAGTGTTTATTTATATTTAATGCTGTATCAAGCACACAGGGAACCCTCTGTTCCTTTCTTTTTTGCCCTCTACAATTATCTGTAGATACAGTTAGAATTTTAAAACTTGTGAATGCATATCCATGTCCTGCTGAGTTTTCACATGAGTCAAAAACAGTAATACAAGCTTTCCCCAAACAGACTCCCTTCCCCCCTGACTTTGAACATAAGATACATTTCCTCACCCCCAAAAAAGTTCAGTAAATGTCCTACCCTGAGTTCTTGGCGTTCGTTTCCTGCGATCCCTGAACGCTGCCCCAGATTGCAGTGCCTCAAGTAGATTATCCATCACTCCTGTCTCGTCGCCCTCTGTGAATAGCAGAGGAAGTAAAATTAATCTCTTTGCAATTAAGGCTATAACACAGGGAAAAAATATGAAACGAAAAAATAGGGTCACATTTACATAAAACCACTAAATTAAAGACATATATTTTACTGTAATGAAAGCTGTCAGTTTCATGTTACACCATTGACTAGTTTGTTTATGAAGTTCTATTAAACAAAATTGATGCCAACCTCACTTGCTGTTCTTCTGACTTTAAGACCTTGTCTCCTGTATTATTGATGACATGTTCCATATGCAAATAAACAGGTGCTGATCAGAAACATCTTTTGCAGTCCTAAGTTCCTTTTGAAAGATCCCTACGCAAGCCTGCTTAGCAGAATTGATGCACATGAAGCAATTGGATACACTCATCAGCACCAGGTGAACTTCCCATAAGTTTTAATAAGGAGCAAAGACATCACTGCCATTCCATTCAGTATAGACAAGGAGCTCTTCCATACATGACCTTCACTCACTTTAATAGTAGGGGTATATACAATGGAACAAGCAAAACAAATTATTAATCTGCCACATATGTTGAAGTGAATGGGAAAGCAGGGAATTCATTTTTAGTCCTCTCAGGTACCAAGGTCACACTTTATACAACTGTTCTCTCTACCCCTCACCCATGTTAATACTTTAGGCAGATGCAATTATACTAAAACTTACTTATTCAAATAAAGAACCTGCAAATGAAGACCGACGAAAGGAACATAATGCTCCCCAAATCCATAGGCAGAAAATAATCCACCACTTTAAGCAGTGAGGGCTGGGGGGGGGGTGTCTTAAAATCTCTTTTATCCCTAGTATACTAAGGGAAGCTGGTTAAAATGATTTATTTAATTATTTGTGCAATCCTCACTTGCATGGTTAACACTTCATGTTTCAATTTGTTTTGTTAATAAGGTCTTGGAGAGGTATGTAATAATGCAAGACATACAGGGCAGAAACAGCTATAAGTAGTAGAAGACCAATGAACCATGATGCTTATTTTGTTCCTACCCACATTATAGGCTTATCTGCAAAAGCTAACTATATATATACTCTGAAAGCAAATAACAAGAGTTTGATATTATTATTGCTATTTTTATTCTGCCCATACCTATGGCCTGTCTGTAATCAAATACAATGTAACTTTACATCACTTTGATGCAACTTGGATTATTATGTTCAGCATACTGAACACCATTTAGTGAGACGAATAAAAGTAACATTATATATAAAGTTTACAAACATGCTTTCAGTCATACACACACATTATAGACTCATATATTTTAATGGGCATTAAACGTTCCTGCCTACCTGCCAAATTGCAGCCTATAAACATATGAATATTTCAAATAGAAATGATAGAAATGTTTACAGACATATACATAATCTGTACACACCTCCATTACAATTGTATTTACTTGTTCATTATGATGCGCTACAATGGTACAGTGGTGCCTCGCAAGACGAAAAGAATCCGTTCCGCAAGTCTCTTCGTCTTGCGGTTTTTTTCGTCTTGCGAAGCAAGCCCATTAGCGGATTAGCGCTATTAGCGGTTTAGCGGCTATTAGCAGCTATTAAAGGCTTAAGGGATTAGCGGATTAGCTGCTAAAAGGCTATTAGCGGCTATTAAAGTCTTAAGGGATTAGCGGATTAGCTGCTAAAAGGCTATTAGCGGTTTAGATCAGCTGATAAGCGGCTTAGATCAGCTGTTAAGCGGCTTAGCGAACAGCTGTTAAGCGGCTTAGGAAAAAGGGGGGGAGGAGGGAAAAAACCCCAGGAATCGCAAGACATTTTCGTCTTGCAAAGCAAGCCCATAGCAAATTCGTTTTGCGAAGCACCTCCAAAACGGAAAACCCTTTCGTCTAGCGGGTTTTCCGTCTTGCGAGGCATTCGTCTTGTGGGGCACCACTGTAATCTGTTTGAGCCGAAATGATGTAATGTTCTCCATGTCAGAAAGTACTATCTCAAAATGGAGACATGATCTTCATCTTTAGAAAAGCACTTGATATCACTTCCATGGGGAAAAGTGAACCACTTCAGAAAGCTGGTGAAATTGTATATCTGAACATTCATCCCCAAACACAAACACAAATCCTCCCAATACACAGAAAACAAGAATATCACCAAGATGACTAGTGTCAGTGCTGTTTTTCTAGAAAAAGAGATGCCGGAACTCACCATGAATAGCTCCCTTGTTCTCTTACAATGGCAATGGCACCAAGCAGGTGATCTCACACTTGCCTTTAGAAATTATAGTTCTATGAAGACTCTACCACCTGATTTTTTCAAGGTTTAGAAATCATTACTTACTCTTAGCAAACACCATTCTTTACTGAGGTTGAAAATCAATGGGAGTTGGGGGTTGGAAGTCAGTAATCTAAGAGTCATTGCATGCAAAATAGTAATAAAAGAGCCTTAGAGGGTGCATGTATATTTTCAGTTAGAGCATGATTCAGTTTGAACGCTTGTAAAAACTAATAAAAGGTGAACCCCAGAAACTAATAACCTGGAATCAGAAAGCTCCCTCACCACCTCCTGTTGAAAGGCCACAGAAATAGGAGGAGAAGCCATACCCAAGGCAGAAAATGAGAGGAACCTCCCAAACTGGAAAACCCAATTAAAGTTCCAAACCCTGACAGCCTCAACCCAACCTACCTGAGAGCAAGAGAGTAGACAGCAATACTTTTGCTGATCAGGTGAATAAGGTAGACCCAATATTAAGACACAGGGGGAACCAGGATGTAAGGGACAAAACTGGGCAGAAAAAATGGACTGAGAAGCAAAAACAAAAAGCCCGACTGACACCCTTCAGGTGCACACACAATCCCAGCACAGAATGGCACTCTTGTTTAAACGGCATATTGACAGGACCCTCCTGAAGCTGCTCCAACTTTCCAGTATACATGCAGCTGAAGCTATAAAAAAAATCAGGGAGAATGAGTGATCTCACTAACAGGAACAGTTCAAATGCCGTACTGATAAAAGTTTGGGTTGGATGTGGGTGATTTGGCCAGAGCAGAGAAAGATAGAATACCTGAGAACATGGAGCACAGCAGCAAAAAAAAAAAAAAAAAAAAAAAAAGCCTCAAGCGCTTGTGTTGAATGTGCCGTTGAGGAACACTTCAAAATGGCAGTCCTGCCCAAAGTTTACTGAGGGAAACAACAACTCTGTCCAGCCCTGCCGCAGCTATGAACCACACAGAAAAACCTCTATCAACTAAACTAAGCAGCTAGAAAGAATGCCCTGGGTGTAAAGTGCCCGAGCCCTGTGAGGGAAGAGGAGAAAAAGAAAAAGAAAAAAGAGAAGGACAACCTGAGGGAAACATTCAGTCACACCAAATCACTTACAACCCAAACAAAGAATCTAAACTAAAAGGATGAACACTTTTCACTATCAGTAAAAAGAAAACTTTTTTGCTCAAGCATACGATCAAGAAAACAAGCTTCTACCAAGCACTGCTCAGAACAAACCTGCAAACAGGTAGCCCTCCCCCTGGACAGGAGGACAGTAGAAGATAGGACCCTACTGGCCATCACTAGTGGGAAGTGTCATCCCAATCAGAGGAATTTCCTCCATCTGAATCCAGCAAAAGAACTTTGTTATGATTGCTTTTAGTGCATAACCAATAGCCCTCCAACTGTGAGGCTGCCTGAAGACATAACAGAAAGGTCACAACTGAGAGATTTTAACATGGACATGGATGGAAGAATGTACTATTACTTGGTATGGCGGTGGGAGTTAAAGGAGAAAAAGTTGGTATTAAAGAAAAAAACATGGTTGACATATACCAATAATAAAACAAATTGGGAACGCCTCTTGGAAGAAATGAAAGATTTTGAGATGCTGTGACTTTTACATTAATTTTCTATATCTTATTCTATAATGAAGAAGTTTAATAAAACCCTTACAAACTGAAAGCTGTCTTTTGCATCATCCTAATTTGTGGGGGCGGGACGCGGGTGGCGCTGTGGGTTAAACCACAGAGCCTAGGACTTGCCGATCAGAAGGTCGGCGGTTCAAATCCCCGTGACGGGGTGAGCTCCCGTTGCTCGGTCCCTGCTCCTGCCAACCTAGCAGTTTGAAAGCACGTCAAAGTGCAAGTAGATAAATAGGTACTGCTCCGGTGGGAAGGTTAACGGGGTTTCCGTGTGCTGCTCTGATTCGCCAGAAGTGGCTTAGTCATGCTGGCCACATGATCCGGAAGCTGTCTGCGGACAAACGCTGGCTCCCTCGGCCTATAGAGCGAGATGAGCGCGCAAACCCAGAGTTGGTCACAACTGGACCTAATGGTCAGGGGTCCCTTTACCTTTACCTTTAATTTGTCGGGATAATTTTAGAATAGTTCCTCACCACTCTAGAAAACTGCAGATGTAGGGAAATGGTGAATTATTGTATGTACAGTTTGGTAAATGGCTGCCTGTATTTGCCCCATGCAAAAACACTCCTGAAGGTAGAAGATCGCTCTTTTGCTAATGCTATGAGCTGCTGCTTCAGCAGAATAAATTCACAAGAGAAAGACATGACAGTCTTAAAAGACTGATAATCTGTGCTCAGAATCTGTTGCTGCAATTTATATTTCTTTCCTCACAAATGGTAGCTGGGAATGAAATAATGTTGAATTACTCTGTTCCATCTTAAAAAAAATACATGAAAATGTAATATTCATTTAAGTGTACTTTTCATACTAACAACCAGTCCTCTGCAAAGTGATTTTCTATTTAATGCCTCAAATGTCTTTTGGTATAATTTAGAAGCAAAGGGGGAAAATGGACTGAGGGCTAAATGCTAGAAGCACTTTTATAAGCTAGTTGCGTCACCACTAAACCTTGCTGCTAAATGTTGTTCTCTTAAAGTGGCATTTCCCAGTTCACAGCTACGCAACTCAGCCAATTTAGATATGTAAAAGACTCTGCTCTGCTACGCACCCAGTGATAGTTTTTAGCAATTTGTGCACGAACGGAACAAGCTGTTAAAGGTGGAGACGCAGGATGGTGCTCATCAGGCACACTAGGCTACCAAACCTAGTTTGGAAGATGTAACAGGGTTTAGTGAGTTGGAAGTATGTGGCAGAGAGTAGTGGGATGAGGGAGGCCAAGATGAATTAGGCTGGTGAAGAAGCATGGTGTCTCCCCTTCCTGCTGCAATAAGCTCCCTCCCTCTTTGTCTTCCAGAATCAGAAGAGGCATAAAAGGGGGAGGGGGGTTGGCTGCACACAAGCACAGTTTCCAATTGTTTGGAAAAAGCCCTGAGGAAGTAGGGACTTTCAGGCTTCGCAATTTATTTTCCTGGATGAAGACAAGAAGGAATAAGCTGCTCTCTTCATTAGCAATGGCATTCTATAAAGTTTGTGGGGATTATGTTTTTGCCAATAAACTCCATCTTTGAACTGTGTGATCACTGACCAGCACGCTCCTGTGACATATATGTACTTCTTGACTATTTCTGTTATGTAAATATTTTCATGTTCTAAGCCACCTTCAGCATTGTTATAATAATAATAATAATAATAATAATAATAATAATAATAATAATAATAATAATAATTTATTTATTTATTTATACCCCCGTGCAACTGGCTGAGTTTCTCCAGCCACTCTGGGCAGCTCCCAATCGAGTGTTAAAAATAATACAGCATTCAATATTAAAAACAGGGCTGCCTTCAGATGTCTTTTAAAGATAGGAAAGCTGCTTATTTCCTTCACATCTGAAGGGAGGGTGTTCCACAGGATGGGAGCCACTACTGATAAGGTCCTCTGTCTGGTTCCCTGTAACCTCACTTCTCGCAATGAGGGAACCACCAGAAGGCCCTCGGCACTGGATCTCAGTGTCCGGGCTGAATGATGGGGGTAGAGACGCTCCTTCAGGTATACAGGACTGAGGCCGTTTAGGGCTTTAAAAGTCAGCACCAACACCAACGGAAACATACTGGGAGCCAATGCAGATCTCTCAGGATCGGTGTTATGTGGTTCCGGCGGCCACTCCCAGTCACCAGTCTAGCTGCCACATTCTGGATTAATTGTAGTTTATGGGTCACCTTCAAAGGTAGCCCCATATAGAGCGCATTGCAGTAGTCCAAGCGGGAGATAACTAGAGCATGCACTACTCTGGCGAGACAGTCCGCAGGCAAGTAGGGTCTCAGGTAGGGTGGAGCTGGTAGACAGCTGCCCTGGACACAGAATTAACCTGCGCCTCCATGGACAGCTGTGAGTCCAAAATGACTCCCAGGCTGCACACCTGGTCCTTCAGGGGCACAGTTACCCCATTCAGGACCAGGGAGTCCCCCACACCCACCCGCCTCCTGTCCCCCCAAAAGTACTTCTGGCTTGTCAGGATTCAACCTCAATCTGTTAGCCACCATCCATCCTTCAACTGCCTCCAGACACTCACACAGGACCTTCACCGCCTTCACTGGTTCTGATTTAAAAGAAAGGTAGAGCTGGGTATCATCTGCATACTGCTGAACACCCAGCCCAAACCCCCTTGATGATCTCTCCCAGCGGCTTCATATAGATATTAAAAAGCATGGGGGAGAGGACAGAACCCTGAGGCACCCCACAAGTGACAACCCAGGGGTCTGAACACTCATCCCCCAACACCACTTTCTGAACACGGCCCAGGAGGAAGGAGCGGAACCACTGTATAACAGTGCCCCCAGCTCCCAGCCCCTCTAGACGGTCCAGAAGAAAGTTATGGTTGATGGTGTCAAAGGCCACTGAGAGATCCAGCAGAACTAGGAAACAGCTCTCATATTTATCAACCAGCGCGACCAAGGCAGTTTCAGTCCCATGGTGAGGCCTGAATCTTGATTGGAAGGTATCCAAATGGTCCACATCCTCCAGGTGTGCTTGGAGTTGATAAGCAACCACCCGCTCAATCACCTTGCCCAAGAATGGTAGACTTGAGACTGGGCTGTAGTTGGCCATATTGGCCAGGTCTAAAGATGTTTTTTTAAGAAGTGGTTTAATGACCGCCTCTTTCAGCAGGTCTGGGAAGGCTCCCTCGCAGAGGGAAGCATTCACCACCCCGCAGAGCCTACCCCCCAGCCCTTCCCGGCTTGTTTTTATTAGCCAGGATGGGCAAGGATCAAGGAGACAGTTGGTTGGTTTCACTAGTGCAAGCAGCCTGTCCACATCCTCGGAGGTAACAGATTGGAATTGATCCCATGTAACATGACCAGACAGGACTCCAGCACTCTCCCGCCCCTGCCCTGCTCCCACGGTGGCGTCTACCTCCTTCCAAATCTGAGTGAGTTTATCTGCAAAAAAACTTTGCAAAAGCATTGCAGGAGATTTTGGGGTCCCTACCAAGACCCAGTGACAAAGGTGGTTCCGATAGATTGCGAACCACCTGAAAGAGTCTCCTGTTGCTGTTTTCTGCAGATGCAATAGAGGCAGTGAAGAAGGTCTTCTGTCGCCATTGCCACTTGGTAGGCTCAATGTTGAGCTCTAGCCCGTGTCTGGTTTGATTCAGAATGAGTTTTCCACCACCAGAAACTATAGAAATATACAAATATTATGGTGATCGGCTTTCATCATGCAAGTGCTAATGCCTGCACCACCTATACTCATGCAGCAGGAAGTAATCCCTCCCACCATGCCAAAGCAAGGAAGAGGGAGCACCCCACCCTGTCATGGCTGTGATGGAACCACTGCTTTCTGCGATTCCAGGAGGGGACATTTTCAGCTCCGAGGGCCAAGTGGAGGTTCCCTCACCATGAGATGTGAGGTTACAGGGAACCAGGCAGGGGGCCTTTTTGGTAGTCTCACCTGCCCTGTGAAACACCTTCCCATCAGATGTCAATAAAATAAACAACTATCTGACTTTTAGAATACATCTGAAGGCAGCCCTGTTTGGGTTTCTAATGTTTAATGTTTTACTATGTTTGATGTTTTAATTTGTTGGAAGCCATCCAGAGTGGCTGGGGCAACCAAGTCAGTTGGGTGGCATATAAATAATAAGTTGTTGAAATTAATCCTCAACAAATGTAGCTGCTGAGGTAACCCTTATAATTCAGTTCTCGAGGCACAATTATGAATGCTTCCTTGATAAATGCCATCACCAAAACCTCAGATAAGCATTTGTGCTCAATGCAAATGTCTTATGATCTCCTTTGCAGTTAAGCCTGAAAGTATTATGATTGCTATTTGACAAGTGATAAGTGAAAAGGCCTCTTAATTCAGTAACTCAGTCAAAATCAGCAGTAAGTATTACAGTCAAACTATATAAATATATTATTTTACAAGCTCCTATTTTTATGTAGTATCCAGTCTTTCACTAGAATCCAAAAGTGTTAGCTCTTTCTTCCTAGAATATTAAGTCTTTTAATTCAAGCAGTAGGAATGAGGAAAAGAAAGCTGGCTGAGGCATATTCCAAGGCTCATTGACTTAAATAACTTCTTGCCAAAATTTTACTGTTCTTCAACACAGGGGACACTTAGGGTCTCTGCAGGAAACCTTTAATGGGCCATCTTGAAGAACAATATATGTGAGCAAATGTGCCATCATACTTTTGGTATATCTAAAAAGGTAAAGGTAAGGCACCCCTGACAGTTAAGTACAGTCGCGAACAACTCTGGGGTTGTGGCGCTCATCTTTCTTTACTGGCCGAGGGAGCCAATGTTTGTCCACAGACAGTTTTTCTGGGTCATGTGGCCAGCATGACTAAGCCGCTTCTGGCGAAACCAGAGCAGCGCACAGAAACGCTGTTTGCCTTCCTGCCGGAGCAGTACCTAATTATCTACTTGCACTTTGACGTGCTTTCGAACTGCTAGGTTGGTAGGAGCCGGGACCGAGCAATGGGAGCTCACCCCGTCGTGGGGATTCAAACCGCTGGCCTCCTGATCGGCAAGTCCTAGGCTCTGTGGTTTAGACTACAGTACCACCTGCATCCCTAGGCTTGGTATATCTAAGGTATACTAATTATATTTTTTCATAATACGGAGAGGAACACACTGCACAGTCAACATTAACATAGTGCATTCACACACCAGCAACTACTATATTCTTGAAGTCCTTAAATGTCTTCAGACCAGGACTCATCTTTAATTCCAATCTGCAACAGAGACTTAAAAAAAACCTTAAAATATTTGTCTTTCTGTTTTACTACTATTGTCCTTTCATTCCTCTTCCCTTAAAAAAAAAAAAAAAGCTAACAAGTTTCACCTGGTGATTCTTAGATAATGGATCCAGATTTACCAGCTGAAAGACAATGCTGTGGTCCAATAAGAAATGGTATATGTGCACACACACACACACACACAAACACTGGCACCTTCACTGGCCCAGTAGATCAGCTACCCTTGCGTCCAAAGGTGTGACATAATAAATAAATTCATATCCTACCTTTTACCCAAGGATCTCTAGGTGGCATATATGGTTCTCTTCCTCCCCCTTTAATCAACTATGTGAGGTAAGTTAGGCTGAGAGACTGTGACTGGTGCAAGGTCACCCAGTGACTTTCATGGCTGAACAGGGATTTAGCACCAGCCTTCCAGGTCTAATTACTACTAACCACTACTGGGCATGAAACTGTACTCATAATCTCTTCATGCTTTTAAAATATATATCCTTAACCATTCATTTGGATTTTGTGTGCAAAGGTAGGCCAGTTAAGTGGTGTGAAATTTTTAGGCAGAATATAGAATTAACCAAAATATTGCAGAAACTGTTTGTAATTTTTAACCCATCTATTAACACTTTGTATGCTTGCATCCCAAATTGTATGCTGTCCATTATACTTCTTATACTGTACCTTATCTGCTTCTCTTTTTCAAGATGATAATGACAACAGCATGCATTGGCACCGAAAAAAATGACATCACCATCCAACAGCTGCTAGCCTTGGGCTACATTTAATTTGACACCTGGTAAGTACTTCTGAAAAATCCCCCAAATGACTTTAAATACACTGGGAAAGCATTGCTATTTTTAGAAAATGGCAATCTGTCCTAATTTTGTTCATACACTTTTCTTAACAACTTTACAAAGTTTGGTATGAACAAGACTGAGCTAGTACTAGAGCATTACTTTGCATTACATTTTGTGTGTGTGTGTGTGTGTGTGTGTGTGTACACATTTAAATGGTAGGAAGGTTAAAAGTGATTTGTAGCTTTTGGGATTTGTCATCTCCTTTCAGGAAGCCATTTCATGGTCAAGTATTCCTATACTCCATACCCACAAAGAAAATGCTTCATCTACAAGGGATCATCTTTAGGGCCTTATGAAATCATTTGGTTGTATTCTTTGTTTGTACTCTTTTCTACAGGCTTCAATCACATTCTTGTACCATTTCTTGATTAGGGTCTTGACATAATTGCCCAAATGGATGGAAGCAATGGATAGTCTTGTAGTAGCTTCTTAATTATGTACTACATGACACTAGCAACCACATGGGAAGCAAGTCATCTGTAGCCTTCAGCAAAGCTGTTCAGAACTACTGTACCAAGTTAGCTACTTGTAAGCAGTGTTTTTTTCGGGGGGGGGGGCGCAGGTGTATGCATACCCCTAAACATTATGTGAATCTAAGTTTGGCCTCATTAAGGGGCAGTATTTCAATATGACTAGGAAAATGAGAGTACCCCTAAACATTTTTTTAAAGAAAAAAAGCACTGATTATAAACCTAGTACAGTACAAAGATGGTAACTAATTGGGTGCAGTTACAGCGAAGAAGATACTACCTGCCTATAACATTAATAACTACTACAAGTAAACTTTTAAGTGGCTAGCACATAGATTACAGTCATCTAAAACCACCACTTGCCACAATTTCATTGCTAACTAAATGTATCCTGAATGCTAAATAAATAACCTTCAGAACCAGGTTTTCTAGTAAGCATTTTTCTCCAAAAATAGTGAATAATACTCACTTTTTAATTAAAACACAGCAAGTTGTGCCAGTGCAAATAAGTGAAGCTATACCTCGCATCAGTTTGTAAAAGAAGGTGAATAATTAGCAGATTGCTTATGATACGTCTAGGATCAGGTTAACATATTGAGAAAGAGTTGGCAAGATACAGATATGGTTCATTTTTAAAGAAATGAACACTTTCTTCAGAATTAAAATATGTTTTTCAAAGTTTTCCTGATTAAAAAATGCTTAATTTAAATGTTCAGCATTATCTCAAGTGGATCTTTCAGAACTGACCTAGGTTCTTCTTTTTTTCAACCATGCAGAACACAAATACATTGGTATAAAACAGAAATAGAAGTTGGGTTATATGAATGTGGAGAACAATTGAAGGTGACAATGGATGCGGAGTACTGTATGCAAAAATGATCATTCAAAAGTAATTAAACTGTAATATAATTAAAACAACATAAAAAGCAACTATACTAAAATAGCTAATAATTTAAAGAATAGTATGGAAATTATACAAAGGTCAGATGCAAAGTCCAGGAATGATAGAAAACTATCATAAAAACTAATGCTGAAAGGTAGCATGTTTTATATAAAAAATAAAACTTTAAAAATAAGAAAATAGGCATCAGGATTCATCAAGACATTCAGTGACATGCTATACCCAAAATCCTGCCTTAATGAAAAATTTCTTTTGCTTCTCAGCCTTGCTCTTTATCTCTTGCCATGCTGATAATACATAACTCAGGGGGTCAGCAAACTTTTTCAGTAGGGGGCCAGTCCACTGTCCCTAAGACCAGCAGGGGGCCGGACTATATTTTTTGGGGGGGAAGAATGAATTCCTATGCCCCACAAATAACCCAGAGATGCCTTTTAAATAAAAGGACATATTCTACTCATGTAAAACCACAATGATTCCTGGACCATCTGTTGGCCGGATTTAGAAGGCGATTGGGCTGGATCCGGCCTTAGTTTGCCAACCCATGCAATAGAGAATTCTGGTTTGTTTGTTTTATTCCAACTCCACCATTACTAGACTGCATTTGATTACAATAAAACCATCATGTTTTTCTGTTGGTGGTAATTTTTCCTCAATCACCCGAGAGCTTGTGGTTGAAAGGGTGTACTGTACCTTTACTGTAAGTCTTTATGTGTCTAATTCAACAAAAGAGTCGAATTGGTTTCCTATTTTTATGCAGAAAATTGGGGGGGGGGGGCAATGTTATTTCTCCCTGTTTCTCCCTGAAATTTCCCTGCCAAATGACTGAGTAAAGGTAAAGGTAAAGGTACCCCTGCCCGTACGGGCCAGTCTTGACACACTCTAGGGTTGTGCGCCCATCTCACTCAAGAGGCCGAGGGCCAGCGCTGTCCGAAGACACTTCCGGGTCACGTGTTCTAAACAGCTGTGGGAGCTTGTCTCATCTAGTTTCATAATCTAATACAAATTCTGAGAGATAGCCAATTTGTTTTCAGAAATATGTTTGTATTACATCTATATTATAGTCCAACAAACTTAAGAAAAACAAGCTAATCATCACAGTGCTTGCATCCTTTTAGTGTTACTTGCCTGATCTTCCTGCAAAGACTACCATACCCCCATTAAATAACTTGAGAAACAGACTGGATACTAGAACTCACACTGGGTCGCCATGCTTGCTTTTCTGTGCATAATTTCATTACCATACTTACAATGACATAAGAAAGGCTAGTTTCATCACGGACCCCTTTAAAACCTTGGGGTTACTGTCTAAGAACAGACTTCCCTTTCATATCTGTGCCTTTTAGAACAGCCTCCATTGAGACTAGGGCACCATAGAGAATGTGTGTTCAGTCATCTTTGCCAATTATTTTGTTTTTGGGGCTTCAGGACCAATATCCTTTGTATGATCTTGATTTCTTCTGATTCCGTGAGCTCTGTGGCTTATCCTCTCTTAACCCTGCAGGAGCACACTGAGAAAACAGCCGCTTTAAAGTACTATTGGCAGCAATAAGAACAAAGCTGCTGCATGCACACCCCCTAAAAGAGATTAGATTATTTTCATGCAACCCTAAATTTAGTGTCTCTCCTAGCAATGTTTAGATTAGCAATGTTTTACACCAAATGTGAAAAGCCCTTAAGGACCACTTTACATGGGTCCATTGTGATTCTTGAAATAGCAGGATATTCCTATTTATGACCATGTCTGGGAAATGGGCAGCTTGAATCCTGCAGCGTCACAGGGGTGAACTGGATTTCCAGTGGCACACAATATTCCTGTCTCGTTAGGTAAACCGTCTTAATGCCCAGGAATGGAAGCCACAAAAAAGCTAACCAAAACTTATTTCGCATGGTATATAACAGGGGTGTCTAACTCCCAGTTCAGGAATCTGATCTGGTCCCCAAGGATTATTTTCCCCCCAGAACCCGCTGATGTTGGCTGCAAAGGCACCTAGCTAGGATGGGCAAAGCTGAGTCCCCTATTGGAGATGCAAACTGTCCCCTCTCCCCAGCCAGCAGATTGCTCATTTGATGAGCAGAGAGAAATTTACAGCCCCCCACTCAGCTGATCTGCATGAATTAGCTGAGGAGGGATGCATGCCTGTGTGTATGCCCAAGGCTCTATATGCCTTTTGTGTGAGGGCTTGGTATGCAAGAGTGTGTACTGGACACACCGTTATACTGCCACAGTTGCCACTAGCATGCAGGCATGGAGAATTGGCCATGGTTAAATGTAGCCCTCATGACAAAAAACAAAGCAAAAAAAACCAACACAAAACCAAAGAATCCTGCTATATAACCTTTGGACTGTGTTTACCCTTCAAAAACACATTGAAAATCATTCTTTGAACTTTGGATAGCATTACAGTAACAAAGGAATAATTCATTTGTTTCTTTAAAAATATAACTAGCTTTTAGCATACGTATAAAGTAAAGGTAAAGAGATCCCTGACCATTAGGTCCAGTCACGCATGACTCTGGGGTTGCGGCGCTCATCTCACTTTACTGACCAAGGGAGCTGGCGTACAGCTTCCGGGTCATGTGGCCAGCATGACTAAGGTGCTTCTGGCGAACCAGAGCAGCACACTGGCCTTCCTTCCAGAGCGGTACCTATTTATGTCCTTGCACTTTGACGTGCTTTCAAACTGCTAGGTTGGCATATAAAGTAGCCAAGTTTATTTGCCTAGTTTTCCTGGAGATTGAAAATAAGATGCAGGCTTGCATTCCTGAAGCATTGTTGTTGTTTGTTTTTTATACCACTTTGAATTGTTCTTACATCTAGATTTAAGTATTTTCTAGGACTTCAGGGTTACGTTTTGCAATATAAAAGAAGCAGGTGAAAATACCATATTCGTACACTGGACTGTTTTCAGAAGATGTGCAACATCCAAAAACACCATATTAATTTAGCAGAATTAAAAATAAGAATGGATAATAACATTTCAGGTGCAGGTTTTCATAATGAACACATCTTCTAAAGTAAGTTGAGAAAAATATCTCAGTCTACTGCTATACATTGGTAGAGTTCACCACTCTACTTTTATATTATAATAAGCAAATTCCAATGTGTATAAGTTAGAATACAGGAATTTTAAATCCATGGATAAAGACTTCCCAATGTTTTTCTTCTCTTCGCATAAATAAAACTGATCACACATTCTTACAGCACATAATTCAATAATTAAGGAATCTCTGCTTAAGTAATATAAGGAATTTCTAGACTGATGAAGAGAAAGCTGCAGATATTCTATTAAAAATATCGAATTGATACTATCAAGTTGAAATCTACTGAAATCATTGTCAAAAGTCTATTTCTTAAATAGAATAAATCTGTGTAGTTGCAAATTGGGATTGTCACTTGTGGCTTTCTCTGTGATACTGCTCAAAGTTCTCATTTCTTCATTTATAGAAAAGTGGTAATGTAAGCCAACAGATGGAATTATTACCTTTCTTTGAGTTTGATGCATTCTGTAACATTTTTTTTTTAAATGAAGCACAACTCTGGCTTGTGTGCCATAAGTGACATTGCAACTTTCTGTCTATTACTGTTTGGTTTACAATGCCACTTTAATGTAAGCTTGCAAAACCAGTGCCCCACTAAACCAAATATATGATGCAAACTCATTTTTTTGCAGTCCCAGACAGGGAGCAAAACCAGGAAGCTTCCTGAGATCCTGATGCAAGTGCCTGTGTTGAAATGTGTGCAAGTATAGCTCAACTCATCTAACAAAGAAGTTTCAAAAAGTGAAGAAAGATACAGCCAACAGATATGTTTCCCCCATTTAGTGAAAGCTCTTTGTGGCATCTTGTGGACTTATGAAAGTATTTCTGTGCAGAGAGAGTATCTGGCATTTTACTGTCAAGTTGCATGGGAAGAAAGGGAGGTGAACATGAAACAGGTGTCCCAGGATGCCTTCAGGAGCTGATGAGAAGCTCTCTCAGGAGCACTCTGAATGAAAGCTAAGCAGACAGAAATAAGCAAAGGGACTTAACTTGCAGTGGAGCATCTGTACTATAAAGTGTGTGGAAGTAACACCTATGGTTCAATAAAGATGCAATCTACTGCTTCCTTACCTTCCTTCAAAGGTACTCGCTACAATGCATTTCCCTACTCCTAACCTAGATTATTTCCAGACTATTTTCATGTGTAAAAATATTCACTTTATACGTGTGTGTGTGTGAGAGAGAGAGAGAGAGAGAGAGAGCGCAAATGACAAGGCTTTACAAGTTGTACATGATCCTGTATAAGATCACAAAATTGCACAAAACCTAAAAAACATTTAAGGCTAATTCCATACACAGAAATGGAACCATCAGATACTCATACACCAACCTGTGCAATCCAGACTAACATGTGCCACAAGAAGAGAGAAACTACTGCAAGGAGTGCCTACAGAGCAATTGCTCAAGTGAAGGCAAGGTTAGCGGGCACAAAGCAATGTTGTGTCCATAATGTTTCTATGCCTGCTATACTGTTCTCTCTCAGTTGTTCTTCTTGAAAGACACAGTCCAACGTGCCACTTATCAGTTTTTAGAACACATTTGTGAAATGCTCTCCCCCCAGGGAGGGTAAAGATATGTAATGAAGGCGCCAGAAGAAAACATTCCTCTTTAACCAAGCCTTTGGCTGACTGAACATTCCATGACCTTTTAAATGGAGGTGGGCATTATTCATTTGTTTTGCTTTTGTTTTATTGTGTATTTTGTATTTTTATGTTTGGATGTGATCTTCAGATAAAGGATGGTATACAAATTTTATTAATAATGATAATAATACAAAATTGTGTTTCTGTGACAGCCAACACTATACCCCGCCTATGGAGTCCATTTGGTGCATTCTGCTACTAATAATCAGGTGTAAAGTAGAGAAGTATAGAGAAAACAAGTGATGTCTAGGCATCTTAGAATCAGATAATTATTTACAAACGGCTTAGGTGCATGGTAAAACTAAAGTTTATGCTGTGAACATTGTCTCTTCTATCTTCTAATGCTGTGGTAATGGGGTGTATCAGTTGTATGCATCCGTAAGCAGAAGGCAATACTGAGAAATTTAGCTATAACTAGGGTTTCTTTGCACTGGACTGTTAAAAAGGCATGAACATGTTGCATTCATTGTGTAAAGGGCTATCAGGGCCACCCCAGTACATTTTGGCACCCGTGGCAAACCACAAAATGACACCCTCCCTCCCCCACTCCCCACCAGAGAACAATGAGTGAGTGAAGATCGAGATCATGAATGGGGTTGGGTAAAGATTTACATTGGGAATAAGGGTGGGAAAAAAGCATCAGCACCTCCTATTCACCAAGAAGCCACTGTAAAGATGGCATGAGAGGGGGGTTGCCAAGGAGGCATGGATTCAGCCTCCAAGGAATGCTGTTGATGCCACTGTGGCAGTGGCAGCAGGCAATTCATTCCTGGGAGGCTGGATCTGCTGTACCTGTGAATCCTATTGCCTCATGGGTGGGGCCAACCTAGAGTACAGGGAAGCTATTAGCAATGATGTCATTGTTAATATTAATATATATATGAGCTTATTAAGTGACTTGTGATTCAGCTTTTGGGATTCAAATTTTTTTCCAAAAGCAAAGTACCTTGACATCCCAGATAGCTGTCAGCCCCCTGTAATGAACTCCATTCCACTGTCTTCATCTGTGCTAAGGGAATGTTAATATACCTTTCAAAACAATTAAATCAATACTAATTGTGACTGAAGCAGTTCATTCTTCCATTTATCCTTGCACTGCTAGTTAAAAAGTAATTTTAATTGTCATGGTAATCAGATATAATGGAGACATTAAATAACATTTGCATCAAAATTACTGCCATCGAATTTGCTCTTCTTAAAAGGCTATGCATTTATTGTCCCCCCCCCCACTCCATACACACACACACACACACACACACACACACACACACAATTGTTATGTATGCTGAGTTACACATATAGTTCACTATAGCAGATATTCAGATCAAATGTGCACTTGTTAACAGGAAGGCTGTTAAAAGTGTTTCAAATTCTTGCCATTATTCAATCCTTTCCCTGGCCATTGGACTGCCAGATGAGATCGTTTCTTATATGTCCTTTGACAAAAAGATGCTAACGGGCAATTAACCCCTTTTGAACATAGCACATTATGTAAAGCAACTCAGCTTTACATTACACAATTTTTTTATTAATGCCTCCTTTAGGGTCCAGTGTCAAAAAGTCATGGTGGATATCTAATTAGGACATAGAGATAGATGATAAGCAGTGGAATACTCTATGGAAAAAGCCTCCATACAGGTCTTTGTCAGCTCAAACTTTGTTTAATGTTAGTACATGGCTGGCACCTTACTCTGCAACAGCTTCTGTTTGTGCACCTAGGTATATTATCAGAGGGGCTGCCACACAGTTGGCACCTATAAGCACATGTGGTAGGATGTCCTAAGGTTGAATTTTGGAATAAGGTGTTTTCTGAAATCTCTTTAATAACTAACTAAACTTTTGATGCATCTTTCTCCTCGTGCTTTTGAAACTATATATGGAAACAGAACAGGACTTGGAATGTAAGTCACAACAGCAGCCCAGAGCTCCACTGCCAAATCCTGGAAGCTCTTCAATCTTAATAATTTGGATTGCTGATAATCTAGTCTGGCAACTTGGCTGCCTTGAAAATATATCTCATGAACTAAAGGTTTCTAAAGGGAGGATATCAGAATACTGGGTTTTTTAAATTGTTTTTGCTATATGACATGATTTATTTCTTATACGAATATAGCCACTCAATGTCATCTAAGACTTTATATAAACATTGTCCTCAATAAAGATGTAATTCACAGGTGAAGAATACTTTTATTTTTCCATATCTCATTTGTAAAAGGGAATCTTTGTATGATTCAATACTTCATTATTCATTTTGTAATCCAGCCAGTAATGCTTTAAGGTTATTTTTTTTATTACTTGTTTTCTTTACTTCTGTTATGTTTGTAGTTTTTAACAAAATCAACAAAATATTAAAAGTGGGGAGAAATTCAAAGTGGAAGTAAAATAAATAGCAAAATTTAAACATGGAAATGGTCGGAACATAGTGTCATTTTGCTGTCAGGCATGGAATGTCCAGAGTGACACTGACAAGTTAGGGAAAGTTATGTCAATCAGTCCTACATCTCTCAGGTACTCCTAGGTGTGCACCAAATGAGGCAGTTGCTGCAACAAAGAGGCCCCACACTCAACCTCTGCTTATGTCTCTCCCCTTTCTGAGCTACGCCTGGGTGTAACCTTTGCTCCTCCCGCTTCAATCTCTTCTTGTTCTGGGAGACAGTGGAGAAGGAAAGGTGGGGGCAAGAGGAGGAGGAGGTGTGAAAGCCCATAGCCCAACCTATCTCTTTCTCCTCAACAGGTAATATAAATTGGGAAGGGTAAAAAACAAGCAAGGGGCTATGCTTTGTGATAGGCATCATACAAACAATAGCTACAGCATTAGAGAAAAGCTTGGGTGCAGCAGCATGTATTCTTTTCTCTTTTTTAGAGCCTTGAGTCAAACAGCAAACCACTAGCTCATTTGTGCAATATTAGACTATGAATCTAAGGTGCTGCCTTTCTCTAAAATAGAAAAAAGATACTTTAATGTGCAATGTTTTTATTCCAAAACTCATCTAATTGGTTCAAATTCTGAGAAGTCCTGTTGCCTCAATTCACCCTAATTATAAGGCTTGTTCTACCATTCAACTAATACACCTTGGCATCTTACATAAGATTTGTCAAGAGAGAAATGTTGTTATTTTTGCTAGAACTGAATCCTGTCAGATTTGCTCACTGGGTAGAAAAGACAAGTCACAGTCACACACTGAGCATTTTTATGTGTTTTATGATTGGGATGGATTAAGCTCTGCCTCACAACAGAACTGAAATGATCACAGAAGGGAGAACAGCAAACTGCAGGGTGAAGTAATCTCTCGTTCAATCTAATTCATATTTGTGTCATCTCTCTTCTCCGTTTCAGGAACCCAAAGGGATGGAAAATAAAGCATGCATTTCAACTGTCTTTTGGAACTCTGCAAAGCACAGATATTAGGGGCCTATTGATTCTTCCTCTCCTTTCCTTCCTGCGCCCATTCTCACAGAATGCTGATGTACACATTATAGTGTCATTTCAACTAACCAGAAATCTTAACGTAAGGTTTTCTTTATCATATCCAATTGTCAATCTGTAGTGAGGCTTGCAGCTGAACCAGCTCTTGAAAGAGCACTGCTGAGAGCGCATCCATTTATAATGGGAAACCTTCAAACTATAGAAGAGAGATGTTAACTGCTGCACACCCACTATTATAAAGATGTTTGTAGAATAAAAAAATTAAAACACTGCAGTGATTTTTAGAACAAGTAAATCCATTTAAAAACACACACATTTAACTGTACCAAAGGAAAACAAGTCAATAACTCAATACAAAATGCTTTGGAAAAGACTGTAAGAAATGGCAGTAGAAGAAGGAACAAAAGAACTAGACATGGAGAAGATGCCTGGACATGCTATCTCTTTCTGCACCTTTAATGCAGCAATTAAGTCTTTTTTACAACTGAGAGTGGTCTTAACCAGATCAGATCTATTACAAATGCTTACTTACCTTTATTCATGTCAATCAGTTGCTTCTTCTTCTGTTGCCGCTCCAGTTTCTCACGTTCTGCTTTCTCTTTAGCTAGCTTGGCTCTCTTAATTTTCTCCTCCATCTCTCTTCTCTTGTTATTTTCCTTCAGTGCCTCCTGCATTAGGAAAGTGAAACACAGTGTTTTTCCATTACTTATGCACAGCAAATTGAGAAAACCTTGTTTGTGTATAGACCTGAGTTGTATTTTAGTTGCCTGGAGAAAGATCATGTCGCCTTTGAAGGTGCCAGGTGAAAAACAGTTTTCTAACTAACAATAAAAAAAACATCCCTTCAAGTCTTTGTGCCTTTCAGTCTGAAAATTTTTTGACATACAAGCCTATCCAGAACAGAAATTCAAAGTAATGGAAAATAAATGCCTATGTTACAAAATTATTAATGGATGACACCTTGAGCAAGTGAACAAGTCCCCCATCAAGTACAGATAAACTTCAAAGTGAAGTTCAGAAATACATTGTGCCCACTCAACCAACAGACACTTGGTATTAATCTACTATGGCATACCTCCAAAGGAAACAAAAGAACATGTAGCAGTCCATACATGCCTAAGAAAATGTACAACTTCTGTATCCTGACTATGGTTTCAATATAGCAGAAACATGGAAATATCTTCCTAATGCAAATTTCTTTCTTTGGAAACTTACATTTGATGAAGTTTTAAATCAACAAAAACATTGCTAGTTTTTCAAATGAGTTGTAACCACTATCAAACAGTTTTCTTTTGGAATGTGTCTAACTAGTGCACATCACAAACAATAATTTGAAATGAAAAGACAACTAATAAGTTTAATTATATACAAAACCATCTTTGGGGATCTAGCAGGCAATTATGACCAGACACATGTGTGGTTGTGTTTTTTTGGGGGGGGGGGTTGCTCTTAGGTCCTGGAATTAAACCTTTTAAAATACACATAAAGGTTCTTATGGTCTGGATGACACCAATGGCCGGTTTCCACTATTGCACTGCAATTTTTAAACGTACTTATGGGATCTTAACAAACCATAGTTTTCTGTTTCATCCACAGTGGTACAACAATGTTGATGCCATAGCTTGCCTTGTTTGATTTGCCAAATAAGAAATTGTAGCACAACAGGAAAGAAGGGAAGAGGAAAAGTGAACATATAAGCTGAGATTTAAGCCTACTTATGCACATAATGGGACACGGGTGGCGCTGTGGGTAAAAGCCTCAGCGCCTAGGGCTTGCCGATCGAAAGGTCGGCGGTTCGAATCCCCGCAGCGGGGTGCGCTCCCGTTGTTCGGTCCCAGCGCCTGCCAACCTAGCAGTTCGAAAGCACTCTCGGGTGCAAGTAGATAAATAGGGACAGCTTACTAGCGGGTAGGTAAACGGCGTTTCCGTGTGCGGCTCTGGCTTGCCAGAGCAGCGATGTCACGCTGGCCACGTGACCTGGAAGTGTCTTCGGACAGCGCTGGCCCCCGGCCTCTTTGAGTGAGATGGGCGCACAACCCTAGAGTCTGTCAAGACTGGCCCGTACGGGCAGGGGTACCTTTACCTTTACCTTTATGCACATAATATGTTACACTAGTGGCCAAAATTGTGTAACAACTGTGCCTTTTTAGGTTTTTAAAAATAAACTTCCACAAATGCTTCATGTCTTTGGAAATCTCCATAAACTGATATAAGCTACTCTTATATATTAAAACTCACCCTGAATTAGAATGTCATTTAAAAAAAAGTTGTAAGAGAAGTTAGCCAATGCCAGGTCTGCTCATTTGTCAAAGAGGTTTTTGGTTGTCTCATCTAGGACAACTCAGAAATATTTAGTGTCTTTGCTGCTGTAGTGACTGATTTGTCTATAATGAATCTGACATACTACAGGAACAGAAAAGTCTGTGCTAGAAAAACAGACCACAATGTAGTGTAGTATATAAATTAAGAAGGAAGCCAATTAAATGAAGTAAGCAATTTAACAGTTGGGGGGGGGGAGAGACACTTGCAAACACATTCCAAATTGTGTCACCTGCCTCTATACTTGTCTATCTAAAGGTGGACAACAGTAAATATTAATGTTAAAATGCCTTGGGGTCAAATCTGTTATGAAAAGTCAGTAATTTCTCTTTTCCTCAACCATTAAATTTAATGGCATATGAATTAAGCCATTTGAATCTCCCTTGATGAGTTTTGTGGACAAACTTACAGGAGGTGAATTCTAATATTAGGATTCAGAATGTGCATATAAGACCAATAAAAATGCTAAGCTTTTCCTTACAAAAATAAAATAAAATCCAGATTACCTCTTTATCTGCCTATTTCATTCAAATTATCTTCTCTCTCTAAGGGTAAAAGGCAATGAAAACGAATGCTTCTATTAGCATGGATGTTTATCCTTTAACAAAGTCGGGTGCTACTGAGACCAAGTGCTTTCTCCAAAGTAGAGTTACATTTTGAAGCAACTGAAATTAAATGTATAGTAAATGCATTTATCTCAGAATCTTTTTCCAGGGTAAACAGAAAATCCAAACCTCACAAATAAGATAATATTTTATTATATTTGGGAAATACTGCTAACATGAAAGCTTCAAAACCAGAGGAAGTCCCTCAGGGTGAAGTGTTTAACACAGGTGCTGTTCTGAGATGCTAGTTTTGAATGGGCATAGCCTTCTTGGATATAAATGAGCAAACTGAAATCACCCACATTGCAGTCTGTATTGGCATAGCCCAGCAACTAAACTTACTTTATCTTTCCCAAATTACTGTTTATTGGTTTTTGCTTTCAAAGTCTCCTGTTAAAAATTCTACTTTCTATCCAGGATGCTAGGTTGAGGGAGATAAGAACCAAGAAAAACAGTAACTTTAGAGCAGTTGTTAGGAACCCTTTTTTCATGCAAGAAAAAATAATAATGAATGAACAGCTAAGTAGACAAGGTTGGTGAGGCTATATCACTGAGTCATTTAGAAAACAATTACATATAATTGGGTAGAAATGAGAAAGGATTAAGTGCACCAAAAATTAGTTGGGAAAAGCATTTGATGTCCAAAAGAGGGAATACTTTTATGTGTTATTATAATTTTATCTACTTGCTAAATCATATATATATATATATACATACTCCTAATGATTAAAAACAAAACAGAAAAAAGATGATAGTAACAAAAGCAGAAGTTACAACAAAAACAAGCTTTAGTTTTTTGTGTTAAAACTATCTGAGATCTCATGTGAGTTTAGCTGAAGAGAGAAGTATCTCTTTTTCTTGGGAAATTGGTTAGTTGTGGTATTTACTATAGCTGCAACCTACTGAAGTAAGCAGAAAAAAGTCCATGTTCCTCCTTTTTTGTTAGGATTCACATAAATATACCTCTAATATTCAACAGAGTTGGCCTTGTTGCTTTCTAAGAAGAAAAATTAATGGGTTTATCATATACGCTATGTCCTGAGGTTTGATGAGCAAAGCTTTGCAGACCAAGGCAGTTATGGGGAAAAATCTCTGAAGTAAAATATTAAAAATAAGCAGAAAGGAACTGACTGTACACACCTCCTTGGATATTAAATATACAGTCAGGTACTATGCATTATGCACTTATATTAAAGATTTGTTCTACTCCAAAAGGCTTTTCCTTCAAGCTTGCCTAATTCACTCTGTCCCCACACCCTCCTCAAAAAAGCTCAGAATATGTAAGAAGAGGAAAAATGCATTTCCTGTCACTGCTCATTAGTATAATGTACAATGGCTAATAGGAAGTTAATGTGTAACATATGAGGGCCAAGGGTGAAAATTTCTAACCTGTTATTCATCCAATTCTGGATAGTTTTAGTTTTATTTCACTCCTTTTGCACCTGAATATCCTAGTAATCTCCTAGGAGTTAATTACAAATTCAGATAACTTAGTTTGTTGAGCAACAAGGCAAACTAACAACAAAAATACCCTAAGCAAGTAGTATCCAAAGCGGCAGATAAACTGTGTGTTTCCTAGTCAGGGGGCATGAAAAAAAGAGAGACCGACAGACTCTGCTTGCATTGAAGCTTCTGGCTTGTGTGGAAACATCACATCTGACATGAAACTTCAGAGAAATGTCAAAAAGGATTATGATTCCTGGCACACCAAGATATTGTGATAAATTCAGCTGGGGAATGAACTTCACTAACTGGCAGGTTCCTGATCTAGAAGCAGCAGTATGGGACAGCAACTGAGCAAAAGTATTCAATCTGTAATGATCTAAATATGGGCTTTAAGTAAAATGCTGTGTCCTCAGCTCAGGGGTATTCTTAGATCCATTTGAGTCACAAGTGACAAAGAGCACCTGCTACAAACTTCGGCTGGTAGCCTTGCAAACTAGCTTGGATGGAAATAGCCAGGCTTTGATAAACTTATGCAATTGGTTGCACATGGGACTGCCTTTGAAAACAGTATACAAATTGCAGCTAGTGCAGAATGCATCAGCTAGATCTTTAACTGGAACTAGAAGGCATAAACATATAATACCAGTACTGGCCCAACTTTACTGGCTGTCAATTAGTTTCCATGCCTAATTCAACAGCCTTAGACAGCTTGGCACCAGTAAACATAAATGACCATCTTTCCTTATATGAACCTGTCCACATCCTGAGATAATCATCTGAAGCCCATCTCTGCATGCCACCTTCAAATAAGGTCTGGAGAGTGGAGAGGACAGTACAGGCCTTCTGTGGAACAGCCCTCTCTTTATTGGATTCTCTATGCATACAGATCCCACCCCAGCACCAACTTGGTCTCCATTAAGGTGGAAGGCAAATGCACTTTTGTTTTCCTGGGCATTTGGGCAGCACCAATGATATGACTGTATAGTTAGATTTGATTTAAAATGTTTGGGTGATTTTGTTGTTGCATTTGTAGTTTAATTGTAAACCACTTCTGAATTTTATTAGTGAGAAGCAGTGTACAAATTTAATATACCTAAATTTCTGACTTGCATAGTGCTTTTACAACATATACAGCAGAATGATATCCCAGATGAGTAACTGAAAGGCACACAAACAACTTTTAGAAGATTTAAGTTATTTGAAGATTTTAAAGAAATGAAAACTTTCAGATGGTTTAGTCTGCAGTTACTTTGTATTATTTATTTAAAAGAAAAAAATACTTTTTTTGCAAGATGGCTCACACACAGGAATCATGCCAGATCAACAGGCTGGAAGATGAAAGGATAGCATTCAGTGTTTTTAGTTATCTTTTTAAAACCTAGCCCAGAGAAAAGTAATGATCAAAAGTAAAGGTTTTCATTCTTTCTGGTAACTTCATTGCAGATTCTTCAGAAATAGTTGTAACTACGCTTTTGAATTATATAGAAAGACCTGCAAGTTTCAAATATTTTGCAATGCACATGATGGATTTTCTCGAGTGCTGTGTACTGTTACCTAAATGACTTTCTAGCCATTCATAGAATTATTTATAAAATCATATTTTTCATATGAACTAGTATTATTGAGGACAGAAAGCATCATCAACACCATCCCAACCAAGATGATGATGATGAATTATTATTATTACTTTCTTGGTAGTGAAAGCTAAGGAGACCTGAGAGAAAACAGAAGAGAAAGTGCATCATTGCTGCAAGTTTATTACTGGATGATGGAACATAAGTTGAGTAAGCAGGATACCAACTCTATTGATAAGAAATGTGTGTGGCATGTGCTATGCTTATTGTTATTTATGTACTTATTTATTTACTGCCAATTTCTTTTCCTATACTGTCTTTAAAGGAAAAAGTATTCCCAATACATTTTACATGTGCCCCCACAAATAATAATAATAATAATAATAATAATAATAATAATAATAATTACTACTACTACTATTACTACTACTATACTCTGCCATCTGGCAGGGTTTCCCCAGCCACTCTGGGCGGTTCCCAGACGAATAGTAAAAACACGATAAAACTTCAAACATTTAAAAATTCCCTAAGCAGGGCTGCTTTCAGATGTATAACATACAATTAATGAAAGCAGCAGTGTAAACATTCCATTTCAATATGAACCAAACATAAAACAGCAGAAACTACTGTTTATAAAATGCAGAATATTACAAATTAAATTAAAAGTCGACTGAAACACACAGGATTTTAAAGCCCATTTAAACATAGCTGGGGAAAGGGTTGGGTGTTTCTCCAATGAAATGGCATTTCCTAAGGTTGGGACAATGAGCATAAAACATCCTTCTGTCTATTGTGCTGACCAACCTGATGGATCTTTGTGGCAGCTTCATACAGCTGAAGGTAGGTCTTCAAATGACCTTTAAAACCCTAAGTTGCTTGGGATCAGGCTAACCGACACTTTAATTGGACTCAGAAAAACACTAGCAACCAGGGCAGGTGTTACATGCTCTAATTGCTTACCGTATTTTTCGCTCTATAGGATGCACCAGACCACAAGAAGCACCTAGTTTTTAGAGGAGGAAATCAAGAAAAAAAAATATTATTTCCCTCCCCCCCCAGCCCCAAAGAGCAGCGGACAGACTGCGCGAAGCCTGCTCGCTTCTCCCAGAGCTTCTCAGGGCTGCTGGGGGAAGCCCGGGTCCCCCCCCCAGCCCCAAAGAGCAAAGAAGTCAAGACAGAGAGTGGGATCCATCCCGCTGGCTGTCTCGGCTTCCTCTTTAGCTGAGCGCAACCTCTTCAGCCGGGAGAGGCTGCGCAAGGCTATGGCAATTCCTCCACCTCCCGCAAAAGCCCACAGGAGCCGCGCACCCTTTAAGGAGCGTGCAGCTCCTGCAGGCTTTTCTACAAGGAGGGAGAAGGGACTGACTGGCTGTGTCAGCCCCTTCTCCCTCCTGGGAAAAAGCCTGCAAGAGCTGCGTGGAGCTTGTGTGCGGCTCTTGGGGGCTTTTCTTGCCTGCCTCCCCCCTGCATTCGCTCCATAAGACGCACACACATTTCCCCTTACTTTTTAGGAGGGGGAAAATGCGTCTTATGAAGTGAAAAATATGGTAGCTCCAAGAACTTGCCAGGTCCCTGCATTCTGCACCAGTTGAAGCTTTAAACAGTATTTAAATGCAGCCCTATATACAGCACATTGTAGGTCTACTTTGGGGGGGGGGGAGATCTAAAATCAAATCTTCTCTTTCAAGCAAGGAGTATTGTGCAAACTGCATTCTTATCAAGTTGTTATTTATTTCAATGGAAACATGCATGTATCTGTATTGCCTTGACATTATGCTACTTCCAGTCATTCTGCATATATTTACTAATGAAAGCATGTTTACAAGTCTTTTAAAAAAGTGAATACATAAAAAACACTGACAGTTGTGCATCCCAGTTTAGCCGCCTTCAAATATGCTCCATTTAGTTTTGTAGATCTCTCAAACCAACTAACCCGCTGTGCACGTTTACCATAACCCAACGTTTCCTTTGGCTGATGGTAGGAATTCCTAGCACAAAAAGGTGTGCTTAATTAAGTCATTTGATGCAAGTCACTATTGCAGCCCACTGTCCTCTTGACTTACAAGCAGTCATCTGTAAATCCCCAAACACATTGTGGTGTTTGCCCTCCTAGGTGTGTGACATCATACTGGGTTCATAAGGAAAGGGTTAACTAAGTGTAACATGACTAACCTATAGGAACCCAAGGGGAGGAGTTAGAGTTGTTAAGAAGTGAGTCTGGAGTTAGAGAAGAGAGAGGGAGGATAAGTCTATGGGTGGGGCTAGTCTGATGTGAGAGAATCTGTTAAGAGGAGTCAGTCAAAAAGTTGAGATAATCAGTCAGAAAGTATTAGGAAGGTATAGACTGTTAAAGAAAGTAAGGTTAAGAAACTGACAGGAATATTATCTGAGAAACCATAAACTTGTTAATGCTTATAAAATAAACTTGTTTATTTGGTTTAATTTTAACAACTGTCTGGACTCGGGGTGTACCCGAGAGTAATGGGTTGGTGGCAGCGGGGAAGTGAGCACAGTGTTGGCACAGGGATCAATAGACTGTCAAACATCCGGGGGCCCTGTGTGATCGCCACACACATCTCTCCTGCTCCCCACAAAATGTCACTGCTTTTATTTGAGATTAGGTATGGTATGCAAGTGCCACTTTCATTACTATGCTAATAGAGCTCAAGCTATGCCTGAGCTCCACCCAACTCTCAGATTTTATCTACATTTGTTTGAAGAGATGGTTCCTGCCTTCTTCCTGAATCTTCTTGAGAATTGCCATTGGAGGATTTGTAACATTAACTTTGACAACTTAGACAAGTGTCACTAACTAGGGATTTGGAGAACTTAAAAAAACATTGGATTGTGTGCTCTGTAGTGTTTTCCAATCATAAAGCTAATGTTTCCAACTTGATATCTTCCAGTGGGGAATTTCAGTGAAATGTGCCTCACATTCTTAAGCATTCTATTTTTAACACAGTCACCTACTGTATATACTCGAGTATAAGTCAACATTTTCAGCACATTTTTTATGCTGAAAAAGCCCCCCTTGGCTTATACTCGAGGGAGATGGGCAGTGGCGGCGGAGGGACGAGCAGTCCGAAAGGAGCCCTTTCTCGCCTCGACTCCAACCACCGCTGCCTGCCTCTCGCAAGGGCAGGCATAGGAGCCGCGGTTGGGAGAGGTGCTGCACTGCGCCTCTCCCAACCGCGGCTCCTATGACTGCTCTTGCGAGCGGCAGAGGCGGCGGCAGAGGAAAAAGCAGCCTGAAAGGAACTCTCAGGCTGCTCTTTCCTCCTCCTCTGCCTTTGCCACTGTCGGCGGCAGAAGAAGAGCAGCCCGAAAGCAGCCCTTTCAGGCTGCTTGTTCTTCCTCTGCTGCTGCCACCACCAGGTCAAGTCAATACGTTTTCCCAGTTTTTTGTGCTAAAATTAGGTGCCTCAGATTATATTTGGGTCAGCTTATACTCGAGTATATACGGTACTTACCCCTGAATTATAAACTTCATAGCATGTCATTTCCCAAAGAATCTCAATTTGTGATTAAGAATTTTTTTTTAATATATCCTAAACTTGTTTGCTAATCAGAAGCACTTTAATATCAAATGAGTTGGACTATTCTAATAAATTTATTCATTTATTCAGTGCTTTCCCCCCTAGAAAAATAGGTGTTGGTACTCACTATGAAGTTGTAACAGTAAATGCCACACTTTTGAACAAAAAAAAATAGGAAAAAGAAAAAGAAAGAGGTGCCAGTACTGCAAACCCTTGAGTGCCTCCTAAAAAAGAACTGCATTTATTAAATAAAGAAAAGAATGTTTAACTATAACCCTCCTAACGAATTAGTAGTCCCACCTGAAACAAATGCCAACATGCAAATGTCACAAGCACAAAAGATTTGGAGGAAGCTGAGTGGAATCACAGTGGAGCATAGTGTAGGCATAAATACAGATGCACAGGTTAATGGGGAAACATCTGTACTATACTGCTTTGCTTAAATGTCTCCTTCAATGTTTGTTCAATAAATGTCCCATTCCTGGTTTTCCAAAACTGGTAACCATACACAGATGCCTGTGATGATGGTAAACATATGCACCCCATATATACACAGGATAATTGTTTTAAAACTGCTTATTTTTAAAAGGCTTTTTCTATTTTTGTGCCTCTTGCACTATATTCCTCAAGCTATTATCTTGTACTTCTGGCACCTCCTTAAAATATTACACATGTCTAAAGCTCCCTAATCTCACTTTGTCTAATTTTCTACTGGCACCTGATTTGTATTTACCACATTGATTCCATAATGCTGGCTTGTGGTTTTCAGACTGTCTACATTTCAGCCATGCAGAAATCAGAAGTTTATACAGTCACACATACACACACACACCTTTATATCCAGGCAAGCAAGATGAATTGTCATAGTTCAAGGTCATATTTGAGTTACACAAAAGCATTTGGGTGTACAACAGAGCTTGGAATGGATGTGACTTGGGGAGAAGGAATGTGGCCTGAGAAGAGTTGCAAGGGTCAGAGAGCCCCAAGAAGCACAGTTGCCACCCTTCCGCCCGTGCCTGAGGCTTCCCACTCCTGGCCTACAGTGAACATAATATAATAGGATACATTTGACCCAACTAACTCAGTATTGTCTACACTAACAGGCAAAGACTGTCCACGAAAGCTGTCTCTGAAGGTTGCAAGGAAACACCATCCTGGAGCTTGAATCTGGGACCTTCTGCATCACGGTCCTTCCCAAGCAGAGAAGGCACTCAACATTCACTTACCTTTCAAGGAGCACATCTGTGTCCTGTCACATGAATGTGCATTCTAGAGAACTTTAGAGCTTGCTGTAGGACAGTGTTTCTCAAACTTGGGTCCCTAGCTGCTGCTGGGCTAGAACTCAATGCTCGTTTCACCATAACGTTGGATTTACTAGGAGTGCACCCTAGAAGTTCCAGTACTACCCTGCAGAGGGTAATTAAACTGTCTTTTAAAAAAACTTGTATGCAATTATTAATTGCCTTTTGAATCCCCAATAAAATTCTATGCAACTCTAGGACTTCCAAGATCACAGTTTGAAGACCACTTAACACAGACTTTCACCTTTCCATCTAAAGCAATATGCCATTCTCCCTATTTTTGCTAAATACATGCTAAATTGCAACAGAAAGGACTGTAGCACTTTAGGAAACAAGCAACCACCAAGACTGACTCACAACACCATATTTCTTTAACTTTACTGTTTGGGATATTTATGGTTATACAGTGGTATGAAATTACCGTATTTTTCGCCCTTTAGGACACACTTTTCCCCCTCCAAAAATGAAGGGGAAATGTGTATGCGTCCTATGGAGCGAATGTAGGCTTTCGCTGAAGCCTGGAGAGCGAGAGGGGTCAGTGCGCACCGACCCCTCTCACTCTCCAGGCTTCAGGAGAGCCCCACAAGCTCGGGGGACAGCGGGGAGGCAGAACGCCGCCATCCCGCTGTCCCCCGACTTGGTTAGAAGGCTGGCGGGGGAGAAGCCTGCTCCTCCCCGTCGCCAGCCCGGCAAACTCGGGGTACAGCGGGGAGGCGCAGCACGCCTTTCCCGCTGTCTCCTGACTTGGTTAGAAGACTGGTGGGGGGAGAAGCCATCCCACTGTCTCCCAACCTTGTTTGGAGGCTGGGGGAGGGCTTCCTCCTCCCCCAGCCCCGCAAGCTCCCAGCACGCAGCTTTGGCATCGCTCTGGCTCCTGTTCAGGGGGCTGGGGTCGGGGGAAGCCCGACCCTCCCGCAGCCACGCAAGCTCCCAGAGCGATGCTGAAGCTGTCCGCAGCTTCGGCATCTCTCTGGCTCCTGTTCTGGGGGCTGGGGGAGGGGGAAGCTTGGGCTTCCCCCTCCCCCAGCCCCGCAAGCTCCCGGAGCGATGCCAAAGCTGCACGCAGCTTCGGCATCGCTCTGGGTCCCATTCTGGGGGAGGGGGAAGCTCGGGCTTCCCCCGCCCCAGCCCCGCGCCTGGGGGGGGGGGGAATATTTTTTTTTAACCTTTATTCCCCCCCCCCCAAATCTAGGTGCGTCCTATGGACCGGTGCGTCCTATAGGGCGAAAAATTAGTTTCGGAGGTCCGTTCTTAACCCGAAACCATTCCTAACCTGAGGCGTGCTTTTGCTAATGGGGCCACCTGCTGCCACCACGCCGCCAGTGCACGATTTCCGTTCTCATCCTGTATCTAAGTTCTCAACCCGAGGTACTACTTCCAGGTTAGCGGAGTTTGTAACCTGAAGTGTTTGTAACCCGAGGTACCACTGTACTGTACAACTTCCATCATAGATTAAGATCAGTTATAACATAGGACTTTCTTTGAGCTGTCTGATAGCAATCTCTTCTTTGTTTTTTCTTCAAAATAGAGTCACCTTCAGATATTGAATAGTTAAAGATGAAGACTAAAATTCAGGCTTCCTTATGCCAATACTAGACCATTGCTGTTTCCTGACTCCCATCCATTTTATCAGGGCATGCACAGAATTTCCTGCTGAAATGAAACAGAAGGCTGCACAACTGCAATACCTCATTAATTGCCCTTAACACCTTTTATTAGGGAGGGACAATAACTCAAAAGTTGAAAGCATGCTTTGCATGCAGAAAGTCCTATGTTCGACCCCTGGCATTTCCAGTTAAAAGGATCAGGCAGCAGGGCTGGGAGAGGGACTACTACTGGTCACAATAAATAATACTGGACAAGATACACAGATAGGCTGACCTGGTACAAAGCAACTTCTCATGTTGCTATTAGAATGAATTGTGAAACCTGTGTTCCATTGTTGGGACAGTCTTAGTTTTATAAATATTCTGGACCTTCTCTGTCAGACATAGGTGCTCAAAACAAGCATTACATTCATATTATTTCTATAGGGCATGTGGTTTTGCTCTATGTCTTCAGATAGATAGATCCTATGGTAAGGAAGGGACAATATGAGCTCATTCTCATTCAAGACACATGCAGAGCAAAGACTATGCAAAGAACAATGATATGACAATTGCGGGGGGGGGGGATGACAAAAGTGGTTCCTCGTAGGAGATTTTAGGAATAAGAACAAGAGCCTGCAGGAAACACCAACATAGAATGCAGAAAGTTAAACAAATCCATTCTTCTTCAGTAACTAAAGAAGGTTTGCAGTCCTGCTGTAGCTAGAGTCTTACATCCAGATGTGGACAGGCCATGAACTAATAATATAAGACCCTGCATTACAATGCTCAGAATCATAATTGATTGAGTTAAAAATGCAATAAGTTTACCATTATATTCTTCTGCAGTACAAACAGCTAAACTTCATCCCATGACATAACCCTAAAGCAAATCTTCTGTATGTTGATTGACTCACAATGTCTGTTGTTGACATAAAACAGCAGCTTAGCTTTTGAACATCTTTCACAAAAGCTCATCTGCCTCCATTGCAAGTTGATAAAGCTAACAATTTCTTCTCAAATGCTTGTTGTGCATTTAATTCTACGGTGCAATGTGTCTTTATTAACTTCTTGAAAATATTTTAACGAAAGACAGAAAGAAATCAGTGGTACAATGGACAATTATCCTAACAAGTGTTTGAGAGAGAGAGAGAGGTGGATGGGAAGAGTATTCAGAATGAGTTGAGACAGGTGTGAGGGACCCAAAAGTATAAATGGAAGGGACATCTGGAGTGAGACTTGGCTTGACCATAGCTGCAGGTTTGAAGACAGAAATTTATATTGTCTTCAGTCCCTGCCTCAGTCATTGTTTGTAGGCCTGCCATATTATAAGGCAGGGATAACCCACCACTATTATCCTTCTCCCAAATACTTACAGTGGTACCTCGGGTTAAGTACTTAATTCGTTCCGGAGGTCCGTACTTAACCTGAAACTGTTCCTAACCTGAAGCACCACTTTAGTTAATGGGGCCTCCTGCTGCCACCGTGCCGCCGGAGCACAATTTCTGTTCTCACCCTGAAGCAAAGTTCTTAACCTGAAGCACTATTTCTGGGTTAGCAGAGGCTGTAACCTGAAGTGTATATAACCTGAAGCATATGTAACCCGAGGTACCACTGTATTTCCCAAGATAAAAACCACATTCTGCAGAGAAATGCCATTTACAACTTGTGCTTAACACTGTACTCCACCTCCCTTTCTGTATATAGCTTATTCAGTATTTCAGTAATCCTTAAGACTAACTGTCCTAAGGCTTTCATTTCGCTTAATAAATATACATTCTCTCCACTCCAAAAATTGTTTAAGTATGACCAAGTGATAACTCTGCGGGATCTATACTTAAAGTTGACTTTCTATGAGTTGTTACCAGTGCTGGGTTGTAACCATGTTTCAGATTTATGTTTAAACATACTTCTTGAATACCCCCACCTACCATACTTTTGGCTGCTTTTAAAAAATGTGCTAAGGTATAATGTGAATGATGATTATGTAAAACAATGGAATTGCTTGTATAATTGCAGCAGTATATCCTTCATTTAGTCTTTATGGCACAGATGCAACTATACCTACCATTCTATAGAACCTAGCTGTACTCAGTGTGTACAAACTAGTTAACATGGGAAAAGCCTGAAGACAGCAATCATGTAAAAATATATTTAGGAAGAAAAGCAGTAATATGTTCCATTATTTCCAAAGAGAAAGAAAAGGTTAGGGCATGATTATGCCCCCAGTATTTATTTGTCTTTAAAACAAAGAAACTGTCACACAACATAGGAATTCCAGGCATCAAAAGAACAAATGCAAAATGTTGGTCAGGAGCACCTGAGGTGTACTTGACCATAAAATACTTATTTCATCATTCTCTGTAAAATGATGTCACTTCATAAGACAAACACCACATGGTTTCTAAAACATGAGAACAGCCTGTAGTGATGAAATCTATGCAGGTTGAATAATTTATCCCTTCAATGCCAATTTGAGATATGGGATATAAGAAAGTAATTCAAAGCAGTAAGAAGAAACACAAGAAAACAAACATGGTTCACAGAAGTAATGCCCTTTTTCAGAATACCAAGTCTCTCTGTCCTGAAGGAGGGAAACAATTTTGATGATAATCAATACCTGCAGAAGCTCACAAAGCAACTGAGAAAGGTCAGAGCCTATACTATCCACACAGCCTTCTTTATAACTTGCTTTCTTCTTGATGCTTACTGATAATGCAATAATAACTTATTTATAGGGAACATTTTGTTGGAAAATCATATGTGAAGAGGAACTGCAGGACCCAAAGGGGTTTTTCTTGTTTTCAAGTCACTGATAATGCTTTGATCAGAATAAAAGAAGTTAGTTTCTTCTTCTAACATTGACTGTCTGCCCCCCCCCTTTACAAAATCTTTCATACATCACAATGACTTTTAAAAACCCAGAACATGTGAAACAAGTACAGTGGTACCTCAGTTTATGAACAGTCCTGTTTACGAACAATTCGGTTTACGAACTCCGCAAAACCGGAAGTAGTGCCCTGGTTTGCGAACTTTACCTTGGTCTAAGAACGGAATCTGAATGGTGGAAGGGCACCGGCAGAGGGAGGCCTGATTAGGGAAAGTATGCCTCGGTTTAAGAATGGTTTCGGTTTAAGGATGGACTTCTGGAACAGATTAAGTTCATAAATTGAGGTACCACTGTATTTCGTTACATTTTATTATTTGTCTATTGGGGTAGGGATGGTAAGTTTCCTTGAAATTTCCTTTGAAGATTATTCAATCTATTTAGGTAACTTTTCACCAGCCTTGGAAGTTTATTTCATTTAATGTAATAAACACTGAACATATTGATTTCATTCTTATATAATGAAAACAGTCTATTTTAAGTGAATAAGACTGTTTGTGTGAAACATGAAGAGACCAGGCAATACACCAGACTTAAGGTAAAGCAATTTGGGGTTTCTAGTTGGGCCAAGAGATTGCAAAGCTATCCTGAGCTGATGTAAACCATACATTAACTGCCAAGGCTGAGCATTGAAGCTGCTTCCAAAAACCAGCCAGCACAATGTTAATCCTAGTAGTAGAAGAAGCTTGCAAATATCAACATCAGTCATCTTTGTAGCATTGCAATTTTGTTTTCTATTTTGTGCATGGTGTGTGTCACTTACAGAACTCAGACCATACATATCATCTGAAAGAAGGTTTTGATGGATGTCAGACAATCACATGGGTCAGTACTGCCACCTGGCATCAAAGGCAAGGGATGTTCAGAGTTGAAGAGTATGCAGCTACTTCCTATCCTCACTTGCTGAGATGTTATGGTGAAGAATATTAGACTTTGGGCCCAAATTGAAGACTTATGCAGAAAAGACAGCAGTTGTACAATCATGTTACATGGAAAAAAACTTTGAGAAGGACACAGTGGGGAAATATGGACCACAAGCTTTCATAAATCCTGTTTGAAGATGGCCACTGTGACGTTGTAATAGTAGCAACCACTTCAGGACATCCATATCTCTGCTCAATGTTCCACTTGGATTGAACAGATTATGCTTGACCCAGCTGAAAAGAAGGTAGGATTCTGCCTGAAGATGGAAGATTTCACTGTAGAGCTGTCAGTGTGAATGAGCACTGATGGAAGTAGAGAAGGGCAAGGCACACTGCCCACAACTCAAGCCAATTAATGCTGTGGGCAGATTCCATCAGAGTCCATAAACTGTGGGTAACCTTTCCCTAGCAGGGGAGCTCTCCAGCAGGATTGTTCCTGGATCTTGGCACAGACACCCTTGTGGAGATTCTGGAGACACGTCAACCAACAAAAATATTTGTGGAATGGTCAAAGGAGCTTGTAGCAGGTATTGGAAATGTGTGACTGGAACAGCAATAGGAACTACTGAAGCTTAAAAGTGTGGTGATAAGCCCAAGGTACAATCTGGGTGGTTAATACAAAGAGACTCTGGGCTCTCACCAGAAGTGTGACATCTACAGAAGGCTTTTGCAACAGTGAACGAGCCATTTCCCAAATGGCCACAATCTGTTCTAGAGAAAAAGAAAAATGATGGCAATGTGTCCAGAATGGCACTCAGGTATATATGCTGCCTCATAATCAGGTGGTTCTTTTCCATGTGGGTGTTGTTGTTTTTTAGAAACCTGTGGTCCCTCAGGGCTGAAAGAGATTCAAATATAGTTTGAAGCATGATGAAAAGTGTTCACTTGTACCAACAGACCAGTGGTTTTCAAAGGATGTGTCAAGAGAGGATGGCAAGTATGGTGGAGAGATTCAAGGACAATCAAAGAAATATTTAAACATTTCAATGTGTTGCCAAAGTGTCGAAAATGGCCCTCAGGTGTAGATACAGACTCACAGCCAGGTGGCTCTTTTCAATGTTTTTTTTAGAAATCCGTAGTACCTCCAAACTGAAAGTGTGATTCAAAGCATGATGAAAAGCGTTCACCTGCACCCTTTGCAGCTGAGGAAGACTGGCCAGGTTTTCCCCCAGAAGCTGACTACAGATGTCATTGGAATGGCTGTCTGTTCAAGGATGGGTGGAATGGGCAAGCATCATGGGCCATACCAAAGGGGTGTCTCCATGGAAAAGGTTTTGATATGTGTGGTATTGAGTAAAGAGAAGATAGGGCTTCTGATCTGAGTGACAGTAGTTAGAATAGATTTGTGCTTCTCCCGGGGCCTACCAAGATCTTGAAGGCCTTGTCTCCAAACAGGTTAGTTCCCAAATACAAAGCTATAAATAAGTTTATTCTGGATGTATTATCTGCATCCCAATGGCAAAGCCAGAGGATTTGACATGTAACAACATCATCAGCCATTGAGTGGGCAGTAAAGTGTGTGGCATCCAGGGTTACATCTTGCATGAAAGCAAGATGCTCTATGAAGTTGCAGCAAAGCTTTTCAAACCTGCTCTGGTTCTTGATATTGATCACTCAACAGTAGGAGATGATGAACTAAGAACATCACTGTAGCCAGTTTTGACACTAAACTGCATATATAGTTGAAAGGGGGACTATATATTCCTTTCCCCTTACTCACTTACAGCTATCAGTGCAATCTAGCCCCTATGCCAGGGACCAGCAGCAATCTGGTGAGTGTGTCATGGTGGCAGGGAAGGGGGGGGGAGAGGCTGACCCAGGAGAGGGGCCTAGCAATTTTTGGGGTTTGGTGTCACCCATAAGGCAGGAGGCAGGGTAGGAGGAATAGAAAGGGTCAAAGCAGTCAGATATGGAGGTGGGGGCACAGGTCGTGTTGGAAGTGGAGGAAGAGACTGTTTGGGTGAGTGGCAGGCTGGTCAAATCCCTGCAATCACCTGTCTCCTAGAACTAGGAGAGGCTTGAAGAAGGAAGCACAGTGACAATTTCCATGCAGAAAAAAAATATCCAGTTGCTTGAGCACACTCCATCAGACAAAGGAACATAAGCTCGGTGCAGCTTCAAGTGCTCCACTGGGCACAAGCCTGGAAAAGTTAATACCATCTATGGAGATGCTAGAAGTATGTGTCCATGTGTATCTGGTGCTGTAAGTGTGTGCTTTTGTCAATAAAGAATTAACAGTCGGCTGTTTGCCTTCCTTGACTGGGTGTGCTCAAGACACCCCCATGATTGGAAGAACAAAGAAGTTACAACCATGGCTTGCAAACGTGAAGGAAAAGAATGCCTGTTCCTTTGGTCAACTGATTTGTCCCAGAGAGTGTTCTAATGTGGTAACACAATGGACAAACCAATCATAAATACGCTGCAGCACAGCAGTTAATAGTAGTTAACCTCGGACTACAGATGTGTACTACCTCCTAACCAACAAACCATGCCTCGTTTTTATAAAAGTGTCAAGTATCTTTGAGTACCTCCAATTACTTGATTTCAAATTATTTTTATATTCATCTATCAAAATTAAAGCACAGAAAACAAACATACTTTTTTCTGGATGATACTTCTTTGTCATGAATGTGTTGGTGGTGATTTACAGTTACAACAGATTTGTAAAAATACAATAAAAATATGTTCTGTTTTCTTAAAATCCTATGGTTAAGAATTTACAATAAAATAAAATTGCATGTAGTGAAATTATACTCTGAGAACTGTTTACATTACAGACGTTTCAGGTTACAGACTCCGCTAACCCAGAAATAGTACCTCGGGTTAAGAACTTTGCTTCAGGATGAGAACAGAAATCGCATGGTGGCGTGGCGGCAGCGGGAGGCCCCATTAGCTAAAGTGGTACCTCAGATTAAGAACAGTTTCAGGTTAAGAACGGATTAAGTTCTTAACCCGAGGTACCACTGTAGTTACGCAACAGATTAAGGCTTGCTGCTGGCAATATGGATCAACATGCTCAGCAAATGGCTGAGCAGTATTGATAATTCTAGGCAATTTGAATACTCCCTGAAGGCAAGCATCATATTCTGGGCCATGTTTTTTTCATCCACCCCTTATGATGCACTTAATTACAACAACCCACAGGCAGCCACTGGGCAAAACATAAGCAAGAGCCCAATCTAAGATGAGTGAAAGTGAGAAATGGTTGGTGGGAAATTTCTGTCTCACAGATAATTCTATACACATGTATGAGACAGCTATGAAAAACAAACAAACCATGATCCACTTGAAAAATGTACTGGTATTCAAAATCTAGGAAAAAACTCCACACAACAGATTGCATTTTAAGACCTACAAGCAGATTTCAACTTATGGAAAGTGCTTTACTGCCTCTTCCTTTCCATCACAATACCTGGCAACACCCCTCCTCAAAATGCTACACCTGAAGTTGGGGATCAGACTATTTCCAGCCTGCCACTTTACATATTTTTGTTCCTAAATCTATTCCGTAACATTTTAGCATTTATTTGCAAAATTGTTTTTTGATATATATTTTTCAAATTATGAATCTCTAAAGGCATTTTTATACTTTTCCTCTGAATCGAGAACTACAGCTGGATGAACAAATGAACAGAAGTCAATTGACCCCCACCACAGAAGCGGAAAAGTTTTCATTTCTGCAAGCAGCTCTTTGAATCCAATTCAGCAGTTCTTGCATCATAAAGAGACTAGTGTGTGATATGAGGCTTACACACAGTTCCTGATAGGGCAGAGAGTTCCATGTTTCTCTTAAGTTCTACTTAAATCAATGGGGCTTAAGTGCATATTAAGTATACAGAACATTATTAGGCCGTGCTAAGAAGCAGCTAGTTGTTTATTACTGTCATCCTATCAGAGGCATCTAAAATTTTAAATACCATAGTTTTTTAAACAGTTAAAGAATACCCCCTAGATAGGAAATATGGCACCTTATAAAACTTTATGAAAACAAATCACTGTACATGGAAAAAAATTAACAAAAATTCCAGCTGTTAAATTAGAATATTGGTTAATAATCTGAACTAGTTTTATACTTGGCAACATTAAATCCATCTTAGTTATCTGTCTTCATTAACAGCATGTGCTAGAAACCATATATAATATAAAAGAACAAACTAAGAAAGAAATGCAGTTAAGTGTAGAAATAAATAAATTTATTTAAAAACGTAAGGGAGAGGGGGATACTCACCAAGAACAGTGTCCGGAATGCACTTATATCTCCAAAGAATTCCTCAACACTAACAGTTTTGGGATCGAAACAGAAGTAGTCCCCCAAATTGTCGTATAACTTGGTCATATTGTTGTGCATGTTAGATAACTTCTCGTACTGCTCTCTAGCACTCTTCGCAAAGCTGTACACTTAAAGTTAAGGAAGTTCAAATAAAATCAGTAGCAAAACAGTTTAAAATAAGATTGCTTTATCACTTAAATGCATTCCTCCTAATTACTGAATTTGTTAATTGATGACTTTATATAGAAACCATGCTTCACACATTCTAATATGCTTTAAGCACAATAAAATCCACCAGGCTATTGTTTTTTCACATGTGCCCAACATAACTTTACTTTCTATAGAACTGCTGATTGTATGGCAAGGTATGCAGGTTGTGCTCCTTGAGTCTGGTCTTGACCAAAGTGTGAACACTGAACCTGCGAAGAACAAGGAAGTAACATCACTTATAGAAACACATTTTCCCCATGAGATCAGCAGCAAGTCTAACCAGTTTATTGTGATTTATTTATTTTAAAGTGGTTTTACTTATAACACAACAAGAAAACAACACATAAACTATGGTCATAAAACAATGTAAAAGATTATCTGATTACTATGCAAAAAAAAAAAAAAAAAAAAAGATTCTTCCACATAGTAATATACAGATAATAGCAGCTATCTACTGTGGTCTTCTTTTTGGCATTTTTCTTAGCTATCACAAGACATTAAAGCTCAATACATCTGGAACAAAAAGGCAGATGACCATCATTGGTTTAGATGGTTCCTATATTACATTTATCTATTCACACTTTGAAGTCAGGTGCAGGGAAACCACCAGAATATAGTTACAGGAAAGCCTTTTTTTAACCATCAAAATGGTCAGATACAAATAGCACATACATAAATAAGAAATATGGACTTAATTGCCTCTAATCATACAACACTGCAGCTTTGACTATCTGGGGGCTATTTCAAACACAAGTAGGGAACCCTAAAAATTGTGGTAGAGCAATTAAATGTATACTTAATCCTCCCAGCAGAATAAGTAGCTTACAATATTTTAGAAGTGGGGGTGTTAGCAATACAAATATTTGTTTAAACACAGGATATTTTTCAGTGCTATTGGCTGAAGATTAGTGTGCCTTCCCATGCAGTGAAGTAAAATTAAACAAGGAATGGTTTGCATTGTTCCAAGTGCCACTATTCTGTTATAGTAAGCACACTGCAGCTTTTTATTAGCAACTGAAGAGGACTGGAAATCAACCTGAGATCTACTTAACCTTCACAACAATTGCAGTTACAAATTGCATAATTGTTACCTAAAGCGGAAGGAAGCAATCTCACACAGAAGTTAGACTTTTAGAACAACGTGAAGGCAAATAAAGGTTAACATTCTATTAAGAGAATAATTAAGGCATATTGCTCCCATTCTTCTGTTTCAAATTAAATAAATGTTTCATTTAATTATTATTTTTTTAAAAAAAAGTTGTTGAAAATGTAGCTTTTCATTTTAACCAACGGCAGGCTGAATGGTTGTGTTATAGTGGTGGCTTTAGCCTTGAACAAGCTGGTATTTGCAAGTGGCACACTGACTTTGGAAAGCTTTTCCTTATCAGGTGTGAGTTGCACCAACATTGAGTTTCAGCAGCAGGAAACAACAGGGCTGCTGACTCAAGCATTTGACTAAAGGGTGTTTCTCACCTAGTTAACATAGTTGTGTCTAAGTATATTGTTGTTTTTACTTAAGCTGTATTTAAATGAAATGTTCCTTTATTGTAATTTAATGCTGCATCTCACTCTGGGATTGTGTGAATAATGAATAATTTAAATAAATTAAGTATTTGCTGCACACCAGTACTCCATTTTCCGTATTTCTGCCAATGTTCTTCTAGTGAGCACACCAAATCTTTAAAAGTCAGGCCAATTTATGTATCTTTCTGTCTATAAAGCTGCTGTTTAGATGTACACAACATAGAGACATCCAAATACAAAGCACACAGAAAGGGGATGCACTGGAGTTTTGCTACCTCATATTTTAGACTCAACCTGTCAAAGTTTTGGCTTCTGTTTTAAACCTTTTTAAGAATGTAATCTTGATGTGCTGTGAATAGAGTGATAAACTGTAGAGTCTTCCAGTGATATATTCTACTTATTGTTTTTGGTAACTGATTTCTAATAAAAAATGAAGCACCTCTTAAAATCGTGTTTGAGATGGTGGGGCAATGGATCAAACATTCATAGTTCTTTTAACGTAAAGATTTATAGACAAACCATTGCAGAGAGAAATGGTAAAAAACACTTTTTAAAGTTGAAACTACAATAAGGTTTCAGACATAAAAGGGGGTTGAGACAAAATGAAGAGCAAATTATATATATATCTGAGATCCAAAGAACTATGAACACAGCTCCAAGAGTCTAAGCGGGCTATGGACTTCTATTTCCTTCAAAGAGCAGTTCTGCACCACACCCCCATCATACCACAGGTTAACTTATTTTGAAACCCAGGAGAGCTTTAAAATCAGTCATGTAAGGTTGATGGACGTAGACCAGAGAGATCTTGATTCAAAAATCTGCTCAGCCACAAAACTTACTAAGCTACCTCGGTGCAGTGCTTTTTACCTTAACTTAACCTGATGCAGAGGATGGTTGATATGTTGAAGAAGTTTGGGAATGATGGTGAAAACCATGTACACTGCTCTGCACTGGGTAGGAAAAATAATTTTCTCGGTGGCTAAAAGTGTCAAAAAAAATCCATAAAACCTATAACACAACACAAGATTTAGAAAACAAACAACCTTTAATGCAAGATACAGAAATGCATCTAAACTATATAATAATGTTGTCTCTCTTGACTGCTAAGTTGCAGGCAAGTGAGGTTTCCATTATTCAGCTGTCAAGGAACTCCTATTTCGAAATGTCGAGTGCCTACTGCATTTGTCTTTTCCCTGTGGAGGAACTGTATGAGGGGATTTCACTTGCTCACTTTTATCAGACCTACTTCCATCTTAAAGTGGCTGTCTTCTCCTCTTATTAGCAGAAAGTAAAAGCCAACAGGCAGGGAAGCAAGCAAAATGTGAGTCAAGAGGAAGATGTGTAAAGGAACTGAGAGAAGGAAATTAAATATTATGATTACTATTATTATTATTATCATCATCATCATCATCATCCAGTAGCACCTTAGAGACCAACTAAGTTTGTTCTTGGTATGAGCTTTCATGTGCTAAGAACAAACTTAGTTGGTCTCTAAAGTGCTACTGGACAATATTTTTATTTTTTTTATATATTTCAGACCAACATGGCTACCTACCTGAATCTATGATTATGATGATGATATAAGTTGGCTGTTGCATATGGATTTGTGCTAAATATCAGCCAGTCATATTACAATATGAAGATAATTTGTTGCCAACAAATTTTGTTTGACAAAAGTGTGTCTGATCTGTGACTGCACCTGGGTGTCCAGGTTTTGCTCCCTACCTCAATAGCCTTCTGCTAAGAAGTAAATTCTTCTCTTTTTAGAAGGCTTTTGGGCTGCAAAATCTTGCAGAGCATGGGTTTTTACATTATATAGATGTGTACCCATTAAAAACAAAAATGTGATTCTGCTCTCATTGTTTCCTCTTTGTCACAACATTGAGCTAGTTTACCCGAATTCATACTTTTGGAGACTTTTAATAAATATTTTAAAAGTTAGCAAGCTGGTGGAAGTTATTCCAGTTACTAAATTAAGTACGTGTAGAAAAGAGAGAAATGCTTTAAAAAGCCTGCAAACAATGAAGATATGAATGGAATGACGTGGCGGGGGAGGGATATCTTTCACAGCAGGCAGCATACCATTGTCAGCATAGAGTATAAAGGACTAGGGACTAAACTGATGGAATAAATTGACACTGACACTGACACTGAAGTGAAGAGGGAAGTGACAAATGAACAGCTTCCAGAGAACAGCTGACATAACTAATTTAAAGGGAACATGTGAAAGAATTTTGAAGTTTTCTCCTTCATACCACATGCTTCATAATACTATATGGAAGCTGCTGTTTTCTGAAGATTTTTTTTAAATAGTTTACACTGGTCCCAATATGAATTAAACAGACTTACAGAACAGCAGTAAGACTACATGATACTATTATTAAAGAAAGGAAGTGTCATTTTCTAATATGCATATCCAAATATTGTTATTGACTCTGGATAAACCACCACTTACAAATCCATCAAAGCTCTGCAGACTTCTACCATTTCGTTTTTGTAGCTCAGTGGAACAGAAAGGGAAAGAGAAAACTCAATGAAAAGGGCAGTTGAACAACCACCTTTCTTTTGCTGGGAGAAGGCAACAAATAAGGACATAATTCTGCTAGAGCTGTAATTTGAAACATTTTATGTTTCAGCTAACACCTGTGCTTTGTTAATTTCCTTCATTTTCGCTGCATATTTGACAGTAAACACCACTATACAACTGGATGTTATTAATCACTGTGTGCTGCCAGTGGAGGGAAAAGAAAGAAAGGGGTTGGAAGAGGTTTGCAACTCGTGCAGAGCCGCTTCCCAATGAAAGAACCCCAAGCAATCATAGGGAACAAAGAACAACTTGCTATTTATAAATATAAAATACACTGCAGTAGCAGAGCAAAATAACAGCACAAGTAAATGTTTCTCTTTAAAAACCAAGGTTTGCTATAGTAACAACAACAAAAGCAACACAAACAAAAGATTGATCATTGACATGCATAGCAATGTGAAGAAATGAAGTGACCTCGGCTATCTAGTTCTTTCATTAACAAAAATACATGAATATTCAGTAGGAAGAGTGGGAACAAAACAATTCAGTTTTCATAGGTCCTGTTCCTTGCAGAAATCACAAGGCTGATGTAGCACATATATGACATGTATAAATGTTTTATGTGCTTCACACAGTTTATCTCAATCCTTTTTCAATTATGTCATCCATTAATTCCAGATTGTGAAGCTTAGTAATCACCAGCAATTCTTACCAATAATTCCACTCAACAGATTGTTAATTCATACAACTGTGCAATCTAATTGGCCCCTAGCTTGATACAGTTGTCATTTGAGGTGTTTGCGGCAGGCACAAATTATTGTCTTGAATGCCAGAATATCATTTAAAAACAAATTGGCAAGCCTTGTCAAACCTTGACCCTAACAGTCGAATCATTTGTGAATGATAACTTGGAAGAAAGCACCACCTAATTTGAAGTGAGTTTCTCCAAATTAAGTATGGACAGGAGCCTAGCCTAAACCATGTTAAACAGGACATGTTGATAACACTGATATTTAGAACTGAACTGACCACAGCAGTAATATAAACAGAGGCAAATAAAATAAACCTTGGACAGAAATTATCATTAGTGAGCTTTGATGCCCTTTTAAAAAAGTTTTTGAAGAAATAGCTATCACCCTGGAAGGGACTTTTTCTCATCTTTAGTGACAAAATTAGTGTAAATATGTAACAAGATAAGAAGAGCCTGCTGGATCAGGTCCATCTAGCCCAGTGTTCTGTTCTCACAGTGGCCAACCAGAGGCCTGTGGGAAACCAGCAAGCAGGACTTGAGCATAAAAGCAGTGTCTCTCCTTTGATTTCTAGCAACTTGTTTTCAGAAGCATTCTAAGTACAGTGGTGCCTCGCAAGACGAAAAGAATCCGTTCTGCGAGTCTCTTCGTCTTGCGGTTTTTTTCGTCTTGCGAAGCAAGCCCATTAGCGGATTAGCGCTATTAGCGGCTATTAAAGGCTTAAGGGATTAGCGGATTAGCGCCTTAGCGATCAGCTGTTGAGCGGCTTAGCGAACAGCTGTTAAGCGGCTTGGGAAAAAGGGGGGGGGGAGGGAAAAACCCCCCGCAGGAACTCGCAAGACATTTTCGTCTTGCGAAGCAAGCCCATAGCAAATTCGTTTTGCAAAGCACCTCCAAAACGGAAAACCCTTTCGTCTAGCGGGTTTTCCATCTTGCGAGGCATTCGTCTTGCGGGGCACCACTGTATATGACCATCATTGTCTCCTGTGGGAGCAAGTTCCATTATCGAACGATGTGAAGATATAGCTGTCTAAATGTAGCATATAACTAAAGGAAATCCAACAGAAAAAAAAGTTGCACTATAAAGAACTTAAGAATACTGAATCAAACTGAAGCACCAAGTTTTCAGGTATCAGTGGTACAAAAAATTGTAAAGGAAAGGCAGACTGGAACAATGGAGTCTTCAAGGCATATGTTTGAAGGTCTATGCTAAAGGGGTGTTTTGTTGTGCCATAGGAAATTTCACAAACATGGGGGCTACCACTGAGAAGGCCCTTTCCCAGAGTTTTAGCCACATCCATTGGCCACGACTTGCTGTTGAACTTTGGGACAGAGCTTACTAAAGGGCTTTGGGGGCAGGAATACCTTCAGATAGCTAGAACAACAATTTAAGTTTTTTATTTAAAAATGGTACTATTGAGTAAGAGTTTCCTTTACATTCCTCTTTTCATATATTACTGCAAAAACTCAGCATGACATTTATTGAAGCTTACTTAAACCTGATGCCTATTACCATTTTATAACGAAGACACATGAATAGACTATAACCCGTGTCCTTTTGGTTTAATTAATATTGAAGATTTTGCACCTATTATTACAAATTCTTCTTTCAATAATATACTGAAGGAACAATTTTCTGGTCAGTTCTTAAGGAGATATCTGAAGAAGTATATCCAAGAGAATAATCAATATGACATGCCTATGAAAGATATGCAAAAACTGCACTTTTTCTAGTTGCAACAATTGATGTCAAGGTTTGTTTTTGTTTTTTAAAAAAGGAGAATGCTATACTCCATCATCACAGAGAGTCAGAATTTTATATCAGCTTGTTCTTTTTGCCTGCCCTGGGCAACTCCTCCTGAAGGAACAAGCTCACAGTTTGGGGGTGCTTCTGGCTCCAGCTCTGTCACTGGAGGCTCAGGTAGCCTTTATGACTAGAAGTGCCTTCTACCAACTGCAACTGGTTTGACAGCTACAGCCATTCCTGGGCTGGAAAAGCCTTGCCACAGTAGCTTATGTGTTGGTTACTGCAATGAGCTCTATGTGAGGCTTCCCTCACGCTTGATCCAGAAGCTGCAGCAAGTACATAAAGCTGCAGCATGACTGCTGACAGGAGTGAGGCCTTGTCAGCATATAACACCTCAGAGATCTGCTGTGGTTGCAGATTTGCTATCCTCTAAGTTCAAGGTGTTATTATTAGCATATAAAGCCCTCAACAACCTGGGAACAGTTTACCTTCAAGATCACCTTACCCTACACGTGCTCTCTTGACCACTTCGATCGATGGAATTGGCATTACTAATGTCACATAATACCCGTTCTGCATTTGTAAGAACGTAATCATTTAGTGTGGCAGCACATACACTTTGGAACTCCCTGCCTAATGAAATCAAATGCCTTCAATGTCCCTTTTTCAGCGACTGCTAAAAACATTCCTGTTTAGACAAGCCTACCCAGATGCTGAGAAAGTATAGGTAATTTTAATCTGTTTTAGTATTTTAACTTTTTTATGTTTTTAAATATGGTTGTAATTTTCCCTTGGTTTTAGTGCTTTGTCTTTTGTAAAGCACTTCGAGGGGGGTTTTATTTTTACAATTAAGCAGTGTATATATTTTTTATAAATAAATAAAGTAAATAAATGAAAGTATACAATTTTGTTTGGATTTGTGTACATTTTATTTAGGTTAACTTGTGATATCCTTATATGAATGTATTTGATTGCCCATTACTTGCTTTGGGCTTTTCCTATGCCTACGTACAAATGAACAAATTTTAATCAGAAATTTGAAGGCAATTTGTTTCATTTCAATTTATATTTAAGACATTTTTATTCTCTACTTATCAGGACCTAGCAGTATGTTAAAAATACTATTCATGAATCTGTCTCCACTTTTGACATCCCTTTCCCAGAACATTGCAACTTATCTTGCATTGCTTTCCTAGCGAAAAGCCCCTCCTCTAAACACACACACTTTTGCTACTGGGACAAATAGCTGCTTAGAGAGGATTTTCATTGGGAAAATGTGGGAGGGGCATTAAATCCCTTCACCTCTCCTACAGTGCTGAACAAGTTTGTGCCTCTCTGCTAATGGTAAAATAAATGCATGGAGATGCATTCACACATCTCCATTGTAACATATAGTTGAGTGTTTGGTGCTCCAGGTGAGGATGAAATGAATCATCTGTTGATTGTTTGCTAAAACCCCCAATAACTGTTGAAACATTAAAAGAACAAAAAAGGGAGGGGCATTATTTCATAATATAATCTTCCTCAACTGCTTTGAGCTAAACAATACTTTAATATTCCTCACGGAAACTTTTAATTTTCATCTTCTGCATACGCCCCAAAATTTATTGTGAGACCATCCATACTGAAACTAATATTTGGAATTAATCCAAAATATACATGGAGCAGCTGAGATGTATGCCTACTCAAAGGGCATCTGATAGCTCCTGAATTAATACACAGGAAACTCCACAAAATGGATTCAGGTTAATAGTGAAGGAAGTATACTAATGACCAGACAATTATATACAGATTCCTCTCTGCTAATTCATCCAAATGAAAGTGACTGAAGAAAAACACTAATATTGGGAAGTTTAGGGGTGGCTGCAATAGGGAGGGGAAATAGCATTATTGTTGACTTTTGACAAGTTTATTATATAGAACCTTCCCAAATAAATGGAAAACCAGCCCAAACTATGTAAGAAATAATCACGTCAAAACTTGCAATTTGCTCAAGTTTAGCAATATATTCTTACTGAGTAATATGATTTCCCAATGAAAAAGTCTGGCAGACATGGACAAAAATATGGACCAGGACCACGAAGAGAAATTACAAGATGTTTAAGAGTTCAGGACCACAAAATATTGTGTCATAAGCAGAGCCAGGGTAACTGGGCAAGCTACTGAAGGCTTTGAAAAGATGTCTGAAATAATTACAGTGGTACCTTGGAAGTCGAATGGAATGCATTCTGGAAGTCCGTTCGACTTCCAAAATATTTGGAAACCAAGGTGTGGCTTCTGATTGGCTGCAGGAAGCTCCTGCAGCCAACCGGAAGCTGCATCGGATGTTCGGGTTCCAAAGAATGTTCACAAACCGGAACACTCACTTCCAGGTTTGTGGCATTCGGGAGCCAAAATGTTCGACTTGCAGGGTGTTTGGGATCCAAGGTACGACTGTATACTATTCCCTCAAAGTTCAAATATACAGTGGAACCTGTACTTACCACCATAATCCGTTCCGGTGGCCCATCCTTTAGGTGAAACAGGTTGGTGGTAGAAGCGCCACTGTGTGCATGTGCAGGCGGTGGCCGCCACTTCTGTGTGTGCGCAAATGGCAGAAGCTGCTTCTGTGGGTGCGCGAATTGCAGCAAAACCAATATTTACTTCTGGGTTTGCCACATTCGCGACTTGGATTGGGCCCAAGTAAAGGCAGTCCTAAGTAGAGGTTCTACTGTAGTTCCCAGCCAGCCCTTAGGCCTCCCCTGGCCTAGCCAAAATGGTTTTCCAGTTAAATTTCCTTGAGCAAGTGCCAGATTCTCCAAATTCCCAAGTTCTTTACTTTCCCTGCCTATTCCCTCAATTTGCCTGCTTCCCCAAAGCTGCCTAAAGCTCTTTCTAGATCTAGTAGCATCATAGAAATATAGAACTGTATAGTTGGAAGGGACTGAGAGTTATACAGTCCAACCCTCTGCAATGCAGGAATCTCAACACATGGACCTCATCAACACTGATACCGTACCAGACCCTGCTAAGCTTTTCGCATGTGCTAGTAGTTTTACTGCTGCATAACTAGGAGGAGGGTCAATATTTTCCCTTAGGCTCTTGTTCTATTGTGCTCTACCTTTACTCCCAGAGCCCTGCATTTCTAGCTTCCCAGCACCAGCACCTTAGTCCTCACAAGATCCTCCACCAGATTTACCATATCAAGGCTTACTGATAAAGCAGATGTTTTGAACACAGAAGGTTCCATATTCAATCCCTAGAATTTCTAGGTAGGGTTGGGAAATCCTGAGACCCTACAAGCTAGTTACTGATGCCAACAATCAGCTAGCTGCAGCAGTTTCCTCTATTTCAACATGATGCTATAGCTTTCTTAGAAACTGCAACACCTTTTTTAAAAAAAAGTGTGTTTGTGATAGACAAAAGCAAAGATTCTTAAAAAACACACACCAAAGTACACTTTCAAAACATGTTGCAAGACACAATGGGGAATCGACAGGTCAACACCATACATTATTTCCTACTGTGTGTGGCACATGTACCCCTCACAGGGGTTAAATATGTGTGTGTCATCAACATCCTAAATTGCGTGAAGGAGATTTCTGGACAAAGAGAAAGGCCATAAGGGACCACCTCCAGAACCCCCCCCCCCCCAACTATCTTGCAAGATCTGACAGCAGTTGAACAGAGCCCATATTCATACTTTTCGAGCCTCCCAAAGGAAAGGTCATTTGTACAGTGTGACAAATTGCTTCATGCTCATACTATTTGTTTCTTCGTTCACTCTTCTGCAGCAGTATAAGGAATGAAAAGCTGCTAAAACGGAGACCGGGGCTTTCACAAAGGAAGCAACTCATAGAGCAGAACAAAACCAAACACATTACGAATGTTATATTTCTTACACCTAGATTCTGTTCAGTTACTTATAAGTCCCACTGATACACAGAAAACTGTATCTAAATGCCTGAATTTAGGACCAAAGCAGCAGACAGCATCAAGATCCAGATATAAATTATCTATGGTTGACAGCAATATCAGAAAGACAACCTTCAGCCATGCAAGTACACCTGCCTACTGAGATCATCTTCAGGGGCCCACTTGTGTGCCCCAAAATCCTGGAAATACACTTGGTTGGGACCAGGGAAGGCACCTTTTTGCTCACCATGACTAGACTTTGTAGCTCTCTTTGAAAGGAAATGCAACTTGCCTCCAACAGACTCTTGTCTTTCAACATCTACATGCATCCGCTGGGAGAGATCATCAGGGGGTTTGGGCTGGGTGTCCATCAGTATGCAGATGATACCCAGCTCTACCTCTCTTTTAAATCAGAACCAGTGAAGGCGGTGAAAGTACTGTGCGAGTGTCTGGAGTGAGTGTCTGGAGGCAGTTGGAGGATGGATGGTGGCTAACAGATTGAGGTTGAATCCTGACAAAACAGAAGAGTGGAATATATCTTTTTAAAAATTAAATGATTTCTTCCTCATCTGGCAAGTTTCCCTTCATTGGCTTAAAATCTACTACTTCTTTATACCATTATGTACACCATTCAACGGAATATATGAAACCATACTAGAACAGAGATATTTCTATATGCTCATCTCAAATTTTCTACCTGTCATGCACAAATAAGCAAATATGCACCAATATCCATTTGAGAATGCTACCTCATACAAAGAATGGCAGGACTGACTTTGCCCCAGTGCTAATAAAGCAAGCATTATTTTTTACCTAAGGTTAGACTTTGAACCTAACCAGATTTCATTAGAAATTACTTTCAAAGCAACTGCCACTAACTTTGGAAGCAACTTTCATCATATATGGCTCACTAAGCTGTAGCACATAAGACTCCATGCCCAAAAAGGAAATAACAAATGAATTAGCTAGTAAGCTCATGGGAAACACTATGATATTGGAACTGCATTTGGTCTTAGCCAAAAGGCTGAGAAATAGTAATTCAGTGTTTGACACCCAAAAAAGGTTAACACACTGTGTTTAATGAAGGCACACTGAAAGTTTGTGCATCTCTCACTTCATAAATATCTAACCTTTTCTGGCCTTGCTGTAAAGCTTGGTTTACACAATTAGTAAATAAAACATTTACTTTGTTTACCTATTTTAAACCTTAATGTGCAAAGGTAAAATATATTTGTGAACCCTGGTTTGTGCAGGAAGATTCAATAACTAAGAAAGATCAATGGATTTCAACTAAGAAACAAAGCAACTTGGACATCTGGGTTACTCCTAATGTAGCATCTAAAAAGTGAGTTCACTGTGATTCACAAAACTTCACCTGCAGTGATAGCCATTGGTTCCTGATTTCACTGTGAATGAGATCTATGAGTGTACACTTCAAATGATTTGTTACAATACTGTTATGCATGTTGAAATTGGCTCTAGCAAATACTTAATTAAGAAAACTGACTGCAGTGGAAGACACCAATTATACCACTTTTTTCTGTCAGAAAGTGTTTTTCTGAAATCAAATAATTCTTTACACATTATCATGAAAATTCTACAAGACCAGTAAACTAAGCTTGGTGATAGAGAAATTGGCATTCATTTAATGATCGCATTGAATTGGTGTAAATCAGTCATGAAGGTAGAACGTGTTTCAAATTTTCTCTAAGAGGGCATAATCAAGAGTTTATTCATCTTACAATAAACATGAAGTTTGTTTGGAATGAGTTCAGCAACTCTGTCACACCAATATAATCACACCCCGGTTTCCTCTCCCCTCCTGCCCTTCTCTCCACTCCATGGGAAGATGAACATAAGAGAATAACAGAGTGGTATGCTAAATATCATGTATTCTGGTACATCTTTGCTTATGCTAAGCACCTGTTTAGTTTAGTTACAATTCTCAAGAATAGGTTCTGTTTAGCTCTACTTGTGTAGTATGGCGGTCTGGATTACCACTGCTATTACTCCTAGAGATCCACAGCAGCTCAAAAGATTGAAAAACTGCAACAATTTAGGAGATGAAACCACACAAAAAACTGCCAGCATAGAGAAATGGGGAGAAGGAGGGGGAGAAATGAATGAACATGCTGAAACACACGCACACAATTCTAAAATATTGAACACAAAAAGGGTGACAGCCCTTGCAAAAAAAAGAGAGGAAGTCCTCCCATACAAAAAAAACACTTTTTCCTTTGAAGGAAAAAGGAGGAGGAAAACAACAGAAAGAAAAGATATGAGCTGATCTAGAAGCAGGCGGGATGTCAGATCTTTCACAGGTGAGGAGAAGGCATCATGCCAGTTGAATCATGACAACAGGCCCTCTTTTATTTCTGCCAGGAATGTGCACCACCATCTTTATTATAGGACTTTTCTGATCAATTACTGTCAAATCCAAAAATCTCTGATGATAATAATAATAATAATAATAATACCCCACCATCTGACTAGGTTGCGCAAGCCACTCTGGGTGGCTTCCAATATACAAAAGCACAACAGAACATCACACATTAAAAGTTTCTCGATACAGGGCTGCCTTCAGATGCCTATGGAAGGCAATTATTTATTCCTTTGACATCTGATGGGAGGGTGTTCCACAGGGCAGGCGCCACTACCAATAAGGCCCTCTGTCTGGTTCCCTGTAACTTCACACCTTACAATGAGGGAACCACCAGAACGCCCTTGGAGCTGGACCTTAGTGTCTGGGTTAAATGCTCGGGGCTGAAGGTGTTTACAATTGTATTCATGTATCCAAAAGCATAGAAATAGTTAAGGCTTCGGTGCCGTACCTTTTACGTTTGAGAAAGAAGTCTAGAATCTCTCCTTGTTAAGTAAGACCGCTTAACACAAATCAGACTGTACATCCGAAATGGGGAGCCTCTACATGTTGTTAGACTTTAACAGTCAACAGGCAGCAGCACCAGCCAGTGTGACCAATAGCCAGGACTGCAGGAATGCTGGAAGTTGAAGTCCAACAACATCTGAAACAACATCACAGGTTCCTTGCTCCTGGTATAAAGGTAAAGGTAAAGGGACCCCTGACCATTAGGTCTAGTCGTGGCCAACTCTGGAGTTGTGGCGCTCATCTCGCTTTACTGGCTGAGGGAGCCGGCGTACAGCTTCCGGGTCATGTGGCCAGCATGACTAAGCCGCTTCTGGCGAACCAGAGCAGTGCCCGGAAACGCCATTTACCTTCCCGCCAGAGCGGTACCTATTTATCTACTTGCACTTTGACGTGCTTTCGAACTGCTAGGTTGGCAAGAGCAGGGACCGAGCAATGAGAGCTCACTCCGTCGCGGGGATTCGAACCGCCGACCTTCTGATCAGCAAGTCCTAGGCTCTGTGGTTTAACCCACAGTGCCACCCGCTTCCATGGTGTCTGGAAGAAATCTGTGAAATCTGTCAGTTATCCATGTTCTATTTCCCTTTTTGCATATAAGGTTGAACAAGATTTTGAATATTACAAGATGGACAAATTATGCATATTTAATGCCACCCACCTATAACAGGGAGCAAGATTGAAAAAGAAGTCAGAAGAGTTTAAACACGTACAGTTAAACAATGAATTACATCTCCAATATTTGAAGTTAAAAAGTAAGAACTGTATGAAACACTCTAATTTAAGAGCCTGGTGACCTTTTGATACCAAGATATGAAAGAATAAAGATTGGATATGAAAACGTGGGTTTTGTTTCTTTTAGAAATAATTTTTCATCTCTGGAAAGTATAATATGGTAATTCACCATCATTCAAAGAAATAAAAAATACACTACAATTTAAGCACTTGTGATTTGCAGAGTTCATGCTATAAATGCTTTGGCCCTATTTTGGCAAAGAAACATTTTGTTTGATTCTTCCTTCAAAGATTTTCAGAAGAACCTTGTATAAAACATATCTACATTGGAAAATATATATATTTCCAATAATGCAGATTGTGGGAAACATTCTATTTTTTCTTCTTCTGAATATATACATCTTTGCCGTCTTTATTCTCTACAATAGACTCAAGTAAAGGCTATGACTAACAGGCAGTGCTCATGGTTTGCATTTATGAACCCACACAATTTCTATTTAATGGAAAGCTCTTCTCTATTAATATTGCCAAGATGGCTGCACTGAGTCATTGACAAAATTTGGGTGAGATAGAAACATTTCAAATAAGAAAACCATGACTACTGGTCTGTCTTTGTGTAAGTAAGTTTGCTATGACTCTACTTCCTAAGAGCATTCATATGTGTTCAAAATAAGAGATAGATAGATCAAAGTTTGCATTTATGCAAACCAAAATGAAACAAGTTAAGAATAACCTTGCTGGATCAGGTCAGAGGCCCATCTAGTTCAGCACCATATTTTCATAGTGGCCTACAATATACCTATGGGAATCCTGCACACTGGACCCAAGGGCAACAGCATTCTCCACTTGTATGATTTCTAGCAACTAGTATTCATACACATATTATCTCTGATACTGAAAGCAGCATTCTACCAACATTTTTCTCCATGCTTACATCTTTCACAAAAAAACGAGAAGCAAATATATGTGGCGCCCCTTATAAAAAGTCCAGTCCTGCTGGCATCCTAAAATGTTGGTTCTATATTTTATAATATTTGGGAGAAACACAGAATTGTAGAGTTCGAAGCGACCCTAGAGTCATCTAGTCTGATCCCTTGCAATGGTGGACTTTTAATTCTACCATGCTCATGTTACTATTTATTTTCTTTATTAAGGAAAAATATAATTGTGCATATAATTCAAATGAATTAAACAATACTGGTTAAAATACAAAGATTTAGATTCATTAAAGTGTTCAGGCAGCCCATAAGATTTAAATTTCAGTTACTTTTCGTGGTGGCCACAAATAACTGTAATTTCTGCTTATGAACGAATTAGAAAACAACCTGCAAATATATGGCAGCAAAGAATTTATCAAACACAAAATATGGTAAGAACAATGGAACTCTGGTGTACTTTCCCTGGACAGTAGATTAGTAAAAAAAATCTGCCACACTAAATAGAGAAAACTTCATCAGTAAAATATGGGTAGAACAAATAAATAAAATGCTTATTTATGATACAGCATACAACTTAATATTGTGTTCTGCTTTCACATTAATTAAACATGACTATTTGGATAACACTAAAAAACATGTCACAAATTGCTTACTGAAAATGATGAGAATCTGGCACAAATGCCAAGCAATCTGGGAACAGGACCCAATGGCTTTTTTAACCAGTGCCCTTGTCAATCAAACTCTAAACCCGAGGGCAATTTTCTCATCCTGATAGACTTGGTTCTCTCTTTTTCAGTTTTTTAATTCTTTTTTAAAAAAATATTATTTATTATATTTGCTTCATAGAATTTATACATTGCTTGATTGTAAAAAGTCTCAATGTGGTTTACAGAAAGATAAAACAAGAAAATCAAGAAAAAATGCAACCATGCTTTAAAAGAAATAGGTTCTGAGTCAATAGTTTTGACAGTCACCACTTCGGGCCCACAATTTGACAAGTGGAAAAATTATCTGAAACATCAAATCCCTATCAGCCCTCTATCCCAACAGTGACTGAGTGCCACTAGGTTATAGCCAAATTCTTAATTTTAACATTTCTCTACTCATCCTATGCTTGGGTCTACGCACTGATAACCTCTACGTTAGATTACAGCAACACATTATATTTTGAGTTGCTTCTGAAGATGATATGGAAACTTCAGCTGATGCAGAATTCAACAGCCAGGTTGCTCACTGGAGCAAAACAGTTGAGCATATAACACCAATCCTCACTTCACTGCACTGGCTGCCAATTAGCTTCCAGGCCCAATTCAAAGTGCTGGTTTTGACCTATGAAGCCTTAAGCAGCTCAGGATGACAATACAGTCATACCTTGGAAGTCGAACGGAATCCGTTCCAAAGTCCGTTTGACTTCCAAAATGTTTGAAAACCAAATTGTGACTTCTGATTGGCTGTAGGAAGCTCCTGCAGCCAATCAAAAGCCGTGGAAGCCCCGTCGGACATTTGGGTTCCAAAAGAACATTCGAAACCGGAACAATTATTTCCGGGTTTGTGGCGTTTGGGAGCCAAAACGTCTGAGTTCCAGGGCATTCGGGATCCAAGGTACGACTGTACCTCAAGGACTGTCTCTTCCCATATGAACCACCCTGAATCCTGCAATCATAATCGGAGGACCTTATTCATGTACCTCCTTCACAAGAGGTCCAGAGGGCTGGCAACATGAGAATAGGACTTTTTGGTGGTGGTTCTCCATTTGTGGAATGCTCTCCACAGGGAGTTTCATCTGGTTCCATCATTATATATCTTTAGAAGTCAGGCAAAAAAATTCCTGTATAACCAGGCCTTTGGCTTGTAACTAAACTTTCTTCAGAGGATTGGTGGACCCTCCTGGGCACTTTTTTGTGAAAAAGGGCACTTAAGCTGCAAAGGGAGGGGGGAAATGACTGAAAATTACTTCCCTCCCTGTTCCACTACCAGAAGCTGTACTATCAGCTGAGTGACCTTTATAACAGTGGTGTGGTTATGGCTAAACTTCTTAACTTTAAGCAAGGGAGTATTTATATATTTTTTCCATAAAAAAGAAATTAGCCTATTACAATAAAGTCTGTAGCATACAATCGTCTCCAGTAAAAAAAAACCAAAAAACACAGCAATTTTCCTACATTATGCTCTAGTGAATATACATGTAAGATACAGGTTCACGGCACACAAGCAGAGTTGTCCTCACTCTGCCTAAACAAAGGTGATAAATTAGAACTTTTGAAGAATACTAATAAGAAAGCCTAAATATCAATAATTCCTTTTGAATGAAACCATGCCCAACATCCTGTGAAATAGGCGCCCTTTTCACCTTACTCAGCACCACCAGCTCTACAGCAGAAGCACTGCAGCATCTTTGCCCTGAACACCATATTGGACAAATGTTTAGCTAATGTTTTTACCATCAAGACTCTAGCAAAGTAATTCCATTTTGCAAAGTAATTCCATTTTGCAGCACACAAGTGCTTCATATGATCAGATTTCCATGGAAACCCTTGTGTATTCATGTAACCATAAACTCAAACAAATGGGCAAGATATAGTTGTAATAATATGATGTGAAGCAATGTCAGAAATAACATCTACTACTAAGACACAATCAGACTAAACTATTTTGTGTTAGATTAAGATACTCGTGAAGGCAGCTGCTGTTTTTCTCATCTCCCTACTCATATTACAATACCCTCAATAAACTAAAAGGCATACAAATAATTTAGACTATTAATTGTAATTTGAATGCAGCGACTTAACTCATCCTAGAAAGTAGTCAGAGTGGCATTCAGTTTACATAGGGTAAAGGTTCAAATGACCCAATTTACTATGAAGGTGGCTTGATCTGGAGTTTTTTTAAAAGTTGTCTGTTTCTACTATAGCTGTCTCAGTTGCTTATTAGAAATCAGAAGAACAAAATTAAGTGTCAAAAGTGCATAGAAAAACTACACTTTCAGTGTCTCAACCAACTGACCCCTCCTACCTCTAAAGACTGTTTTGTTGGCAAAAGTGGCTTTTGAAAACAGCAAAAAAAAAAAAAAAAAAGGAGAAAAGGTTTACTATGAGTTGAAAAAACAAACTTACTTTTTCAAAACTTTCATTAGAGGTAAATAGTATCTCAAAGTAGCCATTAATTTTAATGGGAATAGCTTTGTTTTAATTTAATTGCAGAAAATGCTTTATCTGCACTTTAGGACAGAATGTAAAATGCAATAAAGTCATTAATTACGAAAACTAGAATAATCTTACGGAAGAAGCTAGTCTTACTTTTAGAGTTTTTTCATTTAAAGCTGCACTATATAAAAATGTAAAACATTATCCCACTTAAAAGAGGGATAATAAAATGAAAACACTTAATCATTATTTAATTTTATACCTTTTAACTTACAAAAATATTACAGGTGTATCTGCAAAGTGGTCATAGCTGTATCTGAATTGGCAAAAGGCCTTAATTCTACTCATCATCTCAGCTTCTTAGGTAATGAAAAAGCAATCAGCTGGAAATTTATGAGACTTCACGAAGTCCGAAAGGCTCTGTGTTGCCTTATTTGTTGTAACATGCTTGACAGCTTATTTTAAAGAGAAAAAAACCTATAACCTACCTTTCATTGTACATGTTGTTGATTATACAACATTGTATGCTGGTTTCAAGACTTAACAGCCAAGGAGAGAAGTATCAAGTTCACAAATATTACCCGTTGCTGAGCCCCAACACAAGCTGACAAAGATCTATCAAACAACCTTCTTCAGAGAATGTCCTTTTCCTCATACCAGATACTTGTAGAAAACAATCAGCACAAGTACCTTCTTAGCTTCCTGGATCAAACCAACCAACCCTGGTATTTGTGTCCTATTTGAATAACTAGAAAGAACAGACTCAGATAATTATGGAGTAACCATGCTGGGAGTATCACAGGGCGAGATGAATGAATTAACAACCATTTTAAAGTAATGTAAAATCTGCCCTGATTAACTGAGTAAAGATTTTTTTAAATAACAATAATTAATATACGTACTTATTAAAAAATTTAAGAGTATGTATATTAGCAAAACATCTTGATTTATTTTGTTTAGACAGAATATTATGCCAGAGGTAACCTGGGTTGCACCAAAAGCCTTTATTTGTTGTTGTTGTTTTTTAAATGATAGAGAAAATCTCTGAACAATGGAAAAAGCTCACCTAAAAACTTTTCAATGATAAAATAACTCACTACTATACAATAATGATCACTGCATCTTTCTCGTTTTTTTAAGAAAACAAAAACACCCCAAATTCATGGCCAGAAACTATAATGGAAGTTCTTCCTAACCAAGGATCCTTAATTATTCCAGTCATAGTGATAGACTTCTTTACTAAACCAAGATGCTAATAGATGATCCTCCATAACTGAAAGGGTTTGAGTAGCAAAAACCCTTTCAATAAATGAATCCTGATGGCAGAATGGTTTGACACCCTATATATTTTGGGGGGATTTAGCTATCCGCCCCTCACTCACTGCCACGCCACATAAGGAATAGTTAAGTGCTATATATTTTAATTCACAAAACTATTTGTTGAGCCTTTAAAGCTCAACTCTTTAAAGATAGTCTTCCTTGGAGCCCTTTCACTTCACGTATCACCCTCCACCCTCCAAATATTCCTCCTGGAATACTGTGCCCAGTTCTGGGTATCACAATTTAAGAAGGATATTGACAAGCTGCAATGTGTGCTGAGGATGGTAACCACAAGGGTCTGGAAACCAAGCCTTATGAAGATCAAGGGAGCTGGGTATGTTTAGCCTGGTAAAGAGGAGATATTATAGTCAGTGGGGTTTTTTCCAGCAGGATCTCACCAGAACACTGTTCCGGCACCATTGCAAGAGAACAAGGGAGGTGTTCATGGTGAGTTCTGGCAACTCTTTTTCTAGAAAAATAGCACTGATTATAACCATCTTCAAATATCTAAAGGGCTGTGGCATGAAAGATGGAGCAAGCTTGTTTTCTCCCGCTCAGAAGGGTAGGACCCATACTAAAGAATTCAAGTTACAAAAAAGGAGATTCCAACTAAACATCAGAAAGAACTTTCTGACATTAAGAGCTGTTCAACAGTGTAACAGTCTCCCTCAGGAGGTTGTGGACTCTCTTTCACTGGAGGTTTATATAAAGATTGGATGGCCATCTGCCATGGATGCTTTAACTGAGATTCCTGCATTGCACGGGGTTGGACTAGATGACCCTCAAGTTCCCTCCCAGCTCTGCAAGTCTATGAAACAGCTCTGTACTGAAGCAAAAGAAATGCACAATGTTGGTCTGAAGTGCATATATACGATATATCAGCATATTATTTGAAACAATAAAAAGGAACTTGTAAATGAAAGTACAGGGTATGATAATCTTTCTTTAGACATGTTAAAGCACACATAATGTATTTTATAGTAGACACATTTAAGCAGTTTTAATACTTTGAAAATCAAGATATGTCTCTTAGGACAGCAAATAATTTAATCTGATGAATGTAAGATTTCCACGCAACCTTTTGCATCTTAGTAATCTAACTTAATTTACGCATTAGTTCAAGTTACCAATACTTTCTAGAAGAACAAAGGATAAAATATAGAGTAAGAATACAATCATTCCTGGTTATTTTAGAAATCCACATCCTGAATGACTTTCAAAGATGTTTCAGCTGCCATTTCACACGTGTAAATTTGTATGGTATTTGTCATCATCTCACATTTAAGTATTCCTTCATTACATTTATGTGAACAGCGTATTTGCTCTGGGGATTGGAAGGGCAAATTTTAGATATTTAGATATTTTATTATTCCCTGTCCATTTTTCAGGTCTCCCTAGGCTTCCTATTATTGCTCTATCCACCCTACTGTTTGCATTATCTGCAAATTTAATTAAAGTTCTCTCTAGCTTTTTCTGCAGATCTCATATAAAGGACTTAAATAAAGTTGGTTCCAACATGGATCCCAGAAGTACCCCCACTAAACATGTCAGGGTAATAATATATTGCTATTCATTACCTTTCTTTAAGGTTCCCCCAATTTCACTTTATAATAAAAACAAATTAAAGACTCCACTTATTTTGACCATCCACATTAACAAGTGCTACATGATAATATTACTGCTTTTATTCATAGTTAGCTAGGAAGTCATAGTGGCTGTAGATTGAGACCACAAATATAAATGCAACCCACCAGCCATTTGATTGATAATGCACCTCTATTTGCAGTTAAAATAGGGTTTAGTCTATGGCTGAAGAATTGCTGCAGCAGGACATGGCAAAAATGCGCAATGATATATGTTATATTAGAATCCACTCAGACCAAAATACATCAGGTATTTAAACCTGTTGTTGATTATATTTATTCAAAATATTTATGCAGTTATTTAATAAAGAATGGGAAACAGTGTTTCTACATACTCAACCCCCTTTCCTCCAGGTATCTAGAGTACCAGTCCTTTTCCCTTGCTTCCCTTTCAAGCATTCTCTTCTAGCGGTCTTCCTCATTCCGACTCTCCCCAACATTCAATCTCTCTCTCTCTCATGTTGTTCTTATGCTTCTATCACTCACTTTGTTACAAAGAGGATGCCTGGGTTCATGTAAAACAAGTTTAACAATAGATATAAAGATCAAATCATAGAGAAGTAGAGTATGTGTGTTTTGCTCTCTTAACCCTGGTTCCTGTATTATATTCCAAACTAGAATTTTTAAGAAGAGCAATAACTCAGTGGTAAAGCATCTGCTTTGCATGAATAAAGTCTCAGGTTCAATCCCTACATCTTCAGGTAATACAAGGGAAGAGTCTCTATAGAAACCCTGGAAAGCTGCTACCAATTATTGTGAGCAATACTCAGCTTAGCTAGACCAATAGACTCAGCATAATGAACAGATTATAAACTAATTGATAGAACTACATATGTAATTAACATTCATGCACATCTCATCATTTCAAAGCTGCATATCTGTTTGTAATCTTTGCAAATAATGCAACTATATCTACTCTCTTCTCCACTGTATCTTCCAAACTAAGATGCGTGAAAGGAAGATCAAATAAGAAATTCATTCCAGCTTCCTCATACTTCTGCTGTTATGGAGACTATGTGTGTGCTTTTACAGAACAGAGTGCAATAGCTGCTACTGTGCTTGAGGTGCTTTGAGGTAACTTATGCCAAATAGATTAAGTTTATGTGGGAAGACAACACCTGAGGAATGAGATGTGGAACAAGGATAGGCTGGATCAAGTGCAAGTTTAGCTGAGACGAGACAAATGGCAATTTAGGAAGAAACACAATATCCTCCAATCTAGTGGGGCTTTCTTCAAAGCAGTCTGTGGTACAGCATAGCGGGGAGGGTACAGATAGAAGTTGGTATTTATTAGGAGAACTTCTACTACAGGCAAATATAAAGCAGCTCACTGGACCACATACTATGGTGGTCACAATCCAACCAAAACCCTGTTGGCATCCATCTATCTCAAGAGACAATGGAGTGCACCTCTGGGGGTGAAGTTAAACCACTGGAGAATCAAAGCTGTCTCCTGTGTGGTTTTTGCTGCATTAGCAGCACCTAAGTGATTTCTCTGGGGCACAAGCCTGGACAGTGTGTATGGAAGTCCTAGGCTGCTCAGACAACATGCCCCCTCTCGACCTCACTGTTATGGTCCAAAGGAAGGCAGAGTGATTTGCTTGGCCCCAGGAGTTGCCAGAAGGAGAAATAGAAGGCACCATCCAACTCTCCTTAGCCTTTTCTTCAGTTTATAGAATCATTTGTATTAGAATATAAAAGAAGTTGCTGCCCATCTTTTAGTTGATCAAAACGGTTTCAAGAAATGTAATCAACTGTACATTACTGGAGAGTATTTTTGTGTGGTACGTTCAAATATTATGTATACACAAATACTGTGGTACCTTGGAAGTCAAACAGAATCCATTCCGGAAGTCCATTTGACTTCTAAAATGTTCAGAAGCCACGTAAGCCCCATCGGATGTTCAGGTTCCAAAGAACGTTTGCAAACCGGAACACTCACTTCCGAATTTGCAGCATTCGGGAGCCAAAATGTTTGACACGCAAGGTGTTCGGGACTTTATTCATTCAAAAAAATGCACCCACAATTACAATACAACTAGAAATAGTTTTGTAAAACTAAAGACTTTCTAGTCATTTAATAAAATGTAGGACAAGTAAGTAGAGAATTCCTATGACTCACTGAAAGTGTACTTGATAAAAAGGCACAGCTCAGATGTGGGTGGATATGATATTCCCTCCTGCATGATATCCTTAATCATAGCTGGCAAATCTTGTGTCTCTTAATTTAACTACACAATTATAATGTTTCCAGTTTCACCAGGGGACGAAGGCAAATAAACAAGGGGCAATAAGCTCTGGAAGAATCTAATGTCAGCTAAGATCTCTACACAATGTTGTTAAATCCTACCTAAATGTATGTTTAATTTCACTGTCATGGAACTGTTAAGAATGCAAATATACTTAGTTTTGCTATTAGACTTCTACTCAGATTTTATCAGAAACGTGTTTCTTTCTCTATTAATTACAGTGAGTTCCAAAAATGGTAACCAGTAATATTTTTGTTAAAGGTAGTGCCCCTCCTCTTGCTCCTACTTCCCCATACATATATTGACTATTAACTGTAAAAAAATTATATTACTATACTTGACCACCTGTCTTATCTCAGCAACTGTTTGCTCACATGCAAATATTCACAGCAGGATGCTATGAATGAAGAGTCATTTTAATTGTGCCTATGGTACACTGTGCATGTACAGTGCCTGCTTCCAATCAAATGTGGGACCCCTCCTACGGCTATAATTATAAATTACTTTGGAAAGTCATATTGCTCTTAGAGCCAGTTTGCTACACATCACAAAAGATTCCTAAGCAAGAAATGAAACAACACCCCCAGACAATTATGTGCATCACAGTCACAATATTTTGTACATCAACATCCCTATGCAAGTCTCCCCATCCCAAGAAACCCAAATCATTTGCAGGGGTCAGCAGACTTACTTAACACTGTGGGCTGTTTTCCTATGGGGAAGAGGAAACCTGCCTCAAACTGAGCAAAATATCCTTATACTAGTTGAGCGCCACAAATCATCCTGTATGATACAACCCAAAGGATTCTGTTGGTCCCTCACCTTCTGGAAAGACTTTTGGGTGGCAGAAGAGCTCAGGGAATTTCAGGGGAAATGGGAAGGAGAGATTACTGAAAAAGCTGCCTTCTGTTCACACAGGCATTGAATACAAAATTCCTCAAGCTTACCTAAACATAGCACTACTTTAAATGCTTCCCATGTTGCTGTCTTTCCCCTAGCATTGTCCCTAACAGTGTCCTCCACTAAGAAACCACATTAAAATAACCATAGGAGAGTAAAATGTAACTTTTTGTTTACAGTGTCTACCTTCTCAGCTTCACAATTATACCAGGAAAAAAATACATAAAATTTTACAGCCGTGTAATACACTGAGCCAAATGTTGCCATATTAATATTTGTCATAACATATTTTTATATGTTTCCTAATATATTCCTGTTCATCCAGCCATAAGTAAATGTGCTAATGATTTACGCTACAAGGAGAAAAGGTATTTTGCTGGTCTTATTCTCATCATCATTACGTGAAAGAAAGAAAAGAAATAAGCTTGGTTCAGATGGAATTCTGCACATGCCCTGAGGCTAAATATATAATTTGGCTTTGCTCTGAGCAAAGAGAATATAATTGTGAAGGACAAGGAAAGCCATTATTGTGTAAGTCTGTGAGAATCCCAGTAAATGCCTGCCATAATCAGGAGGTTGCATCTGGCCTCAGTTAATTCCAGAATCTAGTAGCACATCTAACTCAAACAACACTCAAATCAAGTCAAACAACACTCTCAAATCAGTCAGTAATCTCCCACTGGGAATAAATAGCCTACCACACCCTAATTAAATAAAGCATACTTCTATATTCTCTGAGAAATGAGAATGGCATAATTACCTCTCCTTGTGCATGTCCTAAACAGTATATGGTTTTTTGCTTTGTTTTTATATAGAGGCAAATATCCAACTAGGTTGTTTAGGGGCCAAAACATTTAATCGGGCTGCTGGTGCCCCACACCCTTCATTTTAAAACATATATATATATATATATATATATATATATATATATATATATATAATTTTAATGTAAATTGTACTTATTTTAAGTGTGTTATTTTTGTAAGCTGCCCTGGGACTATTTTACGAAAGGAAGAATTTGTTGGCAGGTAATAAATATATAATACAGCCCCCTCCCCACCCCAGTCCAAGAACAGAAATGAGAGGGAATCCACTCGCCCCTATAAAAAAACAGAATGGCAAGATTCCATGCTATATTTCAAGGGTTACATATACTCCTTTGAATCAGGGTGCATCACAAGAGATTGAACAACACATTTTAACAAGCAAGAATAGCTATAGCAAATGTTTGTAGAGACTTATGCAATGAATCTGTGGTATTTTTCTTCCTGAAGGATTCTTCTTCTTCTTCTTCTTTTTTATTCATCAGCTATGTGGAGAGAAAAACACAAATCTACCTACCAAGGGGCATGCTGGAGAGTTTCCTAATCCTAACTGACTGGTAGAGAAAGTTTTACTCCAGGAAGAGGACTCAGTGTATCAGATCAGCAGGGCATCATTAACACACTGACAAGGAATACTGACAGAATGTTAATGACATTAACACCCCATCAGCTATCAACACCTGGGATTTCCTCAAAGCTCATTATGGAGAAATAATTCACTTAAAGTATGTTGAGATGCTATTCCTGCACAGCACATTTCCCTTTGCAGTCAAGTCTAAACGAGATGAGGATTACATTGCTGCCTTATAACCAACATTAAAATCTGAACATATTCTACACTACAGCCTTCCCAGAAGTGAGTGAAAGGGATAAAAAAGCCAAGATAGTCTTCTCTGCTAAAATGTCATAGTAAATAAGGAGAGGGCTTGATGGTTTTTCTGTAGATGTATTTCTTAACACTTAAAAGGGTTTGGGATGAATACTTCAATGTCTGCTACAAGGAAATACATCCATCGTATATGATGTATAATGTGTTGGACCCAAATATTCCTGCCCCCATTTCATTGGAGGAAGATTCCTTCTACTGGAGGAAATGAATCTTCACTTTAAAGTATATCAATCAATAAAGTCTACCTCAGAGAATTATTTAAGAATGTATCTGATTACTCAAGTTCTTGTACTTGGATCCAGACAACTGTTTTAGACACCCTCAAATACCTAAGCATATCTAGTTTTCTGCTAACAGTTTCATGATACATTAGATTAGGAGTTGTTTTTTGTTTGAAATTTGATGCTGGGTCCCAGTTACTGTAAATATGACAACCACTTTTAAGAATCTTGATTAATTGACAATAGAATGGCTTATTAACACTACTTCCCATTATGATGCTCTATCACCCTGATATCTGGGCACCTAAATATCACCCTCTATATCCTGTTCAGGGCTACAGACTTCTTGGAACAGGAGCCTTACAGTGTTGTTTGGGGTTTGAAGATGACATCATTTCAGTTTTATTTCCCAACTTCACTCACTACATACCTTGGGACTTGTCTTGGGACTACAACTCCCATCATCCCTAGCTAACAGGACCAGTGGTCAGGGAAGATGGGATCTGTAGTCCCAAAACATCTGGAGTGCCGAGTTTGACTATGCCTGGGTTTATCTAACTGTGTTTGATGTTATAAGCCCCACTGGTCAGAGGAGGAGGAATATGATGACAGTATGGAACTTGATCATGGGGAGGGGCCCACCAATCTTGTAGGTGTTGACCTTATCTCTGGGAAGGGTCTGAGTACCTTGTTGGGGGGGAAAACCTGCCTCACTGGGCATCTCAAGCTTCAAGGAATAGCTGCTCAAATTGACCCCAGTTTCACCTCCTACCAGTGAAGCATTCCTCCTCAACCCCACAGATGTACCACAGACTACATTCAACAGTGAACAGACAGTGTCAACCCGACCTCTGTCTCCAAGGATGTGACGCCAGTTGTTCTGGTGTTAACAGACCCAGTCTACTCACTTGCTTGCTCAGTCCCATGGTTCAGGAATCAGACCCATTGAAATGAATGTGCCCACCCAGCTCTTCAAAAGGAGATCTCAAGGGGCATGTCCAGTGTTTGGGGAAAGTCTTAGCCTACACCTAGCCATGAACTCTACAGCTAATTTACACACTTTGTAACTTGATATATGTTTGGGTATTCTGGAATAATACTTTTGGAAATAATTGTACTGAGAGTCTGAGTACTATGCCCACAAATGGGAGAAGTGCAGCTTTTCTACTTGCTTTCCCACTGTGGAGATAAGAGTATAGCACGAAGCGAAATATCTGTTGCCCTTTTCAATTATCTGAAATATCCTCTCCCCTTAGAAATTTAGCAATAGTTCCAAATCTATGTTGGATTTCAATTGTTTTGTTTTCCCATCAGATATTAATGTTCTTATCCAAAAGTATATTATCTCACAAACTAAAGGACTGAGGGGGACAGTTAATTTAGTGCAATAAAAACTAAATGGTACAGTTTTATTTAACAGTGCTGGCTTCCTGTTGAAATGTGTAGCCTTCTTGTCTCAAGTTTTATTATTGGCAATTACAAAATTATGCAATTATCACAAAAAGATCTCTGACTCTCATAGTGCAACTGGTAAGTTACAATGCAGCCTCTCTTTAAGTAATAGAATAATGCAGAGAAATGAGCTACAAGTCATATATAATGACTTTACTGGTGGATCACAGTTTGCACAGAAATATAAAAGCAACACATGGCTCCAGCTAGTGAATTAATTTAATCATTATATTATTTATGTATTTAAAGATCAGTTATTAGGCTCTGTGAAATCCTAATATTAAGTTCTTTGAAAATATTTTGCTTTTTTCTTTAAGAGAAGCACAGAATAAAAAAGCCCTCACAATTTAATGTAATTCCTATCCCATGTGGACAAACAGTTACACTTTGGTGACAATAATGAAGAATAACCAGCCATCTGTAACTTGCTGATATAGAATGCAGAGGACTTTCATTTTAAAATGCCTTAATTACCTGCAGAAAGAGAGAAACAATATAAGAAGTCAAAGCCAAGTTCACAAGGCTCTGAAATTGCTTTTCTTTTTCTAAATTATCAAAGCTAGGCTTCTCAGTGTTGAATGTTTCCAGGATGATTTTAGCAGAAGCCTTATTAAAGGAAGAGTTTGCTCAAGCAGAAAAGCAGGAAGAAAGTGCCAAAATCCTGGTGGCAAACCTAATTGAGCTTCCATTCACAGAACAGAAGCATACCTGCACAGTCCATCCTAAGAACAGTTTTATGCAGTTAAAGAGGAAAATTGTGAGGTGGTCCACATGTCAACAAAGAATCACTGAAGTGAAACATGACATCCTAGTAACCATTTTCTTTTGCCTTCCGATCCCTAATCTAAAACAAGAATCAAGTAACACAGCGGTAGTTACTGGCTACATTTCTGCATAACCCCTGCTAACAACAGATTCTAACAGATTCTAATAAAACAGTTTCACAGAGATGCCTGAGGCCAAACTGTCAGAGAGGTCAGGGCCGGGGCTGGACTACCTATGATGCGGACTAAGCATCCACCTTGAGTGATGGAACCTTGCAGGGAAGCGCTGCTGCCAGGGTCACACAGCTGTGGTGACTTCAACCAAGATCTTATGAAACTCTTGTGAGATCTTGCCAGAAGCTGCTGCCACTGTACAACACCACTAAGCAAAGCTTTGCCGGGAGTAGGTGGGGGCGCACCTAACACTTTCACCTCAGGCAGTAAAACAATATTGGCTGTCCCTGGTTTAGGCTGTCCAATTGCATTTTGCAGGTGAGGGCTCATACATATGATTAAATGCTCCTACATAAACAAAAGAACAAGAACAAAAAAATATTAAGAAAGCTCATTTTCTATGTGTGTGGATATTTTATTTTATCAGGAGAACCCCTACCGGCAGCATGAAGTGGTGATGTCATCCAGAAAAAGGTATAATTCCTCAGTGAGAATTAAACCTAAGAACACTTCTTTTCCCAATGCCTCCAGGAAGAACCAAAGGTGGCCATGCAGGCTTCACATAGCTAACTTCCTCAAATGAATGCCAGTATCACTGCATTTCAACTAATCCTGTTTAAGAATATACAGCACCTCAAATGTTACTGTTTCTGGATCATGCATTGCCACAAGACAGCTCCCTGGTTTCAAAAGATAAGTGAATTACTAAAATCAGTAGGGATGACTATTCATTCCATTCCATCAAGCAACAGCAAATGAGAAGCGGGGCGGATCCATTTTCTAAAACTGTTTCCATTCAAGCTGGTCATTAAAGGTAAAGGGAACCCTGACCATTAGGTCCAGTCGTGACTGACTCTGGGGTTGCGGCGCTCATCTCGCTTTATTGGCCGAGGGAGTTCTGAGACTCTCTGAGGGAGATTATTCTAGATCTCAATGAACCAGACCAGGAACTCCTACTGTCACAAGCATCTTCCATACTCATCATTCCTAACCTATGCAGAAGGGAAAAGGTGCTGAAAGCCTCAATCTCAATAGGAAGTGATCTGACCATGACAAGGGAATGATGTCAACAATACCCCCCACCTTCAGATCACCCTCTTCCTGCCCAGTTGAGAAAGGATTGTATAGTGTGTGACCTGCCACCTGCATGTGGCCTGCGACCTGTTGGGAAAGCCCCATGATTATCATGGCATCCATGAGCTTTTGAGCCACCCTAGAGCCAGTCACCTCACCATAGATGTTGAAATCCCCCAGAAGTAGTAGTCTGGGAGTCCCCAACACTGCCTTCTCAGACCAGCTCTGTCAGCTTAAGCAGGGAGACTGCTGGACAGTGAGGCAGGCAGTAAACCAGCAGAATCTCTAATCTGTCCCAATTGCCCAACGCTAGGAACACACACTCTAGATACCCCACGAAGTGGACAGAGAGCCTGGAGAGAGAGATGGAATGTCTATACACTACTCCCCCTCCCTGACTCTCAGGTCAGCCCTGAAGCTTCACTGAGTACCCAGGTGGGCACAGTTGGGCAAGACCAACTCCACCTTGCTCAGTCATCCAGGTCTCAGTGATACAGACCAGATTGGCCCCGTCATCCACAATCAGGTCATGAATGAGGAACTGACCTTGTATTCAACAGCGGCAGCCACATACCAGAGGGCTGGCTGATATAACAACAGCATTTCCCCAGTTTGGAGGAGGGGCTGGCACATGGCACAATCACTATCTGCCTGTGCTATGTGTCTCTCACCTGGTCTGCCCCACGATACCTCCCCCTACTCTGAACGACCATGATGCCCCTCCCCCTCCCGCTGTTCCCCACTCCCTTCTTCCCAGGCATATCCCACAAAAAAACCTCACTGTAACAGTCTCTTCCTCTGGCCCCAACACATAAGACCTCCATTGAAAAAGCCCTCCCTGAATCCCACCATACTGGGCAATTATTGGCCAGTTTCCAGTATCCCATTTTTGGGCCAGGTCCTGGAGTGTTTGGTAGCATCCCAGCTCCAGGAGTTTTTGGAGGATGCAGATTATCTATATCCATTTCAATCTTGTTTCAAGACTGGTTATGAGACAGAGACAGCTTTGGTTGCCTTGCTGGCTGGTTTGCACCAGGAAGTGGAAAGCAGGAGCGTGTCCCTGTTGGTTCTGCTGGACTTCTTGGAGGCTTTTAATACCAACCATCATGGTATCTTTCTGTGCTGCCTTAGTGGGATGGGACTTGGAGGCACTATTTTACAGTGGCTCTATTCCTTCCTAGAGGGGTGAATCCAGAAGGTGGTGCTGGGGTAGTCCTCTTCAATAACTTGGTCATCGGCCTTGGTCATTCCCCATACTATTTTAACATTTACATAAACTTGCTGGAACAGTTTGTCCAGAAGGCTAGTGTGCTGTTTATATTGTGATTGTATGTTTTTAATTCTATTAATGTTTGTTTTTAAATTATGGTTTTATCTATGTTATATGCCATTCTTTATCGGTAAGCAACCTTCAGTCCCTGTCAGGGAAAAATAGATAGATGATAGATAGACAAATAGATAGATAGATAGATAGATAGATAGATAGATAGATAATGGTGATGATGATGCCACCAACTCCCTCCCCTAACTCCTGTGGAATGTACAGAAGGCTGGTGAGAACAGCAGGGATTTCTCTAATTTGCACTATGAGAAAAATCACATTCCCTGTTTTTCTAAATCTCTGTTAAGTGTGATGTCAAGGTAAAAAACTATATTGCCAGGTGTAATCCATGACTAAGTGCTATTTGCTCCCAACTATTTGGTGCACTGATCTGTGGAAGACTATGTACAGGTTGGAAGGTGGTGGTGCTGAAACTTTTATTCTTTTCCTTGCAATATTTCCACAGTATCCTTTGTAGAAAGGCACCAGCTAGAAAGCAGGCCTCTTTTTTCCTTTTCCTTATTTGGCAGGGAAATGTAGAAACCTTCAACAACTATCTGTAGGCAGTTCACCCCAGAGAAATTTCACTCAAAAATGATGAATATTTCAGTGTATTTTGCCTCCTTTGTGTTTTAAAGATACACTCAAGGGGCAACACCACATGTCTGGCCTAGACCTCCCAAATTCAACAATAATAACTGCAGCGCATGCAGATATATAAAGTTGTTTGCATTAAAAATCTTTTTCAAGTATTTCTTCCGTATATGAAGAATCCATAAGGCAACAAAACAAGAGCCTGTTATTAATGGTAGTAAGCAGCAAACTAAACTATGCATTAAAATGTGACATCACACAAATATTTTTCTATCCTGTCAAATTTGTTTCAATGTTATGGTATAATTAATGCTTACAGGCAACAATAAAACTAAGACAACTTTTTAAAAAAAATATGCAATGACCTATACTTGGCATCTACCTTTCAGGCTAGAGGTGTGAAGAAGTGCAATGAAGTAAAACTATTTTATTAGCTGTGTTTCCAAGTTTTCAATTGCCATTGGAAATAGGTTAAATCATAATAGTATAAAAGTAGCATCACTTAAATAGTAAGAATTTCTTACCTTACTTTTGTTTCAAAACTAGGAAGGTGGAGCAGAAGTCCCAATCATGTGACTCTACCTTGGACCGCAACAAAGTAATCAAAGCAAGTTGTCACTTTCAGTGCTGTCAGACAGACTGCTGCTACACAGCTGTACTTCTTCCCAAGTGCATTATTGAAATATTGCATATCTGACCAGTAAGAGGAACATAAAATAAACCAAAAGCAAAACAGATGGAAGACTGTGGACTCAGCTATACAGCTGCAAATAAAACATTTTAAGTGTGTTGTTGTAAAATGCACTATACGGCGATGGTGAGCTATGGGGAATTCAATGTATTTTTCAAAACGTTTTTTAAAAAGCATTTCAGTGTTTTTTATATGTGTGTAGATTCCATCTGTGGCAAATGAACCACATTAAAAACCTGCTTTCTGCAATACCAAACCACAGAACATTATTATGAGAAACCTACAACACATGCAATTCGAGCACACCCAGAACCTTCCTTTATCAGAGAAGGTAAGATTGATATAGGCTCTGCTCATAAGCCTTGTATTTGCATACTACCTAATGCACAATAGTTTGGTGTGATGCCTTAACTTACTACTAGTCATCCCCCGACAACACAAAATGGGAGGAAATGCATTTTGTGTAGTTTTTTCATGCAAAGCCTGTGCACAAAAGATTCATAAAAATTAAGAATATAATGTAATTTGCATATTTCACTAGCAAACAAATACTGGTATTAATACGGAAAGGATATTATCATCTTCTCAACAAATTTATCATGCGGATCTTCTGTTTTAGGGAACTTCTTAATATCATTTTCCAAACGCTGTATCTGATGTTCCATGGAATCGAGGTTGCTTTTAAGACTCTGAGCTGAAACTGAGGGAAAATATGATAACTCAGAAACCAATTCTGGGTGTAGGAAAGAAAAGCAGTGTCAGAAATAAAATCCTTGAAAGCTGTGAGGATAATTCCATTAAAACGTGCTCCCATTTTTCTGAATTACTGCTCATAAAAGTTCTACTCTTCATGAAATAAGTGAGAATATATAATATAATATACCAAATCATCATGTTTAATGTGAGAATGTCACCATTTTATTCTGCCATTAGTTCAAATTAATCCATTTCTATTCAAATTTATTGATAGAAATGCTAATATTTCATTCCTTTAAATCTAATTTGTAGATTAAACAGCAACTAAGGTTCAAAAGAGATTCTATCTTAGTAATGCATATAGTTGGTTATATAAATGATTTAGAGAGAACTGCAGAAGAGCTCAAATATTTTTCTTCTTGCTCTGTAATATTCTGTATAGGCCTGTACCTATATGAGCTTCTTTCCTGCACACATTTTTTAAAACATTGAGATAATACAAACTACTGATGCTTAAATTTCAGGTAAGCAAAAAAGGACATGCAATCCATGGGGACCACTTTTTAGTACAACAGTATATGTTACTCAAAGTTTTATTAAATCATATTTGAGTATCTTTCCCTATCCCCTTTATCTGTGATTATAGGTGACCTTGTTAGTTCCTTATATACTGGGGGTTAGGTTAGAGAAATGGCCTCTTCGCTACTAACTGAAATTGGCTTTAAGTGCAGGTAAGTTTTGTTCACCATAATTGGTTTCAGTTAGTGGTACAGAGACCATATTCTAAACAAAGAACCAATAAATTTTTAAAGTTAGTCACATGTATAACACTAGTAGATCATGGACTGTTCCTGCATTATTTTAAGAAACTGGGAGTGAGGCAGGTTAGCAATGAGGCTGGTCTACAGTCACTAATGAATACACTCTAGAATCTGGAATAGATTCTTTGATCTACTCTGGACATACAGAGAGAGCAATGCAGAAAGTGCTTGCTAATGTCACTGATACTTTGCTTCACTGGTAGAATACCTTGACAAAGTTAACACACAAGGAGGCAAACGGAGATGTCATCAGTGAAGCAAAACCTATTTCCTAAATTCCTGAAAGTGATGAGGAGGCAGAGACAAACACACAAGGACTCTCAGCTTTCATTTCATAACAGAAGTATAACCCTAGCCCTCACAGTTCCATAGAAAATATTTAAAATGTTATTGTGCCATGTAACCTACACAGTATTTCTCAAAACACAATGACTGTACCAGAATGTAAATATTACATTTGTGAGATATACTTATGATACTCAAACTGTCAATATGAATATGAAAGGGGCTTGAATTACCAAAAAAAAAAAACAAAACAAAACAAAAGAACAAGGGACAAATAGAATCTAAGAACACAAAATTTATGATGAAAGACTAAAGGACTTTAAAAGTTTCTGCTCCAGTAGTGCCTAAGCTAGTAGCAGGGTAGGTGATTAGTGATTATGAAATTCATTTACAAAAGTATTTGGTACTGTTATCATAATCATCATCACACCATCATTACTAATTTATCAGTGGAGCCTCAGAGAGCATAAGTGTACAATTCTCTGATCTAGGAAGCTTCTGTTTGAAAATTCAGCACAGGGTGGGAAGGGGCAGAGTAAGGAAAGGGTAGTGGAAGTGGGCTGAGCTGGGAAGCAATATAAGATTGTTTCAGGCATACAATATAACATTGTTTTGATTACATCTTCTAAGAGTGTGTGTCTATGTGTGCTCACAAAGTCGTGCTTGTGTACAAATGAAAACAACAACAAATAACCACTTCATGGGTGGAATTCTAGCATACTGGCAGGAATTAAGCGGGCTACTAGAGCAGACAAGAACACATTTGCTTGTAAACAAATGTGTTATCTGAATTGCTGTCTTGTTGGTGACCTTAAAAACCCATGCTGCATTTAGGGAAACTGAATGCTGTTTCCCTCCTCCCCACTTTCACCCCAATAATGACTTATTTCAAATTTGACAGATTATTGTCAAAATGAACAACTTTCATATCTTAGAGGACATAATCTTGCACGTTGTGTATTAACAAAGGCCAAAGGACAAAGACTGAATAATTGTATTCTGGTGAAGAAGAAACAGTGCTATTGACAAAGCTTTCCACAATCACAATTGTAATCAGTAAGAGCTTCTGTTATTAAATTGCCCATTTTGCATGACCAATATGGCTGAAACATGTTCAAGGAGCATCTGTTATTTATTTCAAAAGCAAGTATAAAGCATCCAGGACTTTCATCTACCACACGAAGTGATCCCACAAAAATAATATAATCAGCAGTGTCCAAAAAGAGTCCACTTGTAAATTTTATGCAAGTCTTGATTAATCATGTTGTCAAGTGCACTAGAGTAGGACTGAGGAATACTTCTGTGTCATGTGAGTGAAACATATATAGATCAAAAATAAATTAAGCCTGACTTCAAATATCAAAACGAGCAAATAAAAGCCATGGGACAGAGATATGGGGGGTCACAGCAGAAGCTCCCTAAAAATGTAAGTTAATAGTTCTACTGCAGTGAGAAAGCCAACCTCAGTACCATAAATTATTTAGAAAAGGTGTTGAAAATATAAATGGTTTTATCAATAGTAACTACATGTCTTAGTATGCAATATTATGCAGTTCCAGACAAAACAAGTAAGATGAAGAAAGGCATTATTTGTTTCATTTATACTTAATGCTCTACATGGTGCTTCCTTTAAAAAGTGCTCAGAAACTTCAACTGGTTCAAAGAGCTGCAGCTGGATTGTGGAGCGGGGCTGGTTATAGAGAGCATTTGACTCCCTTGTTACAACAGCTGGTTATGAGCTATAAAGCCCTATATGGCATAGGTCCAAGCTATCTGAAATATCCTATTCTCACATAAAAACTTGCCGGAGTTCAAGGGAGACCCTTTTCTTGGTCCCACGAGACTCACAGGCACACTTGGTAGGGTCTTAGGAGAGGGCCTTTCTCGGTAGCTACTCCCAGACTCTGGAACTCCCTTCCTAGATTGGCTCCCTCTGTGTTTTTCTTCCACCGGTAGTTGAAGAGCTTCTTATTTCAACAGGTTTTTGGGAACTGGCTGCTTTTAATGAAATGGCTGGTGCTGTTTTTACTCTAATTATATTATAACTATGTTTTAATAGCTCTTTTATATTTATATATTGTTTATATATAAATCTTTAATTGGTTTTCTTAATAATGGGTTTCCCCCTGTTTTTAGCTGCCCCTATTTTATCTGTCTCCTGAGAAATCTCTATGTGGGACAAGAAGCTACAGTTAGAACAGGATATGGAACAACTGATTGGTTCAAAATAGGGAAAGGAGTACGACAAGGCTGTATATTGTCTCCCTGCTCATTTAACTTATATGCAGAATTCATCATGCAAAAGGCTGGGCTGGATGAATCCCTAGCCGGAATTAAGATTGCCAGAAGAAATATCAACAACCTCAGATATGCAGATGACACAACCTTGATGGCAGAAAGTGAGGAGGAATTAAAGAACCTTTTATTGAGGGTGAAAGAGGAGAGCGCAAAATATGGTCTGAAGCTCAACATCAAAAAAACGAAGATCATGGCCACTGGTCCCATCACCTCCTGGCAAATAGAAGGGGAAGAAATGGAGGCAGTGAGAGATTTTACTTTCTTGGGCTCCATGAACACTGCAGATGGTGACAGCAGCCACGAAATTAAAAGACGCCTGCTTCTTGGGAGAAAAGCAATGACAAACCTAGACAGCATCTTAAAAAGTAGAGACATCACCTTGCCAACAAAGGTCCGTATAGTTAAAGCTACGGTTTTCCCAGTAGTGATGTATGGAAGTGAGAGCTGGACCATAAAGAAGGCTGATCACCAAAGAATTGATGCTTTTGAATTATGGTGCTGGAGGAGACTCTTGAGAGTCCCATGGACTGCAAGAAGAACAAACCTATCCATTCTTAAGGAAATCAGCCCTGAGTGCTCACTGGAAGGACAGATCCTGAAGCTGAGGCTCCAATAGTTTGGCCACCTCATGAGAAGAGAAGACTCCCTGGAAAAGACCCTGATGTTGGGAATGATGGAGGGCACAAGGAGAAGGGGACGACAGAGGACGAGATGGTTGGATAGTGTTCTCGAAATTACCAGCATGAGTTTGACCAAACTGCGGGAGGCAGTGGAAGACAGAGTGCCTGGCGTGCTCTGGTCCATGGGGTCACGAAGAATCGGACACGACTAAACAACTAAACAACAACAACAAATTTTATCTGTAAGCAGCCTTGAGTCCATGTCAGAATATTATTCTGCCAATCCCAATGTCCTCATAGCTGACTGAAAGGAAACTATATAATCCATTTCATCCAAGAGTAACTGGAGTTGATAAACTGATTACCACCTTCTTCATCCCAAGAATGGAACATTAGTGACCGGGCAGTAGCTACTGTAGTCCTCTGAGTCAAATGTGGGCTTCTTTGTGAGCAGACACATTACTGTTTCCTTATGGCACCTCCCGCTCCTCCTACAGTGATGAGTCAACCACACATTGAACCCATATAGTCAGTCACATATGGCTTGCTCTGTGTAGTTAGGAAGCTAAGAATCAAGATGGTCTCACAGCTCCAAATCTCTTGCCCACATCACCAGATTGCAAAGTCTGAAGCATGAGTATTGGGCTTTGATAACCAGAGAAGAGATTTGTATTATCATCCAGACACATATCTATGGTTGTTGACTACAAGTTGGATTTAGAAGTATGTTTCAAAGTGTGCATATATATATGCACAAACAGAAAGAGGAAGAAAATACTTCAGTCACCGTGAATGGCAAGACACACCCCTGGTGATGATGAAAGACAGGTTAAGAATTCCTGTCATACCATAATTTTCTCTTTATCAAGTCATAGAAGCACAAATAATTCATAACTAGCTTTTAAACAGGTGATTGTTTAAGGAGCAATTCATCCTTGCAAGTGTCTGGAATCCAGGAAAGGTCATAAGCCTCATTTATTTGCCTAGACAAGTAATTTACTAGACTCTTATGCATTCCGGCTGCACAAATAGCCTACAGAGAGAACGAGGAGGCGGGGTGGAAAACATCATCCTCCCTCAGATTATCTGTGTTGCCAGTACATGAGCACTCTAGTCCTGGGTACTTCCTGAAAGGTTGCTAGGGTCAATACTAAGTAATAAAATGTTTTTCTGTGGCTGAACTGGGAATCCCTGTGAGAATGTATAAATACAGCTGCAATGGCTAGAAGATCCTCTGAATACTAGTTGGAGAAGAATATTAAAGAGTGCAGACAAGATGACCAGCAAGGTCTGCTTATATCATATGCCGAGATAATGGCTGATAATGTTGAACTACATATTATTAACATACAAAGAGTCCAGAACAGAGCATATGTAATTTTAAACTAATCATCAGGCCACAGTTTTGAAGCATGGAAATAAGTCTCGTATTGATGTACTCCTGCCCATCCCTCTTCTCCCTGATTTGCATTACTGTTTAGAAGGTAACTACAAACCCATGTTTTGACAGTTCAGATGCAATGCAAAAAAATATTTCATGAAAGCAGTTAGTAGGGATTAAAGGATCTGCCAATTCTTGTTCATTCATTCAGTTCACTACATTTCATAAGCAATTTGTGATTATTTTTATCCTCATGAAAATTCTTCAGTATTTTAGTTTTTCTGAAATTTCTCCTAATAAACACATTTTCCATGCAGTTTGGACTAATGGACACATCTTTGAAAGCAATTTCCCCTAATATGATGTATTTCTGTATGAACTAATGTATTTATTTTTATACACACTGTTCTCTATTTTTTTTGGGGGGGGGGTTGTATACCTGATTTGGTAAGTTTGAAGGATGACTGTGTTTCAGTTTTCATGTTGTTTTGGAAAGTGCAAATTTTATAGATTTGCCTTTAAATGTGGATTGCTTCAAATTCCCCCTAGCATTAGTAATTAATCGATGTACAGGATGGGAAAAGGGGACATGTAAGTTCTTTTCATGGTTTGGGGTTATGTCTAAATCACACCAGTACTGTCAAAAGCATGGGGGGGGGGACACGACACTTTATAAATGAATTTGCAGATGCACACATTTTTGTGTTGGCTGATTTGTGGACCCCTGAATCTCAAATCAAGCAGTCTAACTGCAACAATAATTGCTTTTTCAACTTATTTAACACATTTCAAAAATAAATGCTTTAAAACATAATTACCATACTGTATCTATTTGCATTTTTAGAAGCTTCCAGCAACAGACTAGCAAATATTTGAACTAATTATGAACTTTACAAATTATAGATGCACTTTTTTTCTGAGGAAATGCATACACCAATTAAACCATGAAACTGATTTCCAAGAGACATGGAAGAAACACTATTGTTCAAACAGCTGAAAATGTACAGGACAGCACCCTGAAGGGTAGACTCTAGGGAACTGGCTAGCAGAACACACCACTGGATCTAATTAGTGTTTTTATCCTGGAAGGGGGTTTAAGTCCAGGACATAACTTCCAACCCTAACTTTTCAGGAATCTGTCACTTGCATATATTTCACACATTTTTACCAACTAAAATTTTATTTTGCTTTTCACAATAGAGGAACAATCATTAGGATCCCAATTTTTCATAACCATGCTGATTACACCAAGCTTGAAATTATATCAGATGACAAAACCGAACTCCTAATATCAGATATTGTGTTACTGTAACTTTATTATCATTGAGTTTTGAATAAATAATTCCTTAAACACGTAAAACGTGCCAACATTGTAATGGTAGTTCTTTAGTGAGGCATGGGGAGACAATTTGAACAATAAAGAGGTGAAATGCAAGGATCATTCATACTTACACAAAGACATGGGCATATGGTTGCCACATGCTATTTAAGAAAAAGTTCTGCTACCCTGGCCCAGTAGGAAATTGGCTGTGCATAGCACAGTTACATTTGCCATGCTGTCAATCAGTAAAACACTTCTACTACCACCCCTTCTCTGGGCATATTTTCAATTTTTTTTTTTAAATGAGTGGTATTATTGATATAAATAAAGTACCAAATACATGAGCAGATAAATATGTAAGGTATATGGAAAAATTCCTCCTCCTCATACACGAAAAGAAACACAACCTGTCTGAAGCATTTGGGGGTGGAGAAAGAGCAGGTCCACTTTCACTTCAGTATATATAGATTCGTTGAGAAGGGGAAGCAAGGCAAAACAGAGTATGCCTGGCAACTGAAAAACTGGAACATACTCCTGTTTCTAGGTTGTCTGTATGCACATCAGGAGTTCTCTTCAAGTCCCAATGGATTTGCCTACATAAAGGAGGTTTCAAGTTTAGGTATTGTGCAGAATCAATAAAGAAGGCACCATTGTCAAAGCCAGTACTGATTTGATCCCCAAAGTATGATCAGATTACCTACTGTGCTGGTGCTGCATTAAACACGGTATCTTTTGAGCTTTTGCTTTTGTTCCAGTTATACAACCTGCGAGGAACTAATAACACATACGGAGTGCTCTGCTTTGCCTTACAGTATTTTGTCTTCTGCATTATTTTGGATTTTCACTCTCTAATGCAATTCATCAGAAATACTATCCCTAAAAGTCTAGGTTAACTGCTGAAATACAACATTTTTTTTTATCACATGGGTCCTTATCTAGCTCAATCACTACAATGAAATATGATGTCAAAATAAGTTAGCACTTGTTACAGTACTATTTAATTAAGCACAAAGATTTTCTTAAAACAAAAAAAAAAAATTCAAAGTACAAAAAGGTATAAGAAAAACAAACAAACACCACAAATAACTGATCTTGCCTTTTATATTGTTAGTGCTTCTCTTCTACAGGTTTATATTTGCCTTATTTTGTCAAAGATAGAGAGAACTTTGAACCCAGTTTTACACTGCTCTTTCCACTTACATTTCCGGGGGGGGGGGGCAGATATATTTTTTTAAAAGGTAAAAGTCTTTCATAATCATTCTAGTCCAGGGAGGCTTCAGAATTTAATGAAACATTCAATCTAAGAAATAAATTAACTGACATTGTGGGGATCGTGTTTAATGAAGCAGGTATGTGCAAAAGGTCTATGCAGCAATAGCAGTATAATGTATGGAGAATAAAGCAGAAGACTTGTCAATTGTTTGGGATATAATGACTCTCTGTGGAACAAAGATTGGTGAACCTTAGAAGTTCATGACTGAGCCCATGAGCCAGCAGAGCTTCCTTCATTTTTCTTGATGCAGCAAAACAGTTTACAAATGTTGGTAGTAACTGCAAGTCTTTTCCTTTCTGAATTATTTTTTTCAGTAATTGCCAATAAACTCCTGGATTGATTGATTGATTATTTATTTAAATATTTTTATTTCACTCTTCACTACAACTGCTGAAGAGTAGGTTAGGGTGAAAGAGTGTGACTGGCCCAAGATCACCAAGTGAGCATCATGAATGAGCTGGAATTTGACCAGCACTCTATTAGAATTATTTTCGTATATTTTTGTTTGAAATGTTGAAAGGCATCAGATAGAACATACAACAGAAGCAAGAACTGCAGCTCAAAAGACCAACACAAAAGGTACGTAATATGGAATGTATAATATCTATCCTCTGGTAACCTCTAAGTTAGATTATTGCAATATGTTATACATGGGGCTGCCTCTGAAGATGGTTCAGCAGTGGGTTGATCACCAAGACAAGACAGCTTGAGAATGTAACACCAATCTTTTCCCAACTGCACTGACTGCCAAAGTTCCCAGGTCCCATTCAAAGTGCTAGTTTTGACCTGTAAAGTCTTAAATGGGTCAAGACCATACCTACACAGACCCAGTGTTCATCATCTCAGGCTCTTCTTTGTATGCCCCCTCCATGAAAGGTCCAGAGAGTGGCAATACCAGAATGGGCCTTCTATGTGATGGCTCCCTTTAGTGGAATGTTCTCCCCAGGAAGCCTGACCTAGCGCCTTCATTATATATCTTGAGGCACCAAGTGAAAACATTCCTCTTCTCCCAGGCCTCTGACTAATTAAACGATCTATGTTTTTTTTAACTGTATGTGGGAATTATCGTTCCTGTTTGTTCCTATGTTATCTATTTTTGTGTTTTTATATTGTAAACTGCCCTGTGATCCTCGGATAAAGGGTAGTATATAAAATAACCAATTAAAATAAAATAAAATACGGAAGGATCTGAAAACTAAGAGAAACAAAAGAAAGTAATGTCCTTGCCCCCAAGCTTTCAGAGGATGAGTCTTATTCTATTGCTGGCCCTGGACACTCTAAAGCAGTTCAACAAGTTGTACATCTGGTGAAGTAACAGACTGAAATAAGGACATTCCCAAACCAGGCATCAGATTAGAAAGCCAAGTCTCAATGAAGCATCTCAATAGAAGCAGTCTGAGAAGGCTTACTTCTTGTATATACTTCTTACATCTAATCGTCAAGCTGTATTTATTAATGTGACAGCTGGATAGGTTTTTATTTGACTCCAAGCCTAACAATTAAAGCAGCAATGTACAACCACGAGTTTACCTATTAATGGTGCCTCTTTTGTCTAGGTTACAGTATGCAAAGCCACAAAGTCAAATGCTGCTTCTGCATTCTCTTAAAAATAATCCTATAAATAATATAATAATATAAAATAATATAAATCTTCTGTGTGTGTATTCTTTGTATACTGTTGAAGTTGAAACAACCATTAAAAATTACTTAGGTATAATTGGAATTTACCTTATAATATTAATACTTACACTAATATCTTAACATGCAAAATCATTTTAATAATTCAAAATGCCAGACAGCTTGGATGAGAGGCAAGAGGAAGGTGTGGAATTGGAAAGAGAAAATAATTTATAGCTGTAAATTATAAAATGAGTTATTGTAGAAATTCAGCAACGAACTATGCAAACTATGCAACTCCTTAAAAGAAAATAGCTATTAGCTCAATCATTTCCTAGCAAGATCAAAAGGGGAATTCAAGCAATACTTGTGGTTTTTAAATTATTAAAAGGAACAAAAGAAAACCTAGGCATTGCTTACCATATGTTACTCAAGGAACTAATGGAAGTGCCTATCCATACAGCTCACTTTTCATACTTTTCATATTTAAGGTGAGATCTAAACCCTTCTCCCACTCATTCATTCAAAGGGGGGGGGGGAGAAAAATGCTTTCAAATAGCAGGCCTTTGTGCAGTGCACTGGAAGACCTTGAGAAGGTGCTGTCACTTAAAGGGGAAGTGGAATTATAAAAATTCCCACACGTGAGAGAAGCAGCTGATTACACCAGTCTAGGTTCAAAGATCAATAATCAACTAAGGAAGACCTGAAATGAATAACAAAGGGTGAACATTTTATATAAAATGTATTGAGTACATCATTAAAGATGTGCATAAGGAGAAAGCAGAGTGTGCAGAAAGATTTGTAAAACAGCCAAATATATCTCCCCAGGTTACAAAATTCAATCCACATTCACTTTTATTGTCCTCTAGTTTAGAAATCAAAAGTAGTTTTTTTCTTGTTTGAAGAATCAATTCGTTATTCAGTACTAAGACCTCTGCCAATGAAGCTATGTCACATAAGGCACACTTTATTGTGTCTGATGTACCTAATTTCCTTGTATTAATGTGCTCACACAAAATGTTTTGGACACAGCATATTAGTGATTGACTGACATGGTAGAATAATGGGATCTGCTTTGAAGCATGAAGGTAGATCTTGAATTTAAGACAAAACACGAGTTTTCAGATGCTATATTTGACAGAACGGTCACAGATGCAGGAATAAAATTTAACATACCAGAATGCATAATCACTTATGCCATTTTGGTGAGGATCTATTCCAGTTATTTAGAAAATATTGTGAATTTTCATTAGCAACCACAGTGTAACAGTACATCACATACCAATTTGAAAAAATATTGCGTACCAACTTTTAAACAGCACATTTTAATGCTTTCATTTACAAGTGAGCCTCTCCCCCCTCCACTCATTGAGTAATTTCTCAACCACAATTGTCGTGCATGACTAGTCTTTGTTGCTTTGAAACAAAAGCAAACACAACCACAAAACAGAACATCAGCATCACACAAAAAACAACTGTGAAAGTCCATTCAGCTGGCACATTTTGGCAACTGCAAAACAATGGAACCTCAATCAGGCACCAAAAGCGATAGGGGAAGCTGATCAAAGAATGATAGCTCCAGCTCTTCCTATGTTAATTCCTTCTTCTGACATTAATTCCTTATTTTATCTCTGAACTTGCAACAGACACTGTAAGCACCATCCCAAACTTCTGGGTAACCAAGCTGTCCAGAAATTTCCTGATAAAAGGTGAAACTCCCTATAATGACCCCACCAAGTTGAAGAACAAAGGCATCAAATCTGACAATTTCAGATTTAAGAGCTCAGCCCAGCATGATATTTCTAATTAATTGGAAGAAAATTCTGAATTGCATTCCTAGAAAATTCTAGGACCACTTTAAGACAGAATGAAACGTCCTGGTGTGGGTATTTTTTAGTCAGGGTATATGTAGTGATACAACAGCGGGGGAGGGGGGAAGCAAAGAGTGACCAAGCCGACAATACAGGGAAAAGTATAGGGGTGGGATAATAAATGACTTTATTAAAGCAACACTGTTTGCAAGTTAAACCTACTGAAAACACAAGGCCTTCCCACTCAGACAAGACAAATGCACTTCTAATTTAGCTTAATAAAGTGAGAGACAGACTAATAATTAAAAACAGGTTGACAACTGAATTTAATTGCATACTGAAGGCAACAGGGTGCTGCAAAGGCACTGCACCATGTGGAACACATGCAGTAGCAGGGGAGGAAAAAAATTAAAATTGACAGTGTTAATGTGTGTTTAAAAATAGCATATTGTTCATTGAATGAGAAGTTAATAACTTGTACTAAAAATATTGTTATTTTGTAATTGAAGGATAATCATGAGAACTCTAGAACAAAGACTGTACAATGCCATGGGTTTCAAACTAGAGACCCTAGGACTCACTCACTCACTCACTCATAGTTTCAGCCAGTGTTTTTTTTATCTAAAAAAAAAGTTTAGGGGTACTCTCATTTTGACTCAAGAAAATCACCATTTTATAGTTCAAATCAGGGAAAATAAACACAGTAAATAGACAAAAGTACAAAGATTCACAAAATGTTTAGGGGTATACATACCCCTGTGTCCCCCCCCCCCCCAGAAAAAAGCACTAGTTTCAGCTGTGTCATTGTGACAGCTTGCTACAGAAACAGATGCTGGCTTGCCTTCGTTTCATTGCAGCTTCACAACAGCCAAAGAGTGGAGTTGCAAGGACCAGTTCAGTAGAGGTTATATGATAAGAAGCCAAGAGAGGCCCACCTGGGCTAATAAAGCTGCAGACTGTCCTGGCTGCTTAATCTAAACTTGTTTTTTAGACAGACTCCTAATTTTATTGGACTGGTTGGTTAATGCCTAATACTCAGCTCGCCCTCAACCCTGATGAAAAGCAACTGGAAGAATAGATGTAACTAAACCAAAGCACCTATAAAATCTATACTACTTGGTTGCACCACTGCAAACACTGTAATAGCAAAAAATTGCATGCACAAGTTTTTTAGTTTATCCATTCCCCAAATCTAAGTGCAATCATTTACATTTGCTAGCTTTCTTTTAATGGGCTAGGCTTTTGCATTCACCCACATGAGCAAAATGAAAATATTAGGCTTCTACCTATTTAGTGCCTTTCATGCTCTTTTCCGCTCTCATACAAAAAATAAGAGAGAAGCGAGCTAAATGTTGACACTCTCTAGAGGTTTACATTCTGTGACAAGATTCAGAGTGAATTTGGTTTTCTTCCAAGGAAGCCTCAAGACACAGCAAGTACCAAATGTATTTTCCCCTCAAATACACCTAATCTGAAGAGGTTTTAAAATATAATTGAATTATAGTAGTTTAATATTTTCAGTTAAGTATCAGCATGAATCCCTAGGGAAAATCAGAATTCAGAGTTAACATTCTCTGTTTCTATGGGGCTTAATGGTACTTACCTAACAGGCATGAATACTGAATGCACCCGCCATCTTAGAATATTGACTTTAGCACACATACTGTACTCTAAGGCAGGGGTTCACAAACTTTCTACTGCCTGAGCCCACTTGAGATAGCTGAAAATTACTGAGGCCCACCAGTTGGAAAATGGTGGTGCAGAGGCAGAGCCATGCATAAAATGGTGGCAGAGGGAAGGCAAGTTAAATTGTTACATTATTTGCCAATGCTGACTCAGGAGGCATTGTGGTTTTAGGCAGAATTTGGTGATCCAGAGCTTCTTATTTTATATTTTCCTCTTCCAACTATTTGAATCGGATCCTGTAATTTCTTGTCTCATTATATCATTCAACGCTCAGCTTGTACCATTTGTCACCACCCAAAATCCGCATTTCTTTTATCCCTTCTCCCTAGTCCTTTTACTTCCTCTTGTGCTTCTTAGCGCTTTCCTTTTTCTGCAGTCTGATTTACTGTTATTAATAAATAGTAACAAATATTAACCTTCTCTCTGAATTTCTAATGTTTTTTCAACGCATAATCTGGCCCTTTCCTCTCAAAGAGGAAGATCTTCCTTTCCCCCCACTCCCAATCTGAATTTCTTTGTCTCCCGAGTTACTTTTACTCAGCATGTAAGGGGTTTCTAGTGCTGGCACTGGTCCAACCCAAAAGGTGATGGCACAGGTAGGAGTGGAGCAGGCAAGTCATGAGGCACTGAGAAGGTTGTGGCTCTTTCTACCATACCGCCACTTGGACTATGAGGCAATTGAAATCTCTGTTGTGTGGAAGGGTGGATATAAATTTAACAGAAAAATAAATTAAACTGTGCTGCATGTTGTGGCATACTGAACTGGCAGAGGAAAGAAATTGCTCTTAAAATTCACATAAGCCTATATATCAGCCATCCTGAGGCTAGAGTACACCCAGTTTGGTCAGAGTCTTAATGATAGTAGAGGCGATGAAGTGAATAATCTGTCTAGGTCGAATGTCAGCCTGCACATGTTTGGCCCTTCTCAAAAGGATGTTAAAACAGATCCTCCACTGAGCTATGGCCCTTCCCCAATAATATCTAATAACTAGTAATACATAAGAATAACCCCTTCTTAGGAGTGTGTGCTGTATGTTGAACTGCTGGAAGTTTGCAGTTGAAATATCACCTCCACCTTGCACTCACCAGCACCCGATTTAAGGCACTGAAGGCAGTTCCCATGCACAGGGCACAGAGCCAAGGGGATGCAAAATAATAATCAATAAAAAATGAATTATTGTGAAAATAAGAAATATTAGGGAGGCACCAAATTTTGTCCTCACTCAGGACACTATATTACCAAAGTCCGCCTCTGCACTCAATTTCTTTTTCTGTGTGCCATATCTAATTATCTGCAACCTGGAGACAGTAATACTGACCAACCTTCCAGGTTATTACAAGAATTATCAAAATAATGTATGTTAGCTGCTGAAACATCTACATAGACATTCTAATTGTTATTATAGTGGTACCTCTGGTTACGTACTTAATTCGTTCCGGAGGTCCGTTCTTAACCTGAAACTGTTCTTAACCTGAGACACCACTTTAGCTAATGGGGCCTCCCACTGTTGCTGCACCGCTGCCAACCGATTTCTGTTCTCATCCTGAAGCAAAGTTCTTAACCCGAGGTACTATTTCTGGGTTAGCAGAGTCTGTAACCTGAAGTGTCTGTAACCCGAGGTACCACTGTAATTACCATACTAAACATAAACAGCTACATCTGCAAATACCTGCATTTCGCATCTTCTTCATCTCTTTGATTCAACCTAAAATATTCAACTGTGCTTGATAAATTCATGGTGTAGTTTTCATCTGATAAAAACAACCATTGGTTGGTTGATCATGTGAAACTGTTATCAAGGATTAGCTGCTTTCTTTTGATCTGATAAAGCTCTATCCATTTGAATTGATCCTGTAAATTGACAATGCATTGCTAAGAAAATATAAAGATAGAACAAGGTTGAGGTTTCCTCCCACCCAGTTCTAAAGTGATAAAAAGGTTTTCTACTAATCAGATCCAAACTACATGTAGGACTCCTAGTAGAACCTCACTGGTGTGACTTTTCCTAGATATCATTTGAATGACAGCACTGAGTGTTCCATACAGTGCAGAATGGTGCACAAACGAACACAAAGAACTGTGCCACATAATTTACACTGCATTAATGTCGAACACCCAACCCCAAATTAGCTATCTTTAAGAGTACCTGACTTCCAGTCAAATATGATTTTCAGTTCAGCTGGAACTAATCTTCTCATTCCTGTCAAATACTTAAAATGAACTTTCCAGAGCATGCCTCAAGCTACTGGATGCCCTAATGGTTATCACAGGCTGTTGCATCCAATTCATTTACATTGGTTGAAAGTACAATACACACCACTAAATTCAAAAGCTGTAGCATTTTAATCCCCGGATGTTAATTAGCAACTACTTTGGACAATGCTGCAAACAATGTCACCTAATTGTCAGTCCCCCATCAAATTATCAGTCTAGTTTCATTGTGCATGAAAACTGAAACATCTTTGTGTTTGTGAGGACAGAGTTACAGTCATTCAAAACCATACATCAGGATAATTTAAGTATTTTTGATAAATTATCAATGTAGACCTAGGGTTTCAGTTGGTAGCTCTCACATGAAATGAAACCCGGGAATGCCTTAGAAAAAAATCCAAACTTCTCTGAACATTTTAAAATTAAACATGACTATCTTTAAATTAATGGAGCTTCTATTGCAGATATAGCCAGTGTGGTGTCCTCCAGATGCTGTGGGCTTCCATCAGTCCCAACTAGTAAGGCTAACTGTCAAAGACAATGGAAGTCACCCTGTTCTGCTGCTCCTATGTTTGATGTTGCAGGGCGGGGGTGTTGATGGGGCGGGGGAGAGATAGCATCATCACCATTCTGGGTAGGTGGAGATGTTGAAAGATCTCTGCCCAGAATAACATGATGACAGGGATCAACTTTGCCACTATTCCTTGATCATGTTGCCCAATAAGCACAAGGGTCATCTCTTAGTAACAAATAAGCAGGTTCAGAATGTTTTGGTTTTTATTCACCCCCAAAAGCCCACCTAAACAACACAGGGAACAGACTCCTGAACACTAAATGAATAAATAAATAAATAAATAAATAACCATACTAATGATGATGGAAGAATTGGGATGTGGTGCATCTCTGCAGATAGTAAGGTTTGAAATAGTAAGTAGCAAGCAGATTATCTGACAAAGTGACTTCTTGTAAAATCTTCAAACAAACTGGGATTCACACTTATCAAATAACGCAGTGCAATCCTGTGAAGTGGAATGGACAGTCGTAGATTTACCTTGGGCTACTTTCAGAAATCTCATTTTTGTTAAAAAGAAAATGTGTTGTAAACGCACAGGAAAAGGATTTCCTATATAAAAATGACTTTTTTGTTGTTGCCATCTATCATTTCTTATTTATGCACTTTTCCTGTTTCTAAAGTATGAATCTCTATTTTATAATTTAAATTCAATGAGTACATTAATGCATCAGTGATGTGATGAATGCAATCTACTTTGCATTCAAGTAAAAGCAAACATGTTGGATTTCATGATTGTGGATTGTACCCTGAAAGCTTTATATTCACATAGCCCTGAAAAATTCTAAAACTTTTATAATGGGTACACATTTATTTATTATACCTTTATTGCTACTTCAGTTATAATTTCAAGTAACTCTAAAGAAAGAATAAACAGTTAAAATGTGAATTAAAAACCAAAATCAATGCAGCATAAGACAGGCAGCAGGAATAAAGATACATCTAAAAAACTTAAGAAAATGAGGTTTGTGCCCAGAGCCAAAAAGACAGTAAGATAGGTGGCAGACAAATTTATCTGGGGAGAAATTTCTAACACTATCAATGAAGTCCTCCCTCTGGTAACCACTTGTGTCAAGTAAGATGGTCAGTTACTCCAATCCTAAATTATAAAGCGCTTTAAAAGTTGAAACTAGGGCCTAGAAACAGGTGCCAACACAATTGTCTTAATTATGATCTTAACACCCAGTTTGAGTAAGCAATTTGGCTGCTACATTCTGCACCAATTATACTTCCCAATCTTCAAAGTGAGCCTAATGTATAGTGTGTTACTTAGACTGAAGTTTATATGTATGTGTGCATTAATACAATGTAAGAATTGGATGTAATTTGTATCCCACTATTCTTACAAGGAGTAAGGTATCCATGAATTAACCTCTTTTTACTTGCTCTAAAATGGCTCTGAAGTTGACTTGAAATTTCAATATTATCAAATTGTGTCAAGCAATAAGAACAGAAAATGAATTGTGAAAGCTGGTTTTAGCATGTAAAAGGCTTACAGAAAAATTAAGAAAGAAGCCGGGTATGTTCATGGAGTTCAGGCAAAACGGTAAGATACAAATGGACCTGCAGTCCTGAGAAGTGCTATCCAGATCCAAGCAAGATTAAGCTAATTCAATACAAATAAGATAGTAGCCAGATTTTGAAATATTGCAGAAGCACTCCAAGCTCCCAAACTACCAAATGACTTTTCAAATGCTACATTTAATAGATTGTGCAGTAATGAAAATTTCATATAACGGTCGTGAGAGACTTGTGAACAGTAAGGTCATAAGACATGAAATGTATAACACTAAGCCAATGTAATCATAAAAGTCAAAGCAATTATGCTGTTACTCTGAAAAACAAAAAGCAAACACACACACACAAACAAATAAACTGGTCCAAATACCCATGTTTGAATTAAAATAAACGAATAAATATTCACCCAGGGGAAAACAAGCTAATCTATTGTTGCAAAAGGACTTAATTGCTACCATTAAGTCAAGTTGTCACAAGACTTAATTGTTACAATTTCTTTTTAGCATTTAAGTGGTCTTTCAACATAAAAAGGCTCAAACATTTAATTCATTTAAAGGTAAAGGTAAAGGGACCCCTGACCATTAGGTCCAGTCGTAACCAACTCTGGGGTTGCAGCGCTCATCTCGCTTTATTGGCCGAGGGAGCTGGTGTACAGCTTCCGGGTTATGTGGCCAGCATGACTAAACCGCTTCTGGCAAATTTTAGCATGCACAATAAAAATACTATGAGAATCTACTTAAACTGTGGAACATTCTCCCTCCCTAAGTCATATCAATCCCTTGCATTCTTTGGCTAAATTTGGGCACTGTATCAAGTCATGATCTGCTCTAACCATAGGTTAGAACCCAAACCATAGTTTGAGTTTCCAAATGCTGATATGAAAAGCTGCTTGTCTGTTTCCCTTTTCCCATTGGTCTTTGGAAACGAAAATACAGAAACAACCAAAGCAAGCAAGGCAAGGTGAGTAGGATTTGTACTTTAGAAGAGAAAGACGGTGGGCGGGGGGTACATGGCTTTGTGGCTCAGCAACTGGCAAGGCCACATGAGCACCCATTCTATGCCAAATCTGCAGTATCACATCTGCACCACTCAAATTTCAGTTGTGTTAAATTTGAAGTTAAAGGCATAGCTGCTATAATTTAGTGAGAAATGTTTTCTGCTCTCATGATATGATTTATATTGGTGCTGCCATGTTGCCAGGAAATTAAAATGAAACACAGCAAGCATTTATGTGAAATCTATATTGCTCTGTGGTCTTCTATTTGTACAGCAAGCCAAATCATGCAGTGAACTAGAAAAAATGAGCATAAGTTAAATGGAATCCCATTCTAACAGCAAGCTCTATAATCAATTTTGCAACACAAAACTGAGGAACGAAACAAAGCATGGCTTACTTACAAATGCATTGTAGGGGGACATGAAGAAAATTTGTCTATTTTTAAAAAAAGAAACTGGCAAAATGGCAAGCGTTATCTGGATCTGAAAAGTTTAATCAATGTAGTTGCATAAAATGTTATGAATTAGCCTTCCTCAAGGCAACTTCTGATTAACCTAAAAAAGTCCCATAGGCTTTGGTATCTTCTAAATTTCATTTCTACCATACAGTTTGTGTAATCACTATTGAGTCAAATTTAAGTAGCTCTATATAATTGCCAGCACATTGTTATATTCATATTTGTAACAGTGATAGATGGAAATTCCACAGGGCTATTTCATCTGCTCTCCTGAAGTGCCAGTTCCACTAGTGTCCTCCCAAACCCGAGTCATTTCCAGTCATCTAATCACCTTAAAAACTACTACTTAACATTTAAGAAATGGTGTCCAAGTTTGCTTCTCTTCTCTTTCCTCCATATTACTTTTTCTTTTTGTTTCATGCATTTTAGATTTTAAGCTTAACTGTATGTAAGGTGCTATGGGAGCCTTTTCACCTGGAGAACAGGGTTAAAATGTTCTAAATAAATAATATACAAATTACTGAATTGTGTTTTCATCTATAACACCTGTGAAAATTGATTGCATTTACATGTCATCTTTCTTCCATCATGAAACACCAGGCAGTGTACATGTGGTTCATCCAGGCAGTAAACATACTAGGACCTGCCTAGCTTCAGAATGGTGGTGGCCTCAAATTGGAATTTAGATGCAGCTAATGGCTGACAGCTTCTATACCAGAGAGCTTCACCTCACATATTCAAAATTAAGCCATACAATTAAACAATCCTATTAAAACATTAAATATAAGATTCTTAATTAAAATATGCAATAAATCCTATTAAAAAACCACAGACATGAAAACATGACTCAGGTTCAGAGACCAAAGAAATGTCTCTATGCAGGAGCATCTTGAAATAACAGCAGAATACCAATACAGGTGTGGCCTTGTATATAAAGTGCATTACATAACACTGTTATCAACAGCAAAAAAGCCCACCTCTGCATCCTAACAAGCTGATAATCATCAGGCCATGGAAGGAGTAACTGAATTCCACTACAGTGGTTGCGAACGTGATCCATGCAGGAGGCACATTTGCAACCCACAGCGTTCTCAACCTGCAGTGCTGCATCTGCGCATGCGCGGATCATGATTCGGCGCTTCTGCACTGAAACCCGGAAGTAACCCGTTCCGGTACTTCCAGGTTTGGCGCAGTGCGCAACCCGAAAATGCATGACATGAAGTGTTTGTAACCCAAGGTACCACTGTACTGAATTTACATTTATTTGAAAAATTGGAAATCCATCCCAAATAATAAAGCACTGTCCTTTTAATCTGCAAGTGGAATCAGAGGAGGAAAGGACTCTTGACAGACTAATACATTGTGTTAGTCTGCCGATGAACTGATTTATATAGCACAATAATCTTACCATAAAGCATGCTGCTTAGTTGCTCCCACTTCACTCCAGCCAGGAGAAAGAAGTCTGGCCCCCCTTTTAAAAACTGTAGTAATTTGCTAACTAGGCATGCTTTCACACATTTAGCACTTGTTGGCAAGTATGCTACAACTGTTTTCTTCCTGTAGAATTCTCTAAGCTTGTAGAACACACAATTGTTTATACTGAGCTGGTTTGCATGTCATAATAAGCCATGAGATGCTCCTGGCAGGGTGGAGGGATCAAGCTGCGTGCATTAGCTACTCATGGATTACTATAATATGCAAAGCAACTCAGTGTAACACACAACTACTGTGTGTTCTACAACTCTAGAGAATTCTACAGAAAAAGAAAAATCTTTTTACAGCCTAGCTGCCAAGAAGCTTCCACATGTGAACACAGCATAGGATAATATTAGATTTCTAAAAATGTTCCATTTTTTTAAAAAAAAAAATGCCTTACTTACGATTTTTAAAGATTAAAAAAAAATGTTACCTGCTATACAACCTTCTATATGAATTAATCTCACACATAGCTCCTTGAGAAAGGTCTTTTATCTGTAGCCTCATAAAGGTACTAATGAAACTTTCATGTTAGAAATGCTTTTTGTGTGTGCATACACATGTTGGATTGTGTGCTGTGGGGGTTGGTTTTATATTGCCTAGTTTTGCTTTTTTGTGCACATATTGGCTTCTTTTGCATTTTTAAGATGTGCAGGAATGAATTTGTTCACTGAATTAGAAAAATAATAATAAAGAGGTCCAGTGCATTCTCATTAGAAGGCCTGTTTAAATGAATCTGCTTTAAAATTGTCAGTGTACAACTAAAGAGGGTAATACTGTTCCACAACAGTTTAATTAGCACTTCAGGTTTTGTCTGGTTCCCACCCCCCTTCAGATATCAAAGGACTGTTTCTTCCTCCCAGTGAAAATAAAAAAGACAGTGGGGAAAGGGAGCACTTGAGTTCAAAAAGCCCTAGTTTAATAGTGACAACACAGCTATGGTTTTTAATTAAGGCATTACAACATCCAGCCATTCAAAGCAAGGCACACACTATTTGGAAGACCTACAATAAGCACTGCATTAAAAAGGCAAAACCAATAAATTAAAGGATTACTGCTACTGACCTGATTCCTGTCAGTTCAGGTGACACAGTTAAACTACAACAACAATCTGAACAATAATAAATTGTAGCCATTTTCTGAATAGCATCTAGAGGTCTATAAAACTACATGGTACAGCATGAATCAAGTGATGAGGACCCTTAATTAAATATACAAGCCCGAACTTCATCATAAACCGCACCCACTTGCCCTGCTTAACTATTTTAAATGAGAAAACAAAGTCTATGTTCTGTGGAGTTGTATTTCTGCTGCCTTTTTCAAAACTTTATTCCTTTCACTAATCAAACCCGCCTTGACCAATGAAATATCTGCTGTAGTCCAGCTACAGAGTTTCACAAAATAACTTTTCCCATTCATCTTGTTCTGGTCTAGAACCTATCCTTCAGCCACCTACTTTATTCTACTGTATAAGGGATTTTTCAGAAATTTGTTCACGGCTTTCATGTTTTGATTCGGGACAACCTAAGAATTTTTCTTTTCCACATAAGTTCCCCACCCCTGCAGATCCTTTGGTCCAAAAATATATAATACAGCCAACCCTCCTCTGTGTGTTCCTGATGGCCTCACCCTCATTCCTTTTCTGTAGCTAAAGGGTGTGCTCACCTTGGAAGTCAAGTTTCTTTTGGATGCTGTCATTGTCTCATGCATGTAGCTAAGGGTGGAGGTGATGCCTTCCCTAGATCCACAAAAATGTTCTCTTTGGGGGGATATATCTACCCATGATTTCCTGGAAAAACTCAACAATTTTGGCTGCCCTCCCCCCAACAGAAATCCTGGCTATGACCATGCATAGTCCCAGGTGTAAATTAAACAGTAAGGGAGTTCCATCCGACTAGAAAATTCACTAAGCATGCAAAGAGATTCTTAAGACAGCTGGAACTACTGGATGTTTTAAGAGGATTAAACCAAATGTTGGTTGAGGTGGGCAGGTAGCTAAAGCTAATAGGCAGAACTGAATAGATAGCCTCAGAAAACAAAATAAAGCTGAACTGGAGACCAGCCAACCACATGGCCACAAAGAGGTAGAGTGGCGAGATCTAACCTGGGGGTGGGGGGAGTCAGCCTCCCCAAGAGCCTTCTAAAGCTGTAGAAAGGGGAAATACTAAGTGATGCACTACCCACTGTAATTTAAATAATGCTGTAGAGGTGGGTGAAGAAATCAAACTCTTTGCTGCCAAGAGAATCAGATAGCGACACATTAGAAAAAAGGGGAGAAAAACTTCTTCCCCAACTCAGTTTAAATTATTATATTGGTCATATTCAGAAGATGGCCAAGATGCTGCGGTCATCCCAATTCCACTCTTCTTCTTATTTTTAAGTTACCTTATCTCTCACCACTACTCATTGTTCAAGAGCCATCACTAAAACCGAAGTTATTATTGCTGTGCAGGAGACTGATTTTGCTTTGCAGGGGAGGGGGCAGAGTTTGCAGGAGGAAGAATGACAGCAATGAGAGTTGTGTTTCATCCCCATAACCCATGTCCAATCTTTCACTATCAAGAACCAGTTACTAGTCTAATCAGGTACAATCAGTGACACAGTAAACACCCTTCTTCAAGTAGAGAACCTTCAGTTCAGCTAATCTTTACTGCATCATTATTTTGAAAATGCCTGAAATATTGTTGTTGTTTTTAAAGTGGAGAATACATGCTTTTCCAATAACATAAAAGTGCTTTTAATCATTTTTTCTTCCCACCTCACCAATCATTTTTACTGTATTAAGGATTTTCAAAGCAGTATCACCAAAAATTGAGAAATAAAAATCCAATTATGAAACACAAAATATTAACTTGTTCTTATGGTTTCTTTATATGCACTGTCTTCAGATTCATAGCAACAAAATTAAATTTAATTATCATTAAATTATCCTGAACAGAGCATCCTTTGAAGGCTTCCAATACACAAATATATTAAAAGTTTAAATTGAACAAATAAGCCGTCCTTGAAGTTCCTTGCTGACATTTCTATACCAAGGAACTCTGAAACGTCCACTCATGTTTCCTCTATCAATGTCATTAAGTGTCATTTACATGACAATGCACCATTGATTACTGTTCCTTTACTGTATATTTCTCATTGAAAGATATTAATTACCTCTTCCCACCTTTTCTCTCGACTGCATTTCAATACAGGATGACTCAACAACTGTGACAGTTAATTGGTTTGCAACAGTTTAAGCCTTTGAAAAGAAACCATCCTAAGTGTTTTATAATTCAAACCTCTGGTTCAGTGGTAGAAAAGATAAGGGGCATACATTTATCAAATATTTCCCACCCTGATGTATAATCAAATTATAAAAAGCCAAACCTTGTCACCATTTTTTTTGCCCATTTATAAAATAAAATATAAAGATATATATATATATATATATATATATGCTTTCGTAGATTTTCACGGGTACAGGAATGCAGGTTTTGGTGTCCTCGGGTGTCTTCCCGTGTAAAAGTTGGGGTGTCTAGGCGACGTTTCGACGAGGTCTCACTCGTCATCTTCAGGCTGGTGCTTTCGGCTTCTTGTTACTGGAACAGAGCTCTGTTCCAGTAACAAGAAGCCGAAAGCACCAGCCTGAAGATGACGAGTGAGACCTCGTCGAAACGTCGCCTAGACACCCCAACTTTTACACGGGAAGACACCCGAGGACACCAAAACCTGCATATATATATATATATATATATATCTGCAGCAATGGCCATCACAACCACTTAGCTCCACAACACAGTATTCTGGACTACTATTCACTTTTATTAACCAGACAAAAAGCATATAATTATTATTATTCCCTTCCAGAGGAGTAGAAATGTTATTCTGTTGCAAGAAAAGCAAGCTCTTGCTGCATCTAAAGGACAAATAAATTTATTATTGCATCTGTTTGCACTGATATATCCTTGGTTGGATATACATAGCCACAACCAGGGAAAGGGGTTGTGAAAGTACCGTTGTACTCACCTGAAACTTTAACTGAACCTACCCTGTATCTTTGCTGAGTTGGGGGGCAGTGATAAAGCCTTTTAAAAAGTTGAGAGCAGGAGTAGAGGCGGAGGGTGCTCCAGAAAAAAAGGAATAAAGGCAAAGTGAAACAGAAGAAAATAAAGTGAAAAAAAGACAATGACTAAGCTATTCTTGCTATTAAAGGTCTTAGTGCCAAAGAAGGGAGGAACCTGATGAAATCAACAGGAGCTGATAGCGACTGTCTGCACATGACAAAGGCTGCAGCAGAACTGCATGATGGGAGCTGTACCTCTAAAACTTCGCTCCCTGACTTTGATCAAAGGGGTGGAAGCATCCTGCTGACCTAGTACTGGGAATAGGAAAACTACATTTCAGGTGAGTACAACTATACTTTCACAACAAATTATTAGTTTATTTTACAGCATTTGCACACTGCTTCATAATATCTCAGGGTGCTCCACAATAAAGGTTTGTAAAAAATAAAATTACACACAGAGAAATAAAAAGAAACTAAAAGCACTTAAAACCAATTAGATAGATATTCTCACCAAACAAAAAATAATATCTATGCATTATTCCTCAAACCTTAACTGGTGAAAACCTTATGAATAATGTAAATACATGAGAGCATGCATCAGGATGTATGCACATAAATGAATTGTTATCAATTTACAAAGTCCTAAGAAACAACTGTTAGTTAAAATGTTCTGTCCCAAAAGCCATTCAAAGAAAGAAATATATGTGGATGTCAACTATAAATTCATTGTCCTCTCCCATAGGAACAGTTAATATTTTCATGGGTTATGGATATCCAGTTAAGTCACATCAAATATACCCCACTATGGAGTAAGGAGAAAAGTGTTTTACCTAAACTATTGCATAGCCTGACTATCCTTCATTCCCGTGTTTGAGGAGGGATAAACTCAGAAGGGATAGTAACTCAAAGCCACCAACTCCCAAAAAAATTACAAACAAAAGGGCAGTAATAAACTAAAACAAGGATTAACAACACAAGCAGAATAAAACTAATTACTGGGAAATGACATCTTATGTGTAAACAATGCTACCACAAGCAGTAAAACAAAAATTTGGTGATACATTCTCATTCTCTAACACAATTGCTCCCATTTAAGGTTCCAGCTAGCTATGCCATGCTCTAGAATATTATGGCTGCTAGCAATGCAAAGAGGTCAATTCTATCTCCCAACTTCTTTCAGTTTCCAAATTTATCTTTTCCAAATGACACTCAACATTTCATTGCTCCTGATGACCACTGAACATGCTTATTTCTCAGTCAGCTGTTTTCATTTGTACTTCTGCAAATCTGAGTTCCTTTGCAAACACTGATAGCTCAGCCTTGTTTGTCAGAAGCCCCATTTGGACTACCATATTTTTCGCCCTATAGGACGCACTTTTTCCCCTCCAAAAATGAAGGGGAAATGTCTGTGCGTCCTATGGGGCGAATGCAGGTTTTCGCTGAAGCCTGGAGAGCAAGAGGGGTCGGTGCGCACCGACCCCTTTCGCTCTCCAGGCTTCAGGAAGCTCTCTGCAAGCCTCGGTAGCCCGGCACGACTTCCCGCCGGGCTCCCAAGGCTTGCGGACAGCAGCCTGTTCTGGGGTTGGGGGAAGCTCGGGCTTAAGAACAGATTAATGATGATTGCGGCATGTTTATTATCTATTCTCTCAATCTCCTGACCTTTTCATATTAAAACATGACTTCCACGCTGCTCATACAGGATGGGTTATCTTATGTGCTATCTGAAACTTTGTTGTCCTTTTCTTCCAATTTCCCATACAATTTTTATACCCTTCTAAAAAAATATTTTAAATCCATAATAGATCAGTTGGTTAGAGTGCAGTGCAGACAATATCAAGGCTGGAGGTTCAGTCCCCGTGTGGGACAACCACATATTCATGCATTGGAGGGAGTTGGACTAGATGATCCTCTGGGTCCCTTCCAACTCTAGAATTCTAGATTTCTATTAAGTTAAAAAAGTATTTTCCCCCTATACATAATTAATTTTGCATAAAAGGCATGAGATCACATTCAGAGGCTCTCCTCCAGGTATTTCCTTCATGTGCAGTACAGTGGTGGCTGTGGAAAGAATTGTATGAATACCTCTTACCTATTAGTGCATAGAGGACTTTAAAGCCCTGAGTTTAGTTGTTAAAGTATGGAATAATTTATGCTGCTTATCAGTTAACACTGTTTACAGAAAACTTAACTAGCTTTTATCTTATAGAACGGAACAAATTTAACTGAAGCAAAGCCGACTTCAGATTTATACAAAAAATTAGGATTAATAGGAACTTCAGATCCATTAATAAATGTTTCCCCCTCCTACTGATGCAATGGTTTTAATTAAACTTCACCAACCCTTTTAGTTCAATCCCTTGAGCTGACCTCTCACACACTAGAGGTTTTAAATCAAACTGCAAAAAAATCCTCAAAGCTGCAACTTAAAGTGTTAGCCACAGGAGAAAACCAATAAAGGATTTATCAAACATGTCTAGTAACCAGTAAGGCTTTGTAAAAGAGATTTTTTTATAAGTTTATTTTAAAAATAAAAAGAAACTATATGATTACCATGTAGACTAATCAGTTAGCCGGGATCTATCAAAAACATATTTAGTATTTATTTAAGTACCTAGCTCTTTACTTGCTTTTGAATTCTCTCTGTCTCTGTCTGTCTGTCTCTGTCACTGTCACTGTCTCTCTGTCTGTCTCTCTCTCTCTCTCTCTCTCACACACACACATACTTTGTGAATTATCACTGACATCATTTTTGTCTGAAACTTGGTAAAAGTAACATTCTTGATTCTGGGATATGCAGTCAGGAGTGAATTTGCTCTGATACAAATCACTATGATCTGGAACTAAAAAACTGTTAGTGAAGGGAAATTAAGCACAAGCCCTGATCTGCATACTGGGACCCTGCTTTGCCTCTGAGAGGAGCTCGCAGCTACTTAGCCTCCCTGCCCTGTATCATTCTGAACAAACCAAGATTTGGCTTAGAATGTTGTTCAAACCTGGGCCTGTTGTTAAGCTCTCCCCTTGCTAACCACTCAATGGAACTCTTAGACACAAGCAGCAGCTCATGTTTAGGGTCTCTTCTTCAGATATCAGAGATGATGAGGGCCCAGGCATGCAACAATGTAATAATAAAACACTATGGGGCAGATGCAGTGGCACGACTCTGCTTCTCAGACATTGTGTGCTATTTCTTTACAAACGATTAGATTAGATGGGGGCTACTATACAGTACCTTCACAGGTTGACAAGCCCTATTTGCTCTTCACTTTCCATGTAGAAACCACCTTCTGGACTGTTGGACCCACTATTGGTATCATCTACTCAATTCATGTGCGGGGTGAAGTCCCTAAGTCAGTGAGGGTTTGAGACCCATCAACTACCCTCACTTGCTTTAGCTGGCCAGTCAAACTTCCAGGGGTGTGCCCACTGTCAAATGTGGCAAGAGCTGAGTGCAGGATGGGGACCAAAGCTGGACAAACTACCCCAGAAGGTGCACGGTGTGTCCCCCACCAGAGGTACCACCCCTCCCCTAACACCCCATATGGTCCATCTAGGAGAAGAAAAACTCTGACCCTAAACCTCTGCAGTCTTGCAGGATATCTTCAGGAGAAGAAAAAGCCAAGGAGTAAACCCTACACAAATCCAGAGTAGAGTCCCGAATATGGCTGGATGGCACCTTCTACATCTCCTTCCAGCAACTCCTTCAGCCAAGCTAGTGCCAAACATATTGCTCTGCTATCCTTTGGACATGGGAGGCAGCAGTTACGAGTTACCAATCTCTGCAGCCGCAGCAGGTGCTGTGATTATCCAGCAGTTTGATTTTGCCCCCGGAGGCACACTGCAATGTCTCCCGAGACAGACGGATGCCAACAACTATCCATTAATACATACGGTCCAAATACTTGTGAAAATAGCAATTGGGTATAAACATCTTTACTCTGTTTTTTTATCAAAATATTTGCAGAGCTATTTTCAAAAAGGCTGTGTATATGTTTAGATATTTGAAAACTTCCATAAACAAATAAATAAACAAATATGCCCAAGCAGTAGAAGATCTTTATCATTATTTACTATACCGCTCCTTGTATTCTGAACCAAAGGCAGAATATATTTTTAAGCATAGTACTTGATGGTGTGGATCAATCAAAAATTACATATTTATTGTCTGATTCTGACAAATTCATGACAGAAAAAGTTACAAGTTTTGCTCAGCAGTTCAAAAGCTGTGGATAAATTTTATTTAGGCTAATATGGTAAATTGCAATGATTTAATTGATTTTTTAAATTTAAACATTTATCTCAATGCTTTTAAATATATTTGCATATGCAGTGCATTCACCTAGAGATAGATAGATAGATGGTTTTATTACTTTTTAAACTTTACTATATAGTATATCAGTAGTATTATGGTATATTTTAATGTAAATATATATCTATTTAACAACACTCTTCTTCAATATTGTATCAGTGTTTTTTGTTTTTTTATTTATCTATTTTATTATTATTATTATTATTATTATTATTATTATTATTATTATTATTACAAAATTAAACAGTGTGTGTTGTGGAAAAGATGTTTTACAAAATTATGTTGCTGCAATTAATACTGATTTAAGTAGGTTTGCAACAGATAAGGAAAATCATCATTGTGAGCATTATAATTGCACATATGGATAATAAAACAAGGTAGTCAGAAAGCTAAACATTATAATGATACCAATGTTACAAGGTGCTATGCTGTGTTATTACTGTTAGTGCTTCATAGAAAAACATTTCCTCCCTTTTCCTTAGGTCAATAAACATCTAGAAGGGAAAAAATGTATCTGCGAGGATTATTAATGTTTACAGGTTACATAATCCTACAATCTAAAATGAAATGTTCCAAGCACTTTCCACACCTAAGTAGATACAAATTACTCTTAGTGCCTTATCTCGCCATATACCTTTGCTTGCGCTCTCCACATGTTCAAGTTCATCTGGGAATTTTAAGATGTCCCGATAATTCTCTTCACAAATTTCAGACAGAAAATGTAACAGTGTTGTTTTTTGATCAGAGGATTTAGTATCTCTAATCTGTAAAAGGAAAAAGAAAAATAAGGAGGGAAATGCATTATTCCTTAGTAATACATTTCCTGTTCTTTTTAAAGAGACATTTTCATCATTTTACCCACAGTCCTGCATCTGCTTTCAGCTCTAAATCACACCATTTTCAAGGTAACACTAGACACATAATGTGGTCTTACAAGATTTTTATCCTTAGGTTAGGTTACACAGGCTGAAAAAAGAACAAGCAAACATAGAAACACACACAGAGAGAGAAGTAGTTTACATACTGGAATGTTTGAATTTCACTGATATTTGCACTGAACATACTGTATTTTTTGCTCTATAAGACTCACTTTTTCCCTCCTAAAAAGGAAGGGGAAATGTGTGTGCATCTTATGGAGCGAATGCAGGCTGTGCAGCTATCACAGAAGCAAGAACAGCAAGAGGGATTGCTGCTTTCACTGCGCAGCCTGAGATTCAGAATATTTTTTTTCTTGTTTTCCTCCTCCAAAAACTAGGTGCGTCTTGTGGTCTGGTGCGTCTTATAGAGTGAAAAATACGGTAATTTAGGTCCTGAAGAAAAAAATAACATTCCTGACCTCCTAATCACAGTCTGCACTGAGGCTAACACTAACTGCAATGTTCAACAAATATTTATTTTTTTTAATTCTCTAGATAGAGAACCATTATTACCATTAGCATAAGTCAGATGTAGTGGTGCACTATGGTTAGATCTGATCAGCCAAAGGCAGGATTTTGCACACAAAGCGGAAGATTAGACCATATGAGCTCATGGCACACTTCTGATTCTCCTAACCAAATGAAGGTGGTTACTGTACTAAACTATATGTTTGATTATTAGACAAGATACTTAGATGTTTTGCAACCACATGTTCAGCTTGATGGTCTGCCCCACCGCGGTGTGAGTGCACGCACTATTACATGTCTCAAAGTGAAAAATAGCACCTAGTCACTTCAAAACTACCAACAAGATGTAGTAAGCTCCTGACTGCTAATGCAGTTTTGCTTTCACTCAAATATTGCTTCTTTCTGTATCATATTTGTATAAATATTAACTGTTCAGTGAATCAACAATCATGAACGCTTCAGTGCATATATCAAAACTACTGCTCCTGCTTGCCAGCCTCAATACAGTACATGAATTCTAATGGCAGTCTCCTTTATTTAAGCAAAATTAAGTTCTGTGCTCGCTGCCAAGGGTTGTTTACAAATCACCGCTTTCTTCAATAACACCACATGCTGCAATATAACATCCGGAAAGATAATGCATTTTTAAGGATTTGCAATCAACATAAAGACATTAGTTTTGTAGCTAGCACTAGGCAGGTTTAATACATGCTTTCCTGGATGTATTTCTACATCTGCCACTAAACAATGCCCTTCCCCACTGCTCCATAACTAGAACAGTCTAAGGACAGATTTGCAGAAACAACCAGCATTGTGGTAGCTGATTTCAAAGCAATGTATTTGGCAAGGTGTTCATGTATAGCATCCATTAATCTGAAACTTGGGGTTTTCACTGCAAACCTCTTCCTAAAGTGCTATCTGTTGGTTTTGTAACATGTAATACATGGGAAACAAGTGGGGCATGGTAGCGAGGAGAGAAGAAAAATGTTGAGAGAGAACTTTTATTCAATGAATTAAACAGTAATAGATGATTTATTTTTAAACAAACTGCACTGGAGGCTGTTTTAAAAACATCAGCCTGAGCTTGGATCGTAATTAGAATAATTTGAAGACATGAGTTTCTATAACAATGGCAAATAGACTTTCACTTAAGCACTGCTGCAGATCACCACTATAATGAACTAGCAAGCAATAATAAACAGCAAGTCTCTGCCTACCATCAAGCCTACTGTGTCTGGAACAACATCTTCATTCCAGTTATTTGCCTTTTCTGTTAAGTATTCATAGGCACATCAGCAACCTATAGTTGATTTATACCCTACAGAGGATTCTTACAACCGTATATTAGTGGCACAATTATAGTTTCATTTGACATTTTGACTCAGTTGCTTAAAAAAAAAATATCTTAATGATTATGAACTGTTACTTTTTAATTGGCCTCAATGCAAAATGCATTTGATGAATACAACTGTATGTACACTACATAATGGCAGACTACGATGGAAATAACTTATGTTTCTTTCAAAAAACAAAATGACAGATTCTCATCTCAGTTTTCTAGATGGCTACTAAAGCTCGCAGGTCTCAACATAAGCAAAATCTGTGGGCATCGTTTTATGGCTAGGGTGAAGAATGGGAACAGGCTGAAGTGTAAACCATTAAAAGAAGGCAGGACAGATTTTGCAAATGTGCAATTATAAAATGTATGAGGCTTCATTAACAATTAGTTATTTTCACCCTGTAATCCTTATCATAGACATTCCTCTTAACATCTTAACCTACACACTTCAAAAAGCTTCATGTGCGTGAACCCAGAAGTAACCCGTTCTGGTACTTCCGGGTTTGGGCCGGCCGCAAGCCGAGGGTGACGTAAGCCGGAGGCAACGTAACCCAAGGCTCCACTGTATTTGAAAGGCTCTCCAGTGCACATCCAGTTTAAAGAGAATGAATGATAAGAAGAGGGAGCAAGGGCATGAGACTATAAGATGCACAGGTTACTTGGCCGGTCTTCCCCATTATGGTAAGATGTTTTGTATTACTTTTAAAATTACAGTAATTATTTCTAGATTTGCATATACACATATAAATTAGCATATAAAATTTTGCTGTTCTCATTCTCTCTCCAACCCCACTTGGTAATCAAAAAATCCCAGTGCTATTTTATATAGACAGCATGACTCTTATATAAGTATCCCAAGCAGGATATTATCCCAGTGGTGGTGTTCTCTGAAAGGCAGGGTCCTGGATTGTCATTTCATACAGCCATGTTCTTTCACTTATGTACTTAAGACTTTGTTTTAATGAAAATACTCTATGGCACACCCATTTTGAGACACTTAAAATTTCATTTACTTATTCATACTAAACTATCATACTAAGAGTTTGTTAGAACCGATGTCAAACCTTTTATTGCTAAAACTGTATCTTGCTACATGGTGAAGCAATTTGAGACAGCTACTGCAGAGATGTAATTGTTCATTGCTTGGATTTCCACCTAGCACTTCTAATGGATTACTTAGAACTGTTGGTTCACCATCTCTGAAATAACATATTCATAAATCCATGATCCTATACTGAAATGTGTGTGTGTGTGTGTGTGTGTGTGTGTTACTGCTTATGTCAGACTAGCATTTTGCAAAACTATTTTTTAGACCTACAGAACTGAGAAGGCCAGTTGTAACGGTTTGATATTAAGTTATTAAATTTCCCCTGTAATGTTATTTTTGACTACAAGATCTGTGAAGCAATTTTTGCTGAAGTAGCCAAAGTGGACTTTGAATATATGAAGAATTATGTAAGTTTTCAGTTTGGTATATTAAAAATTAAATCCGATCATAAAAGGGTTACTTATCTGTGGAAATTAACTTTTTCCCATTAGATATGTTTACTTAGCTTGGATTTTAAATTGTGCCAACTGAATATCAGAACGGGAAATTTTTTAACAGGCCAACAAATGTCCATTTGGGCACATATAGAGCAGGCCAGATCAAATACCCTGAGCCTTTATCCTACAGGACAAAGAACAGAACTAGGGATAGATTCCTCTATTTACTTCACAATTTTATAGGTCAGTCGTATGATTTCAAAATTAAATAGCTGCTGGTCAAAGTAGACAAACTTATTAACTATTGGGTAGCTTTATATGCCCTGTAACACATATGTACAATCTTGTTGACAATATCAATTTTTACATACAGAATTTTTAATACACACACAAACATACTGTATGTAAAATTTGGGACCAAGATAGTTGCGACTAATTCCCCATACTTCAAATTTAGCAGTGCACATGGGGATGGGGGAGGGAGACCTTAAAACCAGGTTAATCCATGATTGATTCATCTACATGTCTCAGTATACAAAAAGATTTAAAGAGTAACCATTTTCATAACATGCATTTCCAAATGATGTTGTAATCTTTTACATTCACCCAAATAATTTTTCACTGTGGTTTAAAATAATAATTTAAAAGAAAAAAACCCAAAATATGTGAAGCGATTACATAGTGCTTTCTATCTATTTCACAATGTAAATAACAAAACTTTGTGTGGGGCTTCTAAGAAATATTGTACCCAAACACCCCACTTGAATCCACAGTTGAGCAGACTTCCTTATAAAACATTTTTCAACTGGATATTTCAAAACATATTTTAATCAGATTTAAGAAAAACTTCTAGAACTTTCCAATCAGTATTAGATATATCACCATATTTTTCTGTGTATAACACCCCCCCCCCCCGTGTATAAGACGCCCCCTATTATTGGGGACTCAAAATTAAGAAAATGCACTATGCACTATCCATGTATAAAACGACATCTTATTTTAAACCTCAAAAATTTAGGAAAAAATATAGTTTTATACACGGAAAAATTCAGTATTTTATTATTAACTTCATTGATGCCACACAGGAATATGGTGTTTCCGTCTCAACTCTACCAGATACTTTTCAGTGAAATTCAGGATTCTTTCCTTGGGTTGAACGTTCACATATCAGCCTAGCAGAAACATTTATTGATCTATAAGAGTAAGCAATGTTAACAAACAGACCTTCCATCTCACTACTTGCATAAGAAGGTCACCTGTGCAAGAGGGGCAAGTGCCAGGTAACAACTTGTTAGCTGCTCTTAAAGTATTATTTCCAAGCTAATATCTGCCAAGAAATAAGACTGTATAGGTAAATATTCAGGAACCAGAGGCAACATTATAGCAACATTTAAAGATATTCAACACTACCACCAACAGTTACGTATTTTTGTGTAGCTTAGGCTTACCTTGCAAAGAAAGCTAATATTAAAGCCAAGTGACTGAGCATTTCTTGAGCCTGAATTCATGTAGTTTCCTATCAGTAGCACAAGTTCCAACAGTCTGCTAAAATTTTCACTCTTCTTCAGTTCCTCACAGGCGATTGTTACTGCCATGATGCCAGGCTTGATATTGTTTATGTGCTCTTCAAATGTAAGTTTGAAAAGGATGCCATTGAGGCGAGGCCGTAACATTTTCACCGAGCTCATCTGCAAGATTAGAAACAGCTTGTGGATTATGTGCAAAAACACTCTTCATGCAATACATCAGAACAAAATAAAAAAATTCCTTCCAGTAGCACCTTAGAGACCAACTAAGTTAGTTATTGGTATGAGCTTTCGTGTGCATGCACACTTCTTCAGAGAGAAGGTATAGAAGGTATCTGAAGAAGTGTGCATGCACACGAAAGCTCATACCAATAACTAACTTAGTTGGTCTCTAAGGTGCTACTGGAAGGAATTTTTTTATTTTGTTTCGACTACGGCAGACCAACATGGCTACCTACCTGTAATCAGAACAATATGATCACTTTTAAAATATTATTTTCCATAATGTATATATGCCACCTGAAAAGACATATTTGCTCTACTTCCCATTGTAGTAGTAGAAGCCCATGTTTCTTTATTCCTGAGACACAATTACTGCACATTTTTACCATTTAGGTTAAAAAAAGCACAACCAGGTAAAGGACCCTTGGGTGGTTACACCCAGTCAAAGGCAACTATGGGGGCGCCCATCTTGCTTTCAGGCTGAGGGAGCCAGCGTTTGTCCACAGACAGCTTTCCAGGTCATGTGGTCAGCTTGACTAAACCACTTCTGGTGCAACGGAACACTGTGACCAAAACCAGAGCACACGGAAACACTGTTTACCTTCCAGTCACAGTGGTATCTATTTATCTACTTGCATTGGTATGCTTACAAACTGCTAGGTTGGCAGAAGCTGGGACAGAGCAATGGGAGCTCACTGCACTGCACTGATTCGAACCGCTGACCTTCCAAATGGCAAGCCCAAGAGGATCAGTGGTTTAGACCACAGCACCACCTATGTCCCTGTAAACAGTATGACTCAAGGGTCTACCAAGCAAAAACAAAACTTTACTGATTCTGAGGACCCTTTTCCCTCCCTTCAGAAAATATCTCTCTTTTTTCCTCATGCCATCTTATTGTACCATCTTCATTCATCTCTATAATACGCAGCAGTGGGCTTTTAAACAGCATTATTCCATTAATCTCTGCCTATCCTTCACCATTCCCCCTTTCTTTGTGTCCTTTTCTCATGCTGTTGTCTTTTAGACTGAAAGCCTAGGGACTGGATCACTTTTAATATACTATCAGCACAATGCCTAGTTGCTGACATGTTTTAGTATCCTTGTCACTGATATTCACAATGTAATAACCTGTTGATTCTTCCCACCCACTCTCAATAACCCCTTTCTTTTGTTCTTGCAAGGAGATAAAAGGGAACATCCCCATATAGCTCTATTTCCTTTTTCCTAATATTCACACACTGTGTGATTCTTGCTCTCTTTTTCCCGTTCCTGCTATTCAAAAGAAGCTATTGATAGGGGAAAGAAGGGAGAAAACTCTGTCAGGCAACTTAGAGTCCAAGCTTAAATCTTCAGAGGGCTGAATAAGACCAAGGGTGACACACACATTTCCAAAGCCTGCTTCAATAATTATTTTGTTTCCCAGCGTAGATGCCCCAGTTAGAAACACTGGGAGCAGAAGACACACTGTCTCACTTTGCACAGGATGCTAAACCAAACCATAGCTTAGCATAATTGTGTAGGCACCTGGAGAAATCATAGCCACTTTGCTCCTCCTCCAGTCCTGCTGGCATGGCTTGGCTTAGCAAGTTGTCAGAATCTAGACTTATGGCTTATCTTCTCCGGATAGTTGCAAGATGTAAACCCAATTTTAAAAAACAAAACCTTAGTTATAGCTCAACTAGAGCAGAACAAACCACAAGCTAGGGTTACACAATAACCAGGGCTCAGCTCACAACAGCACAGCAGCAGGAAGACTGGATGAGGAGCAAAATGGCCATAATCTAGGACAGGGGTCAGCAAACCTTTTCAGCAGGGGGCTGGTCCACTATCCCTCAGACCTTGTGGGGGGCCAAAGTATTTTTTTTGGGGGGGGGGGAGAATGAATTCCTATGCCCCACAAATAACACAAACAAACAAACAAATGGACACATTCTACTCATGTAAAAACACCAGGCAGGCCCCACAAATAACTCAGAGATGCATTTTAAATAAAATCTACTCATTCTACTCATGTAAAAACATGGATTCCCAGACTGTCTGCGGACTGGATTTAGAAGGCGATTGGGCAGGATCTGGCCCCCAGGCCTTAGTTTGCCTCCTATCTAGGAGCTCATACATCCTCAAAAAACCATCATTTGGCTTAACATTGTGTGCAAACTGGGACATTTTGTGTTTAATGAAATAGTAACAAAAATTTAGCAAGAAAAGGGTAATAAACATAATATAGATGTGTATACCACTTTGTAATTTCTGAGGGCCATATACTAATTACTGCACTTTTATTCATAATTTGAGATGTTTTCCAAATATATGCAATTTGGAATTATTGTTAGTTATTTAACACAGAACCAAAACAAATGAACAAAAACCCTCCTTTGACCAGGTTTATGGAAGGAAAAATATTTAATTAATACTAGCTTAACCAAAACTGTTTTTTTCCCTTTGACATTAGGAGGGAAAATGACTCCACTATATTTTTAAGCCATGTTCACAGCCAGTCATGAATCTGTAAGAACATAATAGTTATTGGGGATACACAAATAATGCCACAGGCAGATATAATCATTAAAAGCTTCTAGTCTCACAACAGCATTCAGCCAGACTAAGCCATATAAGCACCTAAAAGTATTTGATTGAAACCAGTGACAGTTGTCAGATGTGATCTTTTACTACATTTCAGATGCCTTACTCTTTTTTTAATGATTCATTGCATAAGTGCTCTAGGTCACTGACCACTATTGTGCATTATGCAAGGGTTTATTTGTATTATGAGGTCATTGTCCATCAAAATGCTACCAAGGGAATTTCATTATTTTGAGTTGATCCTACACTTTATTAAAAGGGGGAGGAAGAGGCATTGACAGATTTTATAACTGTTACAAGTGCGTTATTTCCCTATGGACCATCTGATTTATGCTTTTGCTACTTACAAGATTTCTAAACAGTGTTCCAGTCCTGTCACTGAAAATAATCAGACCTCCCTTTGAACAGATGGGGAATTCAGTCAACCATATCCCCCTCTCCCAACAGGTTTAGTTTCTGAGCCAACACAAAGTGAGAATCAAGTGGAATTTGATGGTCTACAGCAGGGGTAGGCAGAAAGCAGACTGAGATTTGCTACTGGGTTTCTGGGTCCTTTTCAAAAGATCAAAAAGGATGTATGACATCTAATGATAGCAACCATTTCCCCCTAAAAAATAGGATGCTAAAATGAAGAAAGCAGGGGGTAAGAGTGGAACCAGCAATCCCCACCCCTTTGAATGGACTGTGAGCTCATGATGGTGGCCTTGTTTGCTCATCAACATAAGCCAGAGTACTACTTACCACAGCTGCACATATGTATTGATTCCCCTTCAGGCTTCTAAAGACAGTCATTCTTTGGCTTAGCATGTTGGCCAAACTCAATATCATAGTTAAGGTCTTTCTCCCTTAGGCATGACTTGTAACCACAGGGCAAAACTTGGCTATATGTTGTGGTTAAGGAGGAGAAACCGTAAACCCTGATCCCTGGTTTGGTTGACAATCTGAGCCAAATATTGATTTTGCTACTATGCTGACCTAAAAGGCCTAGGGAGGGTGCAAAGCTGCAACAATCTCTTCAGCAGCTAGCACATCTATGCTAAGCAGTGGTTTGTCTTGGTGTGGAATGGGAATTCAATCACCATAAGCAAGTTTCTGATCTCAGAAGTGTTCTGTTTCTTATTAACATAAGAGCCTGCTGGATCAGGCTGCATCAACCAGATGCCTATGAGAAACCCAAAAGCAGGACAGTAATTCTAACTGAGTGGCCACCCCTTTCTAAACTACTATTTTCCAATTCGGCCAAGAAGGTAGAATGGTGGGGGGTAAGCAGGTCATTGAAGCGTGGTATGTCCTTATGCTGTATAAAGGGATTCAAGATATATTTATAATAGAGCCATGCTGAGAAAATCTAACTTGTCTAACTTGTCTAAGACTTGTCCTGGTCTAACAGGGATTCTGTATATTTCAAAAACTCACTTCCAGCATTTTAGAAACAAGCACAGTTCCACTCAATTCACCCTCACTTGCTCTTTTTCTAAAGTACCAATAAGAAAACAGAAAAAGAGGCTACATTCAGAACTAGATAACACAGGAGGCATAGTTTCATTGATAGTTATGGTTTGAAAGAGTTTATATGTATGTGATGGTTAAATTGGACACTTTTTTTTGTAGCCTTCCCTGATGAAGAGCAGCAAATTGTCTACTAAATAATTAATAAATCAGGGTCTTGACTACTTAACTACTACACTTTATTATTAGCTTCGCTATTCTTTTCTTTTTTTGCACCAGTAAGAAACAAAACAGAAATTTTAGAATTTCATTTGAAGAGATTTGCAATACTGTGGCCTAGCACTTATTAGAAGTGTTTCTCAAATTTTGCTTCCTTTTCTTAGTATGGATAGGCGTAATGTTAGCATTTTTTATTCACTGCTTTGTGGAAAAAGATTATTTGGTTTTGAAGAGCCCATTTAAGCAAGTTAGGTTTCTACTTTAATATTAAAATGCAGGCACCAGTAGGATGCATTTATTACAAGTGCTGGCATACTAACCAAGCTATATAAAGTGCTAAATAATAATGGTAATAATAATGGTAACTAATCATACAAGAAGGTGTTTGGAAATTTGATTATAGGAGCTGACAGGAAAGCAATATAATCAAATGAAGTATTATTATCATCTTTTTATTATTTTTATTTCATAAATTTTATACATCACTTGAATTAAAAAAAAATAAATCAAAGAGGTTTCACATAAAGATTAAAGTACAGGTAACTTGCAACTTACACGCATTTACCCGCATTTCAACTTTACGCGGCTAGTTGAAATCACATAAATTAAATGCATGGAAGGCAAAGAGCTTAAAAGCTCATTTTGTACAAGCTTTACTTGGCATTGACACAGCTTTGAAACTTTCACACTTGCTTACTGTGCTCTGGGATGCTCTCACAAGATCGTGCAGGCACTCAGTCGTCCTTGTAGATCTCGGGAGAGCCTCCCAGGGCACAGTAAGCAAGATGGAGAGCTTACAAACTCTCTGCCTTGCTTAAAGGGAAGGGCTCAAGACCCATCTGACATGCCACTTCTTGAAGATAAGATTGGTTATGCGGTGGTTTTTGAGTATATGCTTTTGCATATGCGCCCCACCCCCAGAACATTAGTTCTGCTTAAGATGTGAGTTACCTGTATGTCACTAACCTATACAACTCACGTTGAACGTTAGCAATGATATTGCTTCAAGATAACAGGTGAGTTTTTAATCTCAGAGGCTTACAATAGCACACTGTGGCAGCAAAGACTGGAAACTCCTCTTTGCTATCTGTCATTAAATTTCATCTCACTCATATTAGATGTGAAACTTCATTTGATTCTAAGATATAACTCCAAAAAACTGTAGTTCATTAGAATATATAATTCATCTTAATGCTTCATCTAAATGAAAATGTGATGCTCCAATTTTCATGCACAAATAAGAATATTAAGCTAATTAGTCTGTTATAATAAGTAACCTAATTACAAAGTGTGACTTTTCTAAATGAATTTTAAACATCTAATTCTGACCTTTATTAGGTTTGATGGGTATATTGATTATCCAATTAAAACCTTATATTAATAATTAACTTACCTAATTTGTATATGCAAATAGGTATACACATTCTGAAAAGAAAAACTTCAAATAGAAGGCAGCCTTTCAATCATCCTCTTCTTACTTAACCTGTTCTTAATAGCAGTATCCAGATTATTATAGCAAGAGGTCTTTTAGCCTAGCTATGATCTATAATTGCCACCTGAACAGGAGAAATCTCCATACACTGTCAAGTTAAACAGATTTTTTATTAGAACCTAATGCTTCAATGTCAGAAGTATGTGCACAGAATTGATTTCTCCCTCTTACAGAGAGGAAAAGAGAACACCCATGTACAGTTATACACTAGGTGTATATGCACCTATTTTGATACAGCTTGGCAAAGAGTTCCTAAAACATGCTCAATACAATAGAAAACTGTGACTACTCAATGACAATGCAATGTTATAAATGAAGTGGCTTTTCAAACATATATTGTAAATCCTACAGACAGAAATCCATGACATTGAGCTCTATTGCAATTAATTAGTGTATAGCCAACCAGAAGGGTGTGTGTGAATAGTAGGGCCTTCTCACCATACTTCTTTCTTGATTCCCCCTTTGAAGTAATTCTCCTTTTAAAGAAGGCATTGGAGGTTAAATTCCCACATATGTATATAACATGTAGTTTGATAGTAACACTCTCTTCCCAAAACAAATATAGGAAAAAAGCAGCTATTCAAAATCGGGATAAGCCTTAAGAAGGACAATGAGATATTATGCTAAGATTAATTTATTGTTTAAAATAGGGAGGAGCTGTGGAAGGCTTAGCTACCATGAATACGTTTAAAAAATAAAGATATAAAACAAGTGAGCATCTATCTATAGTAGGTAGAAAAGGGTGGAAATAGCTTTTGATTGAAGCTTCACAGTTTCCTGAAAAGGAGCATTTGAATGAAATTTTACACAAAGCAAACAGATTATATTGTAATATAAAGGCAGAGAAGGAGTCAGAATGTATGCTGAAAATAAAAAGCACAGCCTTAGGCAAAACATTTAGTTCAAAATCACTTTATGAAGTCTATGTTCAGTGATCTACAGCCAGGTAAATCTTTATTCAATCCAGCAGAATTACTTCTGATATGTGCAAGGATAATGGATTTGGGTGTTTTCGGGTTGTTTCAAGTATGGATTTTCAAGTATACACAATAACAATTCCCCCTTCTCCTAGGAACACCACCTCAACCTAATCTTAAAACTTAATTCACATGTTTAGGAACTGAAGGTGGCTTCACCCAGAAGTAACTAATGTTCACATGCTACATAAATGGATTATTACTTGGTCAACTATAGTAATCAACCTAACATATAGTTATAAACAACCAGGAATTTTATCCAATGCTTTTGCTTGTACTACAGGTCATAAAGAACAAAAGTGTCTGTGAAATCTACTTTGCACCAAAGTAACAGCAGAAGTGGACACCTCAGGAGTATATCTATCTATCTATCTATCTATCTATCTATCTATCTATCTATTTATTTGAATGCTGCCCACTCTGGGAGGCAAAGATTAAAAATACATTAAAATGTCACACATTAAAAACTTCCCTGAACAGGGCTGCCTTCAGATGTCTTCTAAATGTCAGGTAGTTGTTTATCTCTTTAACATCTGATGGGAGGGCGTTCCACAGGGCGGGCGCCACTACCAAGAAGGCCCTGTGCCTGGTTTCCTGTAGCTTTGCTTCTTGCAGTAAGGGAACCGCCAGAAGGCCCTCAGCGCTGGACCTCAGCGTCCGGGCAGAACGATGGGGGTGGAGACGCTCGTTTGGGTATACTGGGCCGAGGCCGTTTAGGGCTTTAAAGGTCAACACCAACACTTTGAATTGTGCTTGGAAACGTACTAAAAGATGTAATTGAAGCTTAAATGACATCTATGCTAAAAAAACAAAAACTGACCCAATGCTTTTTAGGAAAAAATATTCACGTGACTGTGGGGAATACCCCCTAAAAAACCTCTAAACATCCACTTTTTCTGCTCTCCAGCTCTCCCTCCCATGCTCTTTCCACACAACTCCCTCTTCAACCAGCAGGGCTGGCTAGAAGCTGTGCAGAAAAATGACTGCTGCTGCTGCTGCTGCTGCTGCACATCAGCTGCTAGGCTGGGAGGCTGAGCAGCCAAAACAAGCCCCACTGTATCTCCTGTCACTATAGAGCTTCCTCTGCTTTCACTGAAGTCCTCTTTGGGTTCTGGGGTCTCCTTCAAAGCCACAATGACTCTCCAGTTCTCTCCCACCATTTCCTGTTTTCAGTCTTTCTATGTATCTATCTATCTATCTATCTATCTATCTATCTATCTACTTACTTACCAACACTGCATATATACACGGTCACACATGAGTCAATCACATGTATGTGGGAGGGGGTTGTATAGTATAACAAATTGTTAATACAAAGAAGTGGCCCAAGTTGAAGGATATTGCTGTTACTGTGTCAGTTCTTGGCTGTTAATCACAGCTTCAAATTCACAGTATTTTAATCATAATGAATCCAGTTGTCCTCAATGTTTAAAGAAATGTGATATATAAAGACAGTCAAATGTTGTTTTTTTAGAATTTCTCACATGTCACTATTGCCCTTTCTCCAAGGAACCTAGAGCAGCACTCACAGGGTTAGAATATTTTATCCTGAAAACAAACATGTCAGGGTGGTTTGGCTTTGAGAAAGTGACTGCCCAATGCCACCCTCTGATCATCAGGGATGAGCTGGAATTAAATTTGGCCTTCTCAGCATTTTAGCCACTCTACACATTGGTTCTTTTCAATGACTAGACACAAAATCCTTTGTACTAAGATTGACAGGGGAAGTTCTACTTGAGATTCCTTCACCTGATGAAAGTTATGAGGATGCAAAATGTGAGAGTACTTTCTCTGAAGCAGTGCTTTATCTCTGGAAAAAACTGTCTTCCAAGCTGAGTCTAGAACCACATTTCATTAGCATTTATTTGTTCAGGTCTTTGGAAGCGATAACATTATGCCAGTTAGTTTCTGAGTCTTTATTGCCTGTTTCTGTGATCATAGGTATTAGGTGTTGATAGCTTTAGAGATTACTTTTTTGTGTCTGATATGTGGTATTATACTATGTCACAATTAATTCTGTTTTAATTATTTATGCATACTGTCCTGTGGTTTTTAAGCGAAAGTTTATAAATCTCATAAACAAATGCCATGTGGGCATACTACTGTGCTACAAGACCTTGAATGTACAACTTCAACAGCGATTACACAAGGAGCAAAATATCTACTTTTATCAATGCATGACTTGCATAGAAGCCACTTAGTCAAAATGTAACATTATTTTAGATCTACACTGTGGCCAATAGGTAAAAAGGCGTAGGCCATTTGCCACCGCAAGGCACCTTTCAAATGAACCAGATAGCAATAAGATATTCTATTGTTTTAGATATTTGTGAGCACAATACTGCCTCAGAAAACAATTTTGAAAGCTGATGCGACTAGAAAGAGCACATGCATTGCTGCTGTTGGCTAGCATATTATTGCACATATATGTATGTTATTTAGATAGACTTTAACAAATGTTTATAAAGGGGATAATTTGGGGATGATTTTATTATTTTGAGCCATTTTGGGTAGAGTATAAATTTACTCTGTCCATGTGGTAAGATGATTAGCAGAAATTCTTTTCTGCGTGCTCTCATCATCAGTAGCAGGAAGGGTGGCAACCAGCCTAATGACCATTTTATGGTACGGCTGTATTATTAAGACAGCGTATAGCTATCCACTAATAAAAAAGCAGCTACTATTTTTAAAGAGATGTTATCAGAAATCTTTGGTAAACTTGCCAAAATGCACAGTGGACATCAATTACAGGTTGAATTTATGAAACAGAACTTACCACAACTCCAAATTGTTCTGGCTCACAGAGATCATCATACTCATTCTTTAACTCGGCTAAGGCACTGAGCTCTTTCGGTTCAGGGAGGTTCTTTACCAAATTCTAGTGACACAAACAGAAATAAGAATTATTTTTATATTTATTAATCATAGGTATAGATGATATATATATAGATTTATTATGCTTCAACTAGCGATGTGAGATGAGAATATTCTTGAGCATATTTTCTGCTAGAAAATTCTGCACAAACTGTAAATTCTAATGTAAGAACCAGTTTCACAACCCACATTTAAAAAATCTAGTAAACAATCAGTCAAACTGTGATATTGCCAGTGTAAGTAACGAATAATGATTTTTTTGATCCAGTTACATTACTGGGCATTGTTTCATTCCCCATTGGCAGTTCTGAAATGTGAGCTACAGAAAACATTTTATTTTATTTTTTATTTTTAAAAATGCTATTCATTCAATTTGTATATGTAATAGCCTTTTTTTCTATTTTGGTGTGACCTTATTCTTTGCAATTCTATACCCTTGGCCATACAGTGTGATTTATTTATTTTTTACATAAAGTAGCTTTAATGATCCCATCTACACTGTCAATCAGTGGTTTTTTTAATATTCCTTCTACTTTAAAAGCTACATTTCATACATATACAACATAATTAGAATTCAAAGTTGATGGTAAATATATGGTTAGTGGCAGGCTAAGTGATTAACGTGAGTCATTCACATTGAATTTTCAAGTTTGGTGCAAAAAATCAAATAATGTGAATTCACTGCATTGCCCCATTGATTAAAAGTATCGTTCCATTTTTTGGTTGCCATCTGAACAAGTTTGCCCATGAATAAACATGTATATTAACTAATTATATCATTTTCAATGCAATAAAATGAATATTCTCCTATTTTAAATGAAAATTCTCTAATATTATCATTAATTGAGACTATTCTCCAAAAGATTGTTCTTAAGAATTTAACATCACTAGCTTCAACTTAATAAAGCAGAGCTTTCCAAACTTTTCATGTTGGTGACACACCTTTTAAACATGCATCATTTTGCAACACAGTAATTCAGTTTTACTAGCAAACCAGAGGTTACACTAACACCTTTCCAGCCCTGGGAGGCTTACGGGAAGCATTCACACAACACACCTACACACTGCAGCCGACACACCGTTTGGAAAGTTCTGTAATAAAAATACATAGATGATCCTCAGGGTCACTCCAAACTATACAATTCTATGATTGTGTATAAAACCTTAACCTAGGTCCAGGGACTATTGTTTTAGGCAAATTTACTTCATGTAACAATCATAGAATCACAGAATTGTAGAACTGGAAGGGACCCTGAGGATCATCTATTCCATGCCCCCTGCAATGCAGGAATATGCAGCTGTCCCATACAGGGATCGCCCCACATAATTGTTGTTGTTGCTGCTGATAATTATGTTATCACCTAACCTTCACTGTAAGATTACAGCATTAAAAACATTTTTAAAAATCTATAATAAAAAAATAAAAATAAGGTGGGTCCTAAAAACATAGACTTCAAGTGTCAAAAGCCAGGGTAAAGAGGTAAGTCTTCAGCGTGTCTGAAAACTGTATAATTAAGGTACCCTCCATGTTCCTGGAAGCACTCTCAATGAATAAAATCTTAAAATCTTTCAGGAGAAATAATGATTGGGAAAGTAACAGGCAACCCCAATGGTGTGACTCCACTGTTCACACCCCGTTCTCAAAGCAAACACTAACAACAACTGAACTGAAAAATTGAGTGTGGTTAATAGTGTGATCTATCCACCAAAAGGAAATATCTCCACCTTCTCCCTTTTTCTCAGCACCTCTCCCCTTTGGAGCTCTGTGTTTCCCCAATATGTTGGTTTCATTTCTCAGAAAAGAAAAGATGTAGAGGAATTCCCTGATCTGCCTCAACATGCCTTGTTAGTAGTGCAATTCAACTCAAGAATATAAGAGCCTGCCATAAATCATTCCATTTTGTCTTGTTATTGGGGTACACACAGAGCCAATGCACATTCCTAATAAATGCAAATGAATCACAGGCCTTTCTCTCAGGACTATAAACTAAAAGCAAAAAACCACAGGAACACTTTTACGCTTTGCATGACAAGGACTGGTGGAATATGGTTGGGGAGGTATGCATTTACGTTTAGTTAAAACCATATTAACATTTGTTTTTCAGTATTAATTGTAACTTTCCAACTGCACATACACAATGAACATGCCCTGAAGAGCATGTCTGCTCTGTGCCCACACTATATTTACAAACATCTGTTGTTTCTCTGTCCTTGGTCACACATGGATTTGCCACATAGACATGTTGAAATACACATGTGCTGTTTGTAGAGGCTATCAAAGTTTGTGAAGAAACTCAAAATACTTTTTGGAGTATTTTTATGATCATTTTAATGTGGCATTCACTGAATTTTCTTTCCACTGCAATCCTGTTGTGGCAAAGCATTCTTCTAAATAGTGGTGAAAATGTAGTTCGCCATTACCTGCTAAAGCATGGTGCATTTTCTTACTACCATTTATTGGAGCAAGGGACTCCCCTTCAACACAAAGTTGCAAGAGGTAGCAAAATCACTTTATCAGAGTCAACCATCATAACCTAACATTTCACCAAATGCTACCCAGATTCACTTTTTCTATTTCCATTTCACTGTGAACAGCCATTGGATCTGTATGTATAAAGTTAAACTGTTCTTAAGAACATCTGATTCTGACATTGATCAGAATTGAGTGAGTTTTGTTTACACCTTATGTTGCAAAATATTCCAAGGAAGTTTCCCTGTTTCCATATGTAAATGCTTGATGGAAATGTCATTAGACTGCAGGCTAGTTTATAAAACTATGCAGAAGGCAAACAAAAAATACCAACCTTGGATTAACAAGCAACCTTCATTACGATGAAGGTATGACAGTTGTCCCCAGTTCTAATTTTAATACATACCATACATGCACCTGTTAACACATTCACAGCATAACAGAACAGTACAATATTTTGCATAGAATCACATTTCAAGTGGCACCTTACTGATCCAGTTTTAGACAGGATAGTCAAAAGAAAGTGTTTGTGACAGCATTAAAACACTTTGTATTCAATCGTTCATGCCTCATAGCTCTAATTTTATGGCATGTCAGCACTGTGATGTTAAAAAACTGTCTGTTAAACAGAACTGAGACATTTAACTACTTTCCACATTTCTGCAATTATTCAACAGTATTCCACAAACTTTTATTTTCTTTAAATGTTAATTGCACACTTAAAGGTTAGTTAAGTGAAGATATTGAACCATGGTGCCTTTTCTTGCATACAAAAATGTAACCTTTCTTTCTTGTCTCAAAACATCTCATTAAGTCACTCAAGCCTTGGTCACACATGGATTTTTCATTATAAAACCCATCATACTGTACCCAGATTGGATACTTAACAAATTTAAGGATATATGACATACACAAGTTGTTATCAATATACTCCCAATTATTATACCTATGATTGTTAGTTAAATCTACTGGTACAGACAGCACAGGAGGCTGCCTTATGCCAAATTATATTTTGTGTGTGTGTGATCTGCACTCTCTCTGTGTGTGTAATGTACTGCATGTTGGGTTGTATGTTTATATGAATGCATAGATTTCTTGTCTCAAACAAGAAGCTTTCTTTCTTGTTTCAAAACATCTCATTAAGTCACTCTCTCTCTCTCTCTGCGTAATGTATTGCATGTTGGGTTGTATGTTTATATGAATGGATAGATGGATGTGTTAGGGTGGTTTTGGCCCTGCCCTTTTTGACATGGCTAGCATGCAATCGCTAACCAACCTTAAATAATGGTTTGCTGCTCACTTATTCATCCCTGGTCCAGATATAATATGAAACCAAGGCTTCATTCTTTATCCTGCTCATGTCAGGGAAGGAGTAAGATGAAAGCTATCAGACCACATGCTACCCTTTTGCAAAATAAATAAATAAATGATAAGCCAATAACTCTGGATTTGTGTTAAATGAAAACAGACCTAATCTTATATAACTGATTTAGTTACAAAGCTTGTATTTCAAGCTTCCTCAAAAAAATAAGCAACTTCTGCTGAATAGTTAAGCCAAATTGGTTATTTTTTGTTCTAATTTTTAACAATAACAATGTATTGTTAGTGGGTTTTGCAGTCAGCTGCCTTTCACTTTATTGTCTGGAACTTTATATGTGAAGGCCTGTGGACCATTCATTCATTTATTTTAAGGAGACTAGGAATCCCAACATGATGATAATTTGGAAATAGTTCTTATTGTGTAGCATGTTGCCTCCCACTAAGATTTCTGAACCTCCATAAATTTATTTCTAAAACACAAGGAAAGTCGTCTGGCAGTCCAGTATTTAAATATGAAAGATTCTCTTTCCTGCACTCTCCTCTGAAAAAAAGCATCAAGGAGAAGAGGGGGAGAGCCCCCATCATGTTTTCCAACCCCTCTACTTCCTCCATCAAATTGCTGGGGGGGGGGGGGGAGTTTCATGCTTGTATCCTTTGCCTTGGGACATTTGCCAAGCCACAGGAGCCAATCATTTTGAGGCTTGTGCTTGCATAATCATCCTGAAACTATCTTTAAATGAGCAGGCACATCTACTGGCTGCATGCAAGGGGAGGCTTCTGCATTTTACTCTCATCATAAGCGTCAGAAACTGGGAGCAGGTATAGAATGAAATGTAAGATTAACAGAAGGTTTACAAATTTTAAAAGGGTAATTAACTGCCCCAATTGCCCCATATGATGAGGTCTCAAATATTTTTAACTTGAAACGTGAGTGCCCACTAAAATAAAATTAGCAATCTAATCTGTAAATTTGTTCCTAAAAGGATCGTTGGGCGATTTGTATAGAACTTGAGCAGAACTTAGTTGGACACAACCCATTTAAAACAGTCCTAGGCTTTCCAGAAAGAGTGAAGAAAGCATTTGGAGTGGAGAACCTGGGGGCTTTCAGATATTACTGGACTCCTACTCCCACCATGCCAAATTATTGCCCATGCTGGCTGGGCCAAATGGGAGTTGGAATCCAACAACACCTGGAGGGTTATAGATTACCCACCTCTGATGTAGTTCAAATGAACACTGTGAATTAATATTTCAAAATTTACAGATGGCAACACAGTGGTTCAAGTGGAGCACACATCTAGGTCAATCATAGTGTTAATTTAAGACATTTAAAGTTTACAAGCAGCTCCGTTCTGAATCAGTTTCCCTATAGAATCGGCATTAGATCCATTTCAGTCCGGTTTTCATCCTGGTTTTGGGACGGAGACGGCTCTGGTTGCCCTAACAGATGATCTCCGTAGACAACTAGATCGAGGTGGGTCAGGACTGCTGATCCTTTTAGATTTGTCAGCAGCCTTTGACATGGTCGATCATGATCTTCTGGACCACCGCCTCGCAGACGTGGGGATACAGGGCATAGCCCATAACTGGTTGTGCTCTTTTATCTCTGGTCGGGGACAGAGGGTAGCACTAGGGAGGGAAATGTCATCGCGCCACTCCTTGGTGTCTGGAGTGCCGCAGGGCGCAATTCTCTCCCCAATGCTTTTTAACATCTTTATGCGCCCCCTTGCCCAGATTATCCGAAGCTTTGGGCTGGGTTGTCACCAATATGCTGATGACACTCAGCTCTATCTGTTGATGGATGGCCACACCGACTCGGCCCCGAACACACTGACCAGATGTTTGGAAGCTGTGGCTGGATGGTTTCGTGGGAGCCCATTGAAACTAAATCCTTCGAAGACAGAGGTCCTATGGCTAGGTCGGGATGGCATGGCGATGAGGGACCAACTCCCTTCTCTTGCGGGGGCCCAGTTAGTGCCATTGCCTTCCGTTAAGAGTTTGGGTGTAATCCTTGACGCCTCCCTTTCCATGGAGGCGCAAGTTACAGCAACAGCCAAGGCGACATTTTTCCACCTTCGCCGCATCAAGCAGTTGGTCCCTTACCTTTCCCGCCCCAACCTGGCCACAGTGATCCATGCGACGGTCATCTCCAGGCTTGACTACTGTAATTCGCTCTACGCAGGGCTGCCCTTGAAGCTGTCCCAAAAACTCCAGCGGGTTCAGAATGCTGCAGCGAGGCTCCTCACGGGGTCTCTGCCATGGGAGCATATTCACCCAGTGCTTTTCAAGCTGCACTGGCTCCCGGTGGAGTACAGGGTCAGATTTAAGGTGCTGCTTTTGACTTTTAAAGCCCTTCACAGCCTGGGACCCTCGTACCTACGGGACCGCCTCTCCCGGTATGCCCCACGGAGAGCCTCAAGGTCCATAAATAGCAACACCCTAGTGGTCCCGGGCCCTAAGGAAGTTAGATTGGCTTCAACCAGAGCCAGGGCCTTTTCAACTCTGGCTCCGGCCTGGTGGAACGCTCTGCCTCATGAGACCAGGGCCCTGTAGGATCTGATTTCTTTCCGCAGTGCCTGTAAGACAGAGTTGTTCCGCCTGGCTTGGAGCCAATTTGATTCCCTCCCTCCCTCTCTTTCTTTTTTCTTTTCCTTCTCCTGCGATGAGGCTACATTTTAATATTTTAATGTTCCATTATTTTAATGTTGTATTTTACTTTTGTTTTTAAGTTGTAATCATTCATCTTGTTTTTATTATTGCTTGTAAGCCGCTCTGAGCCCAGCCTTGGCTGGGGAAGGCGGGGTATAAATAAAAAAATATTATTATTATTATTATTATTATAGCAGGTATGTCAGGGGTAGCCAATGTGGTGTCCCCCAGATATTTATTATTCATATAGATACCATGGCAGAAATACTAATTGGATTCTAACTCTCACTAGTCTTAGCCGACATCACTAATGGCCAGGAATGATGGGAATAGTAGTTCTACAGCTTCTGAAAGGCACTACATTGGCAAACCCTGGCATATGTGATGTCATTAACCCCATACCACACTATGGTGAATATTCATTATTAATTATTATTTTATTTATTATATTTGTATGCCACCCTTTACCCAAAGATCTGAGAGTGGTTCACAGCATAAAAATACAGAATAATACCACAAAGTACATAATAAAAATAAGAACCTATTACCAAGCTATGGGTAATTGAATAGGTTATCATTCTGATGACTTAAACTGTGATTCTAAGAGATGCTATGTTAACTTACCTGAATCAGTGCTTCACTCAGTTTTAATTCATCCACTTCTAGAATAATATCTTTTATTTCTTCATAAGGCATACGGAAAGATCCCAGGAAAATTGCTGAAATGAAACACCACTATTTCAGAGTCTACTGTCAAATGGAAATGACTTTTACTTTGTATTGTTACATTAAAATTGTCATTGGAAAAGCATCAATTAAACAACAACAAAAATCATTCAAAAAAAAAAAATTACCCTAAGTATGATTGGTATTTAGGCATGTCTCCCACATAAAATGGGCATAGGATTACAGCATAGGCTTTTGTTATTATTCTGTTGTTATTATTTTGTTGTTATTCCCAACATGGGAATAAACTCATCTACACACAAGTGAGACTTCTGCATTTAAGTAAACTCTAAATGCTCATGTCAGGCCAGATTAAGTCTTGGAGTGGGAGTGAGGCCTGGTGGAGAAAAACATGACCTTATAGTAACAGGTAAAAGACGGACGGTTAAGTCCAGTCAAAGATAACTATGGGGTGCGGTGGACATCTCACTTTTCAGGCCGCGCATTTGTCCACAGACAGCTTTCCAGGTCATGTGGCCAGCATGAATAAACTGCTACTGATACAGTGGTGCCTCGCAAGACGAAAAGAATCCATTCCGCGAGTCTTTTCGTCTTGCGGTTTTTTCGTCTTGCGAAGCAAGCCCATTGGCGGAGTAGCGCTATTAGCGCTATTGGCGATTTAAGGGCTAAAAACGGCTTTTTAAGGCTTAAGGGATTAACGGTTTTGCTGCTAAAATGCTTTTAGCAGCTTAGCGCTTCAGAAAAAGGGGTTTTGGAGCGGAAAAACCCCCCGAAAATTTTCGTCAATTTTTGTCTTGCGAAGCAAGCCCATAGGGAAATTCGTCTTGCGAAGCTCCTCTGCAAACGGAAAAACCTTTCGTCTTGCGGGTTTTCCATCTTGAGAGGCATTCGTCTTGCGGGGCACCACTGTGCACGGGGGACTGTGATGAGTGCCAGAGTACACAGAAACGCCATTTACCTTCCTGTCACCTATTTATCTACTTGCATTGGTATGCTTTCGAACTGCTAGGTTAGCAGAAGCTAGGAGAGGAGCAACGGGGGCTCACCCTGTCACATTGATCTGAACTGCTGACCTTCCAATCAGCAAGCCCAAGAGGCTCAGTGGTTTAGACCACAGTGCTACCGGTGTTATAGTACAAAGATGCATCACTCTGATTAAATAAACTAAATACGGGTCCTGATGAAAGAGGAACCAGCTCTATGACAACTCTAGGATTGCAAATGACTTCCACGCCTCTTAAATAATACCTTTGTTGTTACATCAGTGTCCTCAGACACTGTTTATGGTCGACAGCACAGGAACATTCTTGGCTCTGGTAAGTGTGGAGAGGCATAAGTATACAGGAGTGTTTTTTCTCCTAGGCATTCAAGTTTGACCTAACTATGAAACAGGTCACTCCATCATTACCTTATTGAATCAGAGTACTCTTGAACATAATTTCATCTACTGCTGATGTCCAGAGTCACAGTATCCCAGATAACATTAGCTAATACCTCAAATTTCATGCAGTCCAAGGAGCCACAGCTAATGAAGACAGCAATGCTTGTCAGGCAACAGTTTCTACATTAAGACATTTCTTTCTAACTATCAAATGAATGACAACAGAAAGGTCTCACAAAGTTTTTTAAAACCCTTAAGGTTTAGGCTCAGACAAGGACTGTGCAAGATGAAAAACCTATTACATACACAAATTCTGTGCAGTCTTCCCATCCAATATCCGTAGCTCTTTAACTCTTTTCTTAGGCAGAGACACCTTCTTTTCTTCTGTATTCTCGACAGGCTTTTTAACTGCTAAACAAAGGGGACATTTATCAGTATGTGCAGACCTAACAGAAGCAAAGCTTCTACACCCAAACTGTTTAAACTTTCACAATATTTCCATGGCTGTGCCTTTTATGCTAAACTTAAGAATTTCCATTAATAATCAACCCATCATGTGCATGGTGAAAACCTGCATGAAACATGAACAGTGACATTTCAACTTTGTTGTGGAATAAAAAAAAATGTCATTGCTAAAATTGATTAATGAACTGCTTCAGAGCAAATCCAACAGGCACTGTCTAAAGCTGATGTGTAGCTAGCTCTATTGCCCTTGCCCATCTACATCAGTGATTTGAGAGAACAAAAGTGTTATCATAATTTCTTCAGCACATTAGAGCCTCCTACTGGTTGCAACCAGGCAATGCCAATCCCTATGTTATTTTTTCAATGAGGCCACACATTAATTGGAACATGGTCAAGAGAAATGAAAAACGGTTCAGGTGTCGGTAAAGTCAGAGTTAAATGCTTAAAAAAACAAATCAAATACAGGATCTAAATTAAACCTGTTGGTAAGCAACCAATATTTTGTTTTCATTTAATACCGTGATCTATTTTGTGAGGAATAACGTATTTGTTTATCAAAGCAGGAGAAGAAAAGCTGATGCAACATGCTGTAAGAGTTTGTTTTCCATTGTACTCTTAACACTATGTACTGCATGTGCAGCTGAGAGATGGATCTATTGTTGTATTGCCTACACCTGTAAACTAATGTATTCCCCTGAAATGATAATTTTATTATGACACCTGCTTGGTGCCCGCACAAGAAACAATGACATTAACCAAGGTAAGCCAAAAATTTGAAGGAAATTAAATGCATCCAATTGTTCTGGTGATAAGGAAAACCCACAAGAATGTAATGGTTCAGAGACTTAATTAAGCAAAACTTCACTATTAGCTCATCCCAAAATCTGGAAACACATGGGTTTTGAAAATTAACAGCTGCACAATACCTAATGTGTCTCACACTTGATCATTAACTCAATTACTGAACACCATTAAACATTACCTTTGCATGATTTAATTCTTCTAACGTTAAGACAAAGCAAAACATTGTCACCAACAGTGACCACATATAGCAAAAGGCAGGGGTTATTGAACTGTTAACCAAAAATGCCTGTTTTATATAGCAATTTTTGAGGTACAGGAATATCCAGTCGTTCAAAATGTATACTCAGTTGTCAGGTATTTGTAGAATAGTAGCTTACATTTATAATTACTAAGATCTCAGAATCAAAACTCAGATTTACAATAACAGCTTCCAAACAAATTTAGTTACAGGAACAGGGAAACTGAATTGACACAATTTATGATGAAAAAGTATAAAAGACACATCATCCAGGATATCATAAATGAGTGCAGAGCAATGTCCTTCCACACATGCAGTCACCTCCAGATATAGATTCTGTGATGTACTGCTAACCTATGGATTGGCACGTGTTTTGGAAGAAGTATTGTCTGCACTGACTAACACAATTTTACTGAATCTTCATCTTTAAATATAACAGTACCATAAAAATACTAGTTTGATCATTCAAGCTAGTTGATACTAGTCTAGAACTATGCCATCAACTCCAAACAACAACCTTCCCCCCCCCCCATCAAAGATGCATCCAGAGACGTCTCACTGTGTTGGTCTTTATTATTGTATTGCTTATCTGTTATGTTTTATTTGATTTTGTATTTTAAATTTCTATTTATGTTGTGCCCCCCATATGTTCTGATGAAGGATGGATTAGTTTTTTAAAAAATAATGTTATGAGGTAGGGAGCATTTCTCTCATGGCAGAGTCTACCTGCGGCCATCAACAATTTTTCCTTTCCCAGTGGGACAAATGAACAAACCAACATTTTTGATCTCCCAGTTTGACTACTCTACTCTCATAAGGGAAAGTACAGCAAAAAAATTATACAGTGGTATAATTTTACAGCAGAGATGGAGAACAACTTTTGGCTGGAAGTCTACAGCCATATACAGCCAACCCTCCTCAAATCACATCAACAGTCAATCCCCTAACAAATTTGGGAGGTGTATAAATTTAATAAACAAAGTCAAGGCAATGTAAAGCTGTGGCTACAAAGGTTCAGTTGGGAGTGTGCAGCTACAACTTCAGCTTAGGTGATGTTTGAATTTTTGAATTGGGCACCTTATCCCATCAAATACTCAGCAGCATGATGAGATAAGGTACAAAATTCCAGTCAAATAATAATGTTAAGCTGCAGCTGCAAAGGAACTTTTCTTTACAGCAATGGCTTGAATTCACCACTGTTTGATGACAGCTGATAAACAAGTGGGCATGGCTTAGCTGATGTCATATGATGTCAGTTGATAAGACATCTGGGTGGCCTTGGCTTAAACAGCCTTGAGAGCCAAATGAGGATACCTGGTGAGCCTAATTAGCCACATGGACTAGAGTTTTCCCACCTCTGTTTTACAGGATACATTTATGAAACTAAATATTCAGCTGTGATAGATGAAAACATAAGTAGCAATAGTGAGATGCATTCAGCAAACTGATATGAAGTACTTTTAGCAACTGCTTTGCCAACACGGAAGAATACCTCTATAATCAAGTAAGGTTAGACAGAGAGAAATGACACACACACCCCACCCCCACACACTCAAAATTGGTTCTCATTCAGCAGAAGAAGATAGTTTGATATTCTCTGGATGACAGTTCAGGTTATCATGAGGTAAGTTTGTCACACTGTGAACCGTTAAATACTTATTGATCTAACACTGCCACTAATCACGTCTTTTGCAGGGTTACAAAACAACTGCAAACAAACAGTGCCTATCATTTTCCCATAAACAAAAGTCTTAAATCACTATTCCAGTCAAAATAAAGTTTTCAAATCTAATTGGCTGGAAAGGCTTGCATTACCTATTTAATAGCATATGCTTTTAGGAATCAAGATAACATCTGTACTGTGAACGTTTTAGGGCATCTTACTATGCATGTTTCATATAGGGGAGAACCAAGATGGTTTAATCCACAGCGCCACCCGCGTCCCCCTAGGTTGGTATACTACATTTTAAAACAAACCAATACATATTTCTAAAACCAATTAAAATTCATATAAAGTACACTCAATATAAAGAGAGGACAACATAAGAGCACAACAGGTACCACACACTGACCTCAAAGAACTATTCATTCTTGCCTCCAAAAGATACAGCTTCACTTGCCATGTTGAATGGGAGACAATGAAAAGGCCCTACCTTAAAAGACCCAGTGATAAGGCCCTACTAATTCAAGTGAGGAAAATGTCATATTCAGAAAGTCATGCCTTCCCTTTGAAATAGCTTCATTTCCCTTAGTGACATCACTATACAGTAAAACCTCATAGACTCTGTAATGACATGACTGTTATCAGAAAGTGCTAGCTTTCAAGCATAAATATGCTACTACTAGAGACTGCCTCCCCTGCTTTCCCTAAGCACCCTTCTCATCTAGCTAACGCCTTCCCCACACATCTGACCATTTCCCTACCACCTCACCTATCTCCCACCACCAGCCTTCCCCACAACTTACCCCAAGCTCTTCTCCCTCCCCTCACAGCTTGCCTCATCCCCTTTTAAAGTGAAGAGGCTCTTCACAGAGCAGCTTGTCAAACTGCTCTGTGAATAACCTCTCCTCCCTCTGTTAAATTTTGTGGCAACTGCTTTTAATGCTGGGTGCTTCACAAGTCACAAAATGGCTTTCCCCATTCTGTTAAACAGCGTCTCTTGGCCAACAACCATCAGAGCTGCTTCATCAATCTCCTGTCTACTGATCCTCAGGCTGGAGTTCACAAGGCCACCCCCTGTGAACTGCACAGCATGGCAACAACCTTAATTTTTTATGTATACCTCAGGTTAAGTATTTAATTCATTCCGGAGGTCCGTTCTTAACCTGAAACTGTTCTTAAACTGTTCTTAACCTGAAGCACCACTTTAGCTAATGGGGCCACCTGATGCTGCTGCTGCTGCCACCACCACCACCGTGTGATTTCTGTTCTCATCCTGAAGCAAAGTTCTTTACCCGAGGTACTATTTCTGGGTTAGCGGAGTCTGTAACCTGAAGCGTATGTAACCTGAAGCATATGTAACCCAAGGTATCCCTGTATAGGAAGATGCAGTTTTCATGTATAGAGTGGTACCTTTGGTTACAAACTTAATTCGTTCCGGGGGTCCGTTCTTAACCTGAAACAGTTCTTAACCTGAGGTACCACTTTAGCTAATGGGCCTCCTGCTGCCGCCACACATCCAGCGCCGGATTTCTGTTCTCAGCCTGGAGCAAAGTTCTTAACCCAAAGTATTACTTCCAGGTTAGCGGAGTCTGTAACCTGAAGTGTTTGTAACCCGAGGTACCACTGTATAGGAAGAAAGATTCACTGAATACAGCAATAAACGAGTATGAAATTGAAGGTGGAGAGAAGCATTTCAGAAAACATTTTTGCCTCCCCTGAAGGTTCTTTTTCATGTGAATGTGTCATCAATTATTAATTGGGTAGGATCATGAACTTTTACATTTTGAAGACATGACAACTTACTTTGGGAAGGCACACTAGAAAATGCTGCAGAACAGGAGCTAATGAATGAAGCATCCAGAATGTGGCAACGTAAGAACAGGCCTTTTCTACAGTTACTCCCCATTTGTGGAATGCTCTCTCCAGGAAGGCTCACCTGGCACCTTCATTATACATCTTTAGGTGCAAAGCTAAAACATTCCTCTTCAACTAAGCTTTTGGCTGATTAACATTCTATGTCCTTTAAAATTTGTTTGTTGGAGGGAGGGTTACTGGATTGCTTTGGTTTAGTTCATGTTTTTATTATTTTAAAAAATTGATATTTTGTATATTTATGCTGTAAACCACCATGAGATTCCTAGTATTTGTTTTTGCTGGCATCTGTCTATCTCAAAAGACAATGGAGTGCGCCTGCTGTGGCTGCAAAGACTGGTAGAAGATTTTTCCTCAGGGCTTACTCTCAAAGCCTTTCTAATGAATGAGTACAGCCATAAGGCAGCAGAGGTTTTGGATTGGAGCTTTCCTTCTACGAGATGGGTTATCTTCCATCTCAAGGTTCCATCTTGAGGTTGGCAAGCCCCATCTGCTCCTCATTTCACCTTCTGGACTGCTGGACCAACTATTGGCCTTGTCTACTCAATCCGCCAGAGCTCTTTTTTTGCAAGTTGGGGCAGTCCTTAACTCACCAAAGGTTTGAGACACCTGGTTTAGCCGGCCAGTCAAAACCATTTCTAGGGATGTGGCCACTGTTGCATGTTGACTGCTTCTAGGGGCCACGGGTGAGAGTTGAGTGCAGGGTGGGGACCAAAGGTGGATAAACTACCCCAGAGGGGGGTACAACATGTCCCCCACCAGAGGTGCTATTCCTCCCTAACATCCCACATACCCAAGGGTGATATATTAATTTTAAAAATAGATATAATGAAATAATAAAAGGGGACCTTCTTATGAACCACTAAACCTCTGATCATCACCATTCATAAAATTATGATGCAGCACTGCTTGCTTCCTAGTATTTTGAAATTCCTTCTGAAAGGGATGGGGGAAGCATAAAGCAATGTAAGTTTTACAATTGCTTAAGCATTCATGACTAGTAAATAAGGAAGCATTCTTAAGTAGGTGTTTCAGTTTTAAGAGACTTTACTACATGTTATTAATTGTTGCCTGGTTCGAACCCCCAGGTTTGAATGCATATTTGACTATCAGAAAGCCATCTCCCTTTGTGTTTATGACTCCATGCGGAAAGAATGATGTTAAAGGGAGCGAGTATCCTGGAAAATAGACTAACACTTTAGTGCTTATGAACCCTCTGTTGTGGAAAGTTCAAGAGATATGAAAAGTCAGCATGTAGTGTACGTGGCACACAGCACTCAACACTGAATGATGAAATCAAAATGCAACTGAAGAAAAGCAGCCGGAATATAGAACAAGAGGTCAGTACAGCACCACTTAAATTTCTTCATGTTTATAATACGTGAAACTTGTTCTTATGAAGCAGAGGATTTAATAAGTGGGCTTATTACCTTCTGTTTCAGTCATAACATTTTACCCACACTTAATTAAAATGTTGAAGTATTCTAAAGCATTTGTAGTATACAGAGAAATTAATAGAAAATGGATAGCTTTCTACTTTCATTTTTTCTAGACAGTTTCATGGTTGGCTTTCAAAAATAAGAGAGCAGAAGAGTCTTTGTTAAAATTATTAGCCTTTAAACATTATTCAAGCTGTGGTTAAGTGGTTTCTCTCCCTCCTCAACCCCCACCCCGGTCAGGTTGCCAGGATACAACATCATTAATTCTCTTCAACAAGAATTCTTATTCAGGGTGATCTACAATGATGTTTAACAGTATTATTCTTATGAACCATTAAATACCTAAGTTATGGTAGCATTGCCTGCTTCCTCCAACTGTATAAAAATTGTGTCTGAAATTTAGGGGGGAGCAGTATGTGAAGTCAATATCTAAAGTTCTATTTTATAGATGGGAAAAGTTTCACAAAATCAATGTGACCGCTAGCCTCCCCCCCCCCCCCCCACTTGCCTGTTTAGTACAAGTGTCTATTTAGTTTGGGACACAATAAGGTCAATGATGCATTCTGAAGGGATGCACTGCAACCAAATCCCCAAGGAAGGAATTGTTCGTGACAGTCAGAACTGCTCCTGGGTCATATCAGAATGGAGCTCTGTCTGCTTTTGCTTAGAGCGCAGTTCTGACTCTTTCAGGTAACTCATGGGAAAGAGAATAAAGATTTTGTTCCTAAGAGGAAGGGAGGGAGGTGCCCTCTGTGAAGCAATACAATGGAAGAGAGGCCAAATGCAGCACTTTGTAATACAATAGCAATCTTTCTGAGCCTTTTAATGATTTTTTAAAGAAGGAAATATATAAATAATACCCCTGTTCATCATTCCAAGCAACTTTCCTCCAGGTGTTTTGTTCCCCCTACTTAAAAAAAACTCCCTAGAATTCAATGCTAACAGGATTCCTCTGAAATCTAGTAACTGAGAATATTTTGATGAAGTTTATTTTCTTAACATACATGATACTTAAAGGCAGCTATGGAGAGATGGTCTAAATGCAATTCTTCACTTGAAAAATGGTGAAGTAGCAAGTACTGATCTTGAAAGGGAAAGTGGGTGAGATCTGACAAGCAATAAAGACTAAACAGAAAGAAGAATGCAGGATAGGTCCACTGAAGCAAGGTAATTAGCATGACCCAAACAACTGACAGTAGCTATAACTCAAAAACATTGCTATCCAATCCTGGTCTACCCAACTGTTATTGGCTATAACCAGTGCTTTTTTCTAGGGGGGCACAAGGGGACACATACCCCTAAACATTTTGTGAATCTTTGTACTTTTCTCCATTTACTGTATTTATTTTACCCGATTCGAACTATAAAATGGTGATTTTCTTGAGTCAAAATGAGAGTATACCTAAACATTTTTTTAAAAAAAGAGAAATAGCATTGGCTATAGCTAATAGTTAGTGAAGAAAGAGTTTAACCACGAGTCTCAGTTTCGGTGGCATTCTAAGCCAAACCTTGGTTTAGCTTAGCTTAGCACAATGTTGCTTTAAAAAAGACTAAAGGTAAAAAAGGTAAAGGACGCCTGGACGGTTAAGTCCAGTCAAAGGTGACTATGGGGTGCGGCGCTCCTCTAACTTCAGGCCAAGGGAGCCAACGTTTGTCCACAGACAGCTTTCTGGGTCATGTGGCCAGCATGACTAAACCACTTCTGGTGCAACGGAACACCGTGATGTAAGCCAGAAGGCACAGAAACACCATCTACCTTCCCGCCACTTCAGTACCTATTTATTTACTTGCACTGGTGTGCTTTCGAACTGCTAGGTTGGCAGAAGCTGGGACAGAGCAACGGGAGCTCACCCCGTCATGCGGATTCAAGCTGCTGACCTTCTGATTAGCAAGCCCAAGAGGCTCAGTGGTTTAGACCACAGTGCCACCTGCTCCCATTAAAAAGACTAGCAGTTGTGAACTCCCCTCCATAGGCTACATGTTTATGTGGTCTCACTAAAACAAGGCTTGGTTTAGCAAACCAGCTAATAGTATTTGTAAAAAGCAGTTAAATTTCAATAGCAGTCAGAGACTACATCAAAACTTGAATATAAACACAGATTTTCCCTTTTCTTTTTCCTCCTTCTTAACTTCTACATACACACACACACACCTTCTCTCACAGAATTAATGCACCTGAAACCTCTAAATAGGTGGGGCTTGATTAACTTAGGGAACATAATGTAAGATAGTAGAATTAGTGATATCTTTACAGCTGCTTGCTGTTTCTAAGCAATTTTTATTTCTGCAGCCGGATGTCCATTTGTTATGAATAAAGACAACAATTTACAATGACTTTTTCTTAACAATTCACAAGTGGACCTGGACACTATTTAAATAAGGATTTCTCTTTTTACAAAATTCTTCAATATACAATTCTGCTTTCATAAGTAATGGACCCTGTTCACCCCAGTCGCAGTCAGCATGTATCCTTTCCTGTGGGAAGACTTCAACAACATCACTTCCTACATAACAATAGATAAGAAAGGCTTTCAGAGCCCCTTAAAATTATTTAGCCTCCTAAAAACTCCCCATTTTTGTCCCTGAGCATATAAGATGAAAGGCTATTACCATTTTGACATTTACTCAAAAGGCAGGCTCTGTTGCAATAGAATATATCAAAGTTATTCCGTATAACTTGTTACAAGGACTTAGACTCTACAGAGAAATAGAAAAAGGATAAACAACTAGTCTACCAAATGGTCAGAACTTTGTAAAATTCCTATGTACTAGAAACAAAAAATAAGAAAATTCTAGCAGCTTCACAGAAATTTTCTAATGTTACATCCAGGGTATTCTCAGAGAAAATTATATTACAACTCTGATCACTTGGGCTTTATGGAAGCAGATATTCACTATTATCTTCCACATGACAATACTCAATATCAGGCCAGGGGTGGAGGGAGAAGACAGACTGATAGGGAATCAGATGCTGTTGATGAAATTATCCATATTCCCCAACCTGCTGAAGACAATACAATACGAGATGAATTGAGAATAGCTGTTCATCCCAGATTTCCAAAGCACCTGCTAGCCACACCCATTTTCCAATTAAGTCAACAGCTGTGTGATCTAACTGCATACATATGATGCCACCTGGAAGAGATGCAAATTGCACATTTATCAGCTCCTGCAGTGAAAATAAAGTGTCTCTGCTGCATTCCAATCCTCCCTGTAATCATAAAAGCCAACAATCCTGACAAGGTGGTTTTTTGTTTTGTTTTTTAAGGACAAGGAGGATTCATTTTCAGACTGTGATATCAAGTTAAATCAAAAGTTACTGTATCAAAGCCTGCCAGATATGAAAACTACATTAAAAATGAGAAGAATAATTGATGTAAAGTTGCATCTGTTTGTCAGTGCTAGCATAAGAACAAAACCAAAAGCATGTGAGATAATGTTGCTTCATCAGCCAGCCTGATAGAGTCAGCTTCAGATTATTCATGCATACCTAAACAAAGTGCAATGTATATCATTACAACCAACTCTTTCCAGAACCTTTATTTTTTAAGTGAGTAAAAAAACAAAACAATTTCGGGGCAAAAAATAGCAGATTCAGTGCTGTTTATGATTCACCAATTAGATGTTAACCTGCAAAAATAACACCTATTTGACTTAATGTGATATAATATGAATATTAATATTTTAAAATGTGACTCTCTTTGAGTAACAGAAGATGAGGAGACATATTCCTCTATTTTTATAATCATTTTATTGTTATTAAAATCCAGTTGTGAGTTCTAGAAATCAAACCTCTGGAGTTTCCCTTCTCCATTATCAACTTGTGACAATTAGCAAGATTTACAGACTGGGAATACTATTAAGCATCTCTGTGTTTTTGTGTATACACATAGAAGAGATCCCTGGCATTTTAAGAAACATTAAGGCCTTTCAGCAAACAGCCCTCTGTAAGTGATTCATTAACAAACTTCATAACCAAAAGGCCAGTTTCTTTTAACTGGTTTTCAGACACTGGTTGTTGAAAGACAGCTGTGAGTATAGCAAACACAATTCTTAGTCCAAAGAGTTACTTATTACATAGATATAAAGTCTTCCGCCAGAAGCATTCTACTGAGAGTTTGTATGAATAATTCTACTTTATCCTTGAATTTAAATTAACATAGTAGAAGAACACCTGTAAATATTCTTCTTCATTTTAATTAAATACACAAACTCCACCTGGGATAAACATGAAAAAACAGGGAAAGAGATAAGTATTCCACATAGTTCAGCTATTTATCCAAAACTTCAAAGCAACTACTTTTGCCACAAATATTTCAGATCCTTCATCTTATTTTGTACATTTCTCTCTTTTGCCATATGTGCCCGTGCAAAAAAATACATATTCATCAGCCATTTATCCAGATAAGGGAATAGGCATAGCATATTCACTTGATGTTAAACTTTTTTCTGCCTATACAAATCAGACAATCTATATTGCTTGCATACAAGTTTCCAATTTCTAATAGAACTGCATTCATTACAAAATACTGGGTAAAGTCTTTGATGTATTCCAATTTCAGCCTTTAAAAAACCTTGTATAATGTGGCAGCTGCAAACAATATATCCTCTTTAAGTTTATGAATTACATGTATTACTGTGGTTATCACCATTTAAAAATATTATATCACTTATTCAGGTTTTCTATGTTAGGGAGATAAAGAATTACACAACTTTTAGAAAACATCTGAAGGCAGCCCTGTTCAGGGAAGATTTTAATGTCTGACATTTTATTATTTTTTATATTTTGCCAGAAGCCCCCCAGAGTGGCTGGGAAAACCCAGCCAGTTGGTTGGGGTATAAACAATAAAATTATTATTAGTATTATTTGTTTTTAATCAGTCCCCACATACAAAAGTGATAGAAGAACAGATACAGTTTCAGGCAAACATTAGTTGCATATGCTTCTGGTGCCATCAATATTCCTCTACCAATATGTTCAAAAACTGACTGAAAATATTTCTCACCCAAATAAAGCTTCTCTTTCACATATTTATATCAGTATTCAAGCCACTGTATAATGGAATGGTTAATAGTCAACCACATTTCAAAGATCCAGAAAGCACTGAAGTCTCATTTGAATTCACAGTGAAATTGCAGGCCAAGATACCAAGTTTTTACAAATGCATAATTAACATTTAATTTATGAGTGATTGCCACTAAGAAAGATGGCTCTAGAAACAAGATTTGACAAATTCAAGTAGGAAAAGTTTTACCAATCATCTAGAAGGTGTCATGGTTGAGCATGGATAAATATGAGCCTTAAACATATGAATATATTTAAATATTAGTATCAGACTAGACATTAGCCATCAAGCTGAAACTGAATCCTGACAAGATGAAGGAGCTATGGATTGGAGGTTATTGCATCTGAATATTGCACAGATAGCCTGCTCTGCACTTCCCTTCAATGAAGATGCATAGTTTGGGTATACTTCTAGAACTAGCTTTGTCACTAGAAGCCCAAGTGGTATCAGTGGCAACAAGTACCTATTATAAGGTTTAGCTAGTGTGTGAAACAGTGTCAAACTTGTGGCTGCTTTGAAGATAGCTCAGAATCTATAAATAGCGCAGAATGAAGATGTCATGGTGGTTAACTGGTACATTTAACAACAGTGTAGTTAAATGTACTGGTTGCCTATTTATTTCTTAACCCAATTCAATGTGTTGAAAGATCTAAATAACGTGGCACCCAAATACCTGAAGAAACACCTCACTACAACTGAATGCCCACCTTTTCCCTTACCAGGTAAAAAGCACAGGGAACTAGATACAGGATACAGCCTTAGCAGTTGTGCCCCATCTTTGGAATGACCTTCCTCTGACTTGTGTCTGGCACTGACATTGTCTACCTTTCAACAGCAGTTGAAGACACCTCTTTGCACAAAGCTATGGGAGGGTTTAAGGAACTATGCCAGTTATTTATTTATTTTTATTACATGCTTATTTGTGTTTGGAAATGTTTGGCTGCTTATTTGCTGAATTTTCTTCTTCCATTTTTGTATTATATGCATCCAACTCTGGAGCCTTTTAGTGATAGGTGGAATTATATAAACTGAATTAAGAAGAATTAGACATGCTATCTAGGTCTTTAGTTGCAAATGTAGTTTTTTATAGCAACCAGTTAGCAAGTACTCTTGTTTAAGGAATGAATGGATTACAACATGGAAAACCTGATTATAAATTACTGTTTCAACATTGTCTGTCCCCTCCTTTCTCTCTCTTTCCTGTGTCTTTTCAAGCAGTGGGCTGATTTACTGCCTTGAGAGTAGAAACACAAAATGCCCATAAAAAGTTCTAAATATCATTGTCTACATACCATTCAAAGGTATACTGCTATATATTACCTAAGAAAGCTGCGCAACTGTCTCACAAATCACACTATCCTTACTGTACAAATCATTTTAAAATTAAAGAGTGAGGAAAAACTTGAGAGAGGATTAAACTATAACAATTTTAAAATAAAATACACTTTGAGTGCTAAAAGCCACTGTTGTCTTCTATTTCTGGAAGGAAGCATATGACATACAAGAAAAAGAAGCAGCTCTTTCCCTTAAAGAGGTGTATTCAAGATTGCTTGCTCTGAAAAGTATTCTGCCCACTTAAATAATGAATTGCAACTAAAGAAAAGTTTTGTCTTCCCTCTATTTCTCCTCTTCATCTTCTGCAGATCAGGTGGTGAATGTGTCAGTCTGTTTCATGGTTGCAATAATGAGCTGGGTGAGGCCCAGTAAACTGCAGGTTCATCCAGCCAAGACTGAGACATGGCGGATAGATAGTTCTCTGACCATATTTGTGATGTTTAGCCTTTTTTGAGAGAGGTCACGCTCCCTCTGAAAGAGAAGATCTATCGTTTGGGAGTCACTTGAGGTACAGGCAACCTTGGTGGCATGCAGTGACACCAGCTTTAGTGAGTTGCCCAGTTGTGACCCTACCTGGACAGGGATAACCTGGCTGCAGTCCTTTGTGCTCTGGTAACCTCGAGATTAAATTAATGAAATGCATTCTATGGCAACTGCCTTTTAAGATGATCCAGAAATTGCAGTCAGAGCAGAATCTGGCTGCCGGACTGCTGATAGGCTTGAGGAGAGACAATCACATAACACTGGTCTTGGCACAGTTGGTCAGGTTGCCTATATGTTTCCAAACCCAATTCAAAGCGCTAGTTTTAAGCTAAAAAGCCCTTTACAAACAGGATCACAACAACTTTCTTTCAGAGCACCTCTCCTGTTATGAACCTGCCTGAACCATTCAGTCTTCATCTAAAGCCTTCTGCAGGATGGCCTTTCCAGCTGTGACAATCCATCTGTGGATTGCTCTTTCCTGTGAGGTCCATCTGCTGCCATCATTAACATATTTCTGGTACCAGGTTAAAACATCTCTTCTCCCAGGCAGGACTGCCTCTAGTTGTATAGTGACCTATTTGTTGAAATGTTATTGCTGCTGAATTTTTCTGCTATTTTCTGTGGGGGGTTTTTTACTAGTTATTGAAATGTATCCTTTTGCTTTTAAACAATGCCTTTTTGGCTCCTAACATTTCCGCAAGACACTTTAGATTTTTTGTAGTAAGTGGCTAATAAGTTGAATAAATAAATAAGTTAAGGTCAAAGCAAATGAAGAGGGAGGACTTTGAGAGAGCAGAACAAGGTGCATGCAAGGTCACAGCATGCCCCAGTCTCCTAACTATGACAGGAAACAGTGTCTGCACTGCAACTATAAGATAGGTGAAAACAGAAATAGATCAAATTCCTACTGTGGCACTTCCATTTTTCTCCCACACAGACTCAATTCCAGGCTAAAAATATACCTTAATAAATTCCAGTTAAATGTCTCATTTTCTTTGCTATTGATCATTTACTTTCTAATGGTCATACTTGAAGCATTGTTCATCTTTTAGAAGTCACTCATTCCCATTGGTGATAGCTAGACAGAAGTTATATTAAAATGGCTAGCATTTCCCAGGCTGTGTCATTAGGAGTTTAATTGTGGTCAAGCATAATAGCTACTCTTGCTTGGGTAGCAACTTAGTATTGATTTTAAAAGCTTAGATGAGTTCAATACTTTGTTTTAATGCCCTTTGTCACCAACCTAGATAGGGATGTAACACACATCCTAGAATTCAAAATGTATTTTTTCCGCTCATTGCAGAGATTACTTCTGTAGATATCTGCAAAGTTGTGACAAATCTAGAGGAAAATATATGTGTTTTCTTTAAGGATTCTGTCACTTCTAAGCTGGGAAACTGGAACTCTAAGTTGACTCCAAGTTGACAAATAGCAATATATATTGCTATTGCTATATTATCTATATATAATATAGCTATAGGAATATTCTGTCCTGATAAGTAAACTTCATAACTGATGTGCAAAACAATTTTCGTGTGTGTGTGTCCTGCTTCACATATATATATCTACTTTTACAGTGGTTCAGCTAATAAAGAGAACACTACATAAAACCAAAGAGGTCAAGTCTCTACCAGGCGCTCCTGTTCTTACTACTCTGTCACAAAAAGGAATGAAAGGATGTTTTTATCTTGCTTCTCTTATATTTAGCAGGTAAAACTAAACCTCACTAAATTCAATGTAATAACTTCATAGAGAAATTAATATGAGAAGTTTAGACCAATTCCAAAAATATAGAGAATAAATATGATGGCTGTGGTACTCATCAGCAAACAGACACTTTATTTAAAATAGATGCAATGGTGACATGCAATACTCAGTGCTGTGGCTACACATACATCAGGCAATACAAAAAATCAATCACTAAATTATTCATCAAGCATCCTGTTCCTCACTAATGATGATCAAAACTAGTTTTAGTTTAATGACTAAAAAAGATCTGACAATTACACACAAAAGATTAGTATTTTTATGACATGCATCTTATGAATGGTTTTCTTGTGTGTTTAATCATTTGTTGCATAGACTGAAGTATTCTGGTAAGACACAAATGCCACATTATCTTAGAATGTCTAATCAACACACTTTTAGATACTGGAAGCTGTCTGCCAACAGCCTTATTCAGCTTTGCTGTCAATTTCCACCCATAATTCAAAATATTGTATTCTGAAAGAAAAATCTAATGTGTGTGTAGAACAGGGACATAAAATTAGGCTGATGGTATGATTTTTCCAGAAATTTCTAGTATTGCCCATGAATTTAGCAGAAAACATCACACACATATGAAATATATATAGACATTATTAAGAAAAATATGTCTAAACCCATCTATTTCATTCCGATTATCAGCTTTCAAGAATATTTATTTCTTCACTGCATTTAGAATCTTTGTGATCTTTGATTATTTTTGGGCATGCTATTATATAGTAAATTAATTCTTAGCTATACACTTGAAGAAATCCAAATCATTCCTAGACAAAAATGGCTGCATTATGCCCAACTGTGCTTTAGCAATGAATGCTAAGATTCAATATTCATTGATATCCTACAAGAAATTTGTTGTACAGTGGTACTTCGGGTGACAAACTTAATTTGTTCCAGAGGTCCGTTCTTAACCCAAAACCGTTCTTAACCGTGCCACCACCGCACGATTTTCATTCTCATCCTGGGGCAAAGTTCTCAACCCAAGGTACTACTTCCGGGTTAGCAAAGTTTGTGTTTGTAACCCAAAGCGTTTGTAACCTGAGGTACCACTGTATGTCAAAAATTAAAGATAAATTGATAACTCATACCCAGATTCTTTTTGTGCAACAATAAAAGTTTGCCCATAAGAAAGTGTCAAATATTAGCACCCAAAATATTCATTATTTCAGATCCATATAACTAATTCAGGGCCTCTAAGAATGAATTTCTGTGTGTAGATTCACATATAATGTTGAACCATAGTTTAAGTAGGTTTTCTTGGAACGATGGGTAGAATATAAAATGAATGAATGAATGAACAAACTGGTAGATGCTCAAGCTATAAACCTGTGATCACATGCACACAGGTACAATATTCTCTCTTTCCCTTATGGTCATGATTTTGCGAGTGTTTCGTTTCACTATGGTATATAACAGACCCTAGTTAGCTAAACAAATCATCTTCATAACCCATTATTATTATAATGATAATGATTACTATTACTTATATGCCCCCATCTGACTGGGTGGCTCCTAACAAAATATTAAAAACACAGTAAAACATCAACCTTTAAAAACTTCCCTAAACAGGGCCCCCTTCGGATGTCTTCTAAAAGTCTGTTTGACATCTGACGGGGTGGTGAGATATCTACAGGACGGGTGCCACTACTGAGAAGGCCCTCTGCCTGGTTCGCTGTAGCCTCACAATTCACAGTATTGGAACTGCCAGAAGGGCCTCAGAGCTGTATCTCATTGTCTTGGCTGGACAGTGGAGGTAGAGACACTTCTTCAGGAGCGTCTCTACCTGAGGCCAGGTCTGAGGCCATTTAGGGCTTTAAAAATCAACATCAACAATTTGAATTGTGCTCAAATTTTGAATTGTGCTCAAAAACATACTGGCCCATGTATACATCCTTTAGAATTGGTGCTATGTGGTCCTGGCAGCTGCTCCCAGGCACCAGTCTAGCTGATGCATTATGTATTAGGTAGTTCCATGTAGAGAGCATTGCAAGTGGGAGATAACAAGAGCATGTACCACTCCGGCGAGACAGTGCACAGGCAGACAGTGTTTCAGCCACCATACCAAATGGAGCTAGTAGACAGCTGCCCTCGACACTAAATTAACCTGCACCTCCATGGACAGCTGTGAGTCCAAAATGATCCCTAAGCTGCACACCTGGTCCTTTGAAGGCGGCGTGTTTAAAAGGAGAACAGTGTCAAAATATTTTTTAAAAAATAAAAAAATTGTCCAGTAGCTTTCATGTGCATGCACACTTCTTCAGATACCTCTAAGGTGCTACTGGACATTTTTTAATTTATATTTCAACTGTGTCAGACAAACACGGCTACCTAAGTAAAGGTAAAGGTACCCCTGCCCGTACGGGCCAGTCTTGACAGACTCTAGGGTTGTGCGCCCATCTCACTCAAGAGGCCGGGGGCCAAGCGCTGTCCGGAGACACCTCCGGGTCACGTGGCCAGCGTGACATCGCTGCTCTGGCGAGCCGGAGCTGCACACGGAACGCCATTTACCTTCCCGCTAGTAAGCGGTCCCTATTTATCTACTTGCCCTGGGGATGCTTTCGAACTGCTAGGTTGGCAGGCGCTAGGACCGAGGAACGGGAGCGCACCCCGCCGCGGGGATTCGAACCGCCGACCTTTCGATTGGCAAGCCCTAGGCGCTGAGGCTTTTACCCACAGCGCCACCCGCGTCCCAACACGGCTACCTACCTGAATCTAAAACATTTTAAGTTAATCTTTGCACGTTGCTGGTATAAAATTTTGCCCCTGATGAAGGAAATCATTAATTCTGAAATGCAATGAGTACAATGAAACATTTTTACATTAAGAACTTTAAGTACTGTTCCCCTACCCCCGGCATTCAAAACCATCCCATTTTGGTTTGTTCAGAAACTGTTAAGATTCTTTTAAAACAAGACCTCTAAATCATATGAAACAAGAAACTAAATTCTTGAAAGTTCAGCTAAATGTTAGTAAAGTCCAGCTGTTCATGGGGAGGAGGGGGAGCACTTGCAACACTAAGTCTTCAATCAAGCCCATACTAGCTTGCAAATGTAGCACTAAATCAGGCTTTCCCAACATGGTGCCCATGGGTACGACAGTGTCCTCAAGGTCATACCAAAAAACTGTCACATTCTCTATTCCCCTCTGTGACAGAAATACAGTGGTACCTCAGGTTAAGTACTTAATTCGTTCCGGAGGTCCATACTTAACCGGAAACTGTTCTTAACCTGAAGCACCACTTTAGCTAACGGGGCCTCCCACTGCTGTCACACCACCACCGCACAATTTCTGTTCTCATCCTGAAGCAAAGTTCTTAACCTGAAGCACTATTTCTGGGTTAGCGGAGTCTGTAACCTGAAGCGTATGTAACCTGAAGCGTATGTAACCCGTGGTACCACTGTACAAAATTTGAGGAAGCAGCCGCCAGTTTCTTACAACCTGTCCATGTTACCCTCGGAGATTCTATGATACCTGAGCAAAGACACTAGCAGTGTTTTCATTACAGGTAGGTAGCTGTGTTGGTCTGCCATAGTCGAAACAAAATAAAAAAAAATCCTTCCTGTAGCACCTTAGAGACCATCCAAGTACTGAAAGTGTTTTCATTGTATGTCCTGGACACTGAGGAGGTGAGAGAGAAAGAAAAGACAAAGACAGACATGGCCTTCCCAATCGTGAGAAGGGAAGGAAGGTAAGGAGCAATGAGAAGGGGACGGGAACACCAATGAGGTGAGAGATGAGAGGGTAGATGTGGGGAGAATAGAGAGAAGCCGTGAGGGACAAACAATGGAGTAGCCATGTGGAGAGAAATATAGTCGGCCAGAGCAGCCATTAAAAGTATTATGGGCAGTGTTATAGTTGATGTGAATAAAAATTACACTTTAGGACTTTTTTTCAAAATACTGTAGCTATAATAATCAGAGTGACTTCTTAGAAGTGAAGGCTGAGGAAATTGAAGAGGAAAGGAACAGGCTTAAATAGTCACAAAGTACAATAGTACAGTTTGCTCTACTTGTATAATTATACAGTGGTACCTCGGGTTAAGAACTTAATTCGTTCTGGAGGTCCATTCTTAACCTGAAACTGTTCTTAACCTGAGGTACCGCTTTAGCTAATGGGGCCTCCCACTGCCACCGCGCTGCCACCACACAATTTCTGTTCTCATCCTGAAGCAAAGTTCTTAACTTGAGGTACAACTTCCGGGTTAGCGGAGTCTGTAACCTGAAGCGTCTGTAACCCGACGTACCGCTGTAATCGAATGTATCCCACCTCACATATCTGGTTTTAATGTTCATTAGATAAAATTACTGAAGTCTATACGAATATATTGTCTTGCTTTGACATTGCAATATGAAAGATATATGTTTTTGATTTGATTTAGGCCATCACTAGCACAACTTCCCCCACAACATTTAAGTTTCCTGAAATCCAAAAGCTCAAGTACTATTTTAAAATTCTCTACCACAGACCAAGTTCTGAATTTCTCTTCATTAAACTCATGCAAAAATCATTTCCTATAATATAGGAGGCCCATAGATCAAGACTACTTATACGAATGTATTCATATTTCATGCTAATTAGTCCCTGTACACATAATCTCTTTCCCTAGTGTGTCCAGTACATGTGTCTCTGTCCTCGATTGCTCATTAAATTTGCCACAGTTCATTTGAGCACTGTATCACTGTGACTGAATTAGACATTTTAGAATCCAAAGCTTCTTGCTTCCTTCCTCCTGTGTATTTCTTACAAAACCTTTACAAGAACAGCTCTAGTTCTGCTGTAGAAATAATGCATACAGTAGTCAATATGTTCTCTAAATGTATAAACAAGGTTATCACAAAGGTAGACCAGTGTCCTTAGTGCCTCAATTGTGCATGCAAGTTGTATGCCATGGATCTGACAAGTTCTGAGAAGTAGCAATCCTTATCCTGTTTAATGGGGACCTTGGAGACCAACAACGTTGAGAAAAATATAGTGCTCACTGTTATACTGAGGCACCTCTTCAGTGATTGTAAATCCCAAACTCACTCATTCCTCCTCACCTCTGCCATTACTTAATTTTAGCATGGAGAATATTAAACAGAGTGTTCCTAAGTAGCTAAGATAACATTCCCACCTGGCCTGGATCACTAGAAAATTAATTCTTCACGAATATCAGAAGGTGGTTAGGAAGAACTAACACTGAAGCAGAGAAATCTCAAGTGTATTAACTGAATTCATTAAATATCCATATTTTTGTTTAACTCCCTTTTGCCTTCTCTCATGTATTAGACAAGACCAGTCCTAGATTGCCAGCTTTTCCTTCAAAGGCAGGTCATGGTATTCACAAGGCATGATATTCCTAATTCATCAATTCTAATGGTCGCCATGTTCTATACATGCAATTTACAGTATATAATATATGTATATACATGCAATTTACAGTATATAATATATGTATATACATGCAATTTATAGTATATAAGTGTCTACAAATGAGCAAGGCCTTGTTTCTCTATTTTTTGGCTCAGCAAAATGCCCCTCCCACATCATACACCAAAGAGAAAGTCATCATTTACATGTTCTCTTAGTGGCATGACTACCACTTCCTCTGCAATTGCATATACAGTTGTACCTTGGATCCCGAACGCCTTGCGAGTCGAATGTTTTGGCTCCCAAACGCCGCAAACCCAGAAGTGAGTGTTCCAGTTTGCAAACGTTATTTGGAATCCTAACATTCCACGTGGCTTTTGCGGCTTCCAATTGGCTACAGGAGCTTCTTGCAGCCAATCAGAAGCTGCAACTTGGTTTCCGAACGTTTTGAAAGTCAAACAGACTTCCGGAGCAGATTCTGTTCGATTTCCAAGGTACTGTACTGTACTGATTAGACTATTTGTACAGACCCATATTTTAAACAACAAACGTAGCAGCAAACCAGTTTAGTTAGTCTAAACTGTTGCTTTGGATTTCCTTCTCTGGGATGCACCAGGAAGAAAAAAGAGTGGAAGAACATGTAAACCTGAAGTTCAAACACACTCACGGTTTGCAGCAGTAAGCTGCAGCTCAGTGTTACATTGAACCTGAGCCAAAAAATCTACCTCTTAATTCTGGAATCCAAATTCAGACACACTTTTCTATATGTTTAACTAAAAACGTAGGGGGTGTTTGTTTTCAGGCTTCTCTCCATAAAAACAAGCTAACCACCAACAGAATTCAGTAAAGGCATTAAATGCTACAATAAGTAAATATTCTACAACCTAAAGTAGGTTCTGAAGACTTCCAAACAAATGCTTACAAAACATTTCACTAAAAACTCTCAGATAAGACTCCACAAATCTGCGAGTCATCTTCAACCACTGCTTTAAGTAATAAACTCAATGTAAAAACTAGCCTTGGAAAACTAACTTCATTTTGCCTATATTTATATCTATCTCTATCTGCATTTCCTTATGAAAGAGAATAAATCTACACTCCCACGGTGGCTATTTTACTTTGAAAAATAGGTTCCTGTATAACTGTCTGTTGAACAAAAGATAAACCAGAGAAAGCTCAATGTTTACAAGCTCAATGATGCTAGAAGCATTGGTTTGGGCTGGCGTCACTGGAATCCTGCTTCTTATTGAGGTCTTTTGTATAGGGATGAATGAAGTGGACTGATGCTCTCTCAACAACAAAAAAAGACTCACACACCCTACAACAGAAGCAGGTGCTATCGAATGGCTAGTGTTTGCAGAGTGGCTTCTCAAACAAAAAGTTTACACAAAAGAGAGAACATACAAGCAATTCCTGGGAGGCCCACACAGCGAAGCTTTTAAACAATGGCCCAGCTGCAGCAAAGCCGCGTCTATCATCCTTAAGGTCAATTTGCAATCCATGTTCTTCTGCAGCAATTTTGGCTATGAAAGTTTAATGAGAATGAAGATTCAATGTCTGGGTTGAATTTTGCTATAGATAAAGTGTTTATTAAATTATTTCCTATTTGTGAAAGTTATCCTGTTTGTGTTCTAGGCCACTTTGTCAAGGAACCATTCAACAATTTTTTTGAAAAAATCAAATATCCAGAATTCCCCCCCCCCAAAGAAAACCTGAGCACAACTAACTTTATGAATGAATTCTTACTGATGAAACAATGACACAGTCCTAAAGTCACACACATAGGTAATATGACTATATTGCAGCTTCTCCACTAACACTGGCAATATTGACATTCGTATAAATCATATACTGAGATACCTAACTGTTTTGCTTCAGTTCCCTATTTCCCAGTTGAAAATTAGCCTTTTAATCTTTGAACAGTTATCCGTTATCCACTGTGTGGCACTCACATACATAATGGGATGTGAGGAGTGATTAAAAAAAAGGCTGGGCTAAAGTTATTCAGCATGAGCTATCCAGAAGATCAAGAGAGCCACCTGCAGTCTGAAGCCAAGAAGACTCCAACAAAGGGTTATTTATTCCTTTATTCCCATTAATCACCTTCAGAGATTTCTGATTCCCAAGCCTATGCTTGCATCATGGCAAGCACATCACCCTTGTGACTAACAACCATTTGCAACTGAAGAACCAGTCTTGTTCATAAATGTGCCCTCTTGTGGCTGGTTCTGAAATCAGAGGAAGCCTAGTGTGCAGAAGGGAAGGGAAGGAACCCAATATTTGATTTTAAGTAAGTAAGAATGGCCCAATATACTTTTATCTCCCAAAACACTGTGTAAGTTTTATCTGTTCATGCCTGCAACCCAAATTATGCAATTTTATATTACTAAATTTAGAAGAAATAGTTTCATATGGGGATTCCTGAATATAAGTGAAAAGAATCATGAAAGTTTCTCTCATCTGGAAGCATCTGCTTGTTGCTAAGTATCTGACAGCTTTGCTGCAATATATTCAATGCTTTAATTGTCCTAAGTTTTAAGGAAAGTAATAACATAGTTGGACACAAACCCACTAAAATTCAGGGTTGCCGTCATAGAAATGGGTGAAGGGATAATTTTATACTGCGTTCCATTTTTTCAAATAAATAAAAACACAAATTATGTGAAATGACCAAAATGCAAGAAGAAAAAGAAGAAGAAAAGAAGTAGTTTCACTCACCCTCTAGAAACTGGCAATGGAACTTTGTCATTATGCACAGCTATTAAAGGCTTTTATATATCAATTACTACCTTTCCTGATCTACAGTACACAAAATTAATTTCTTCAGAGTATCACTATTCTTCACTAGCAGAATACACAACCTAAATTACAAGAGCCAAAAATTAACACAATCCTTTTTGTTCAATTGTTCAACTGGTTTAAGTACAGACTTAAACCAACATAAGTCTTTATGTTAGGTCTCTTTCAAGTCAACCAAACTGCTAGACATTATTTTTAAGCGACACTGTCAGCTAGCATTTGGCTACATCACTAATTTCTGTCAACATATTCCCGAAAAAATGGCCTAATAGAATTATTGACCTTCAAAGATGAGTTTAAATACATCAAGAACTCTTCTGACACAACATTTCACAAGGTGTGACATTTCACAAGGTCATTAGTTAAAAGGATAAAGAATACTGTAGCCTGTAAAGTCATAATGTTGCCTTTATTAAATCATGCACAATTAAAATTAATAAGGTCAAACATAATTCAGGTCCCCATCACCTTCCCCACTAGAATTATTTAAACTGTATTAAAATATGATACTTCCCCAATAAAACAATCAATTTTAAAGTTTTCAATAAAATATCAGCCTGATCAACTCCATGACACAAGCTGTTGTTGGATTCACAATGCAATCCTGCACACAGTATCATGTAATCATGGAAACTACCAAGGGTCATGTAGACCAAACTCCTGCAAAGCAGGAATCACAACTAGACAGTATTCTGAATAGAAATATTTAATTGGCTTACTGATCATCTTCAGGCAGCTGAAGGTTCACAGCTATGGACCTCCAGTTGCTACTGGACTCAAGTCTCATCAGCCTAGGCAGCATGGCTGGTAGTTAGAGCTAACAGGAGCTAACATGTGAAGCAGTATTGAACAGCAGGTGCAATGAAGCTGTATCTTAGTGTACTTCTAACAGACCCAGATAATTGCTACTTTTAAGCCTCTACTCTTTTTCAGAAACCAAAAAAATACAATAGTCAGAACTATGTCTAAGAACGGAAACCTGCTTTGTGAATATGCATCAAGCTTATTCCATAAGTCTTGTGACTTAGCCAATCTCAATTATTAAGAACTATGCGTCAGATAGCAATTATTGAAAGATTGATAAGTTAAACAGAAACCACTTAACAGTCAATTTTGCCTGCCCTATTGTCACCAACACATTTTGAACATTTAAATCCATTCCTGTTAATTATAAGGTTGGTTTCATTCAATTATATCATATTCTAAATCCAAAGAGAATAGCTCCAGAAGCACACACACCCTTGGTCATTTGCATTCTTCCAGAAAGGTAAACTGTTCAGTTATCTGCTGAGACAAAGCAGATCTTTCCTCCTTTCAGAGTCACTCCCACAGTGATAGGTGATTGTATGTATGATGTAATTGCCTTCCTACCAGAAAAAAATAAGTATATACCAGAAAATGAAATATTTTTTATTAAAAATAAATTATAAACATACTAAATAGGTTCTCACCAACTTATAATAAAATGATCTTAAGTGTATAAAAAAAAATTGTTTAAAAAGCCCTAAAATATCAACCACTAGTCACACTGGATATATGTATACCCTGTCACTGAAGCCATCGCTTTCCAGTATTACGCCTTGTCATTTGGAAGCAAGGTTTACCCATGTGTCACCATCCCAGTTGTTCCAGTTTCTTATCCAGAAGCAAGCCAGTTGTACAGGGGAAGTGCCATAAATCTTGTCATACCCTAACCCTATGGTTCCAGGGGTCTGCAACCCGCGGCTCCAGAGCCGCATGTGGCTCTTTTACACCTTTGCCGCGGCTCCGGGGCGGATACTAGCAAGGGGAGGAGGAGCATTGTGCGCCCCGACACTCCCCACTGTGGCGGGCGCTGTACTGGCTGTGACGTCGCATGGGGGCGGCGCGTGCGTTAGTCACACACCGTCCCGACGTCACCTTCCCGCCCGCTGTCAGATCGCGGCTCCGGAGATATATTTGTTTTAAATGTCACAATGGTTTTGCGGCTCCCAGTTTTTTTTCCTTCGGAAACGGGTCCAAGTGGCTCTTTTTGTCTAAAGATTGCAGACCCCTGTTCCAAAGGTTGCTGTTCATTAGGTGCATCAGAAAAGGCTGAGGAAAGTAAGTCTGGTCTCCATCTGACAATCAGCAATGGCCAAGCTATTGCCTCTTCTCCAATTTTCTCCTGTAATGCCACTCACCAAGTTCTTTAAATGGTTTGGCAGAATCAAAGGAAGTTTGTTCACACATTCAAAGAGTGTTTTATATGGAGGAAGGGTCTTAATTACCAACTACAGTGGAACCTTGGGTTACATACACTTCAGGTTACATATGCTTCAGGTTACAGACTCCGCTAACCCAGAAATAATACCTTGGGTTAAGAACTTTGCTTCAAGATGAGAACAGAAATCACGCGGCAGTGGTGCGGCGGCAGCGGGAGGCCCCATTAGCTAAAGTGGTGCTTCAGGTTAAGAACAGTTTCAGGTTAAGAATGCACCTCCAGAACGAATTAAGTATGTAACCAGAGGTACCACTGTACTACTCAGTGGCGTAGCGTGGGGGGTGCAGGGGGGGCCGGCCGCACCGGGCGCAACATCTGGGGGGGGGCGCGCTCGCGCTCGCACTCGCAGCTCTCTGCCCCTACCTGGCTCACTCACTCTCTCTCACTGCAGTGCTGGCTGTGCGAATCCGATCCGAGCCGCCGGGTCGCCGCCCACTGTGGAGGGGAGGGTGCCAGGCGTGCGGTGCGGTGCGGAGAGAGAGCGCGGGACTATCTGGGGGAGGGACAGTGCAGCGGGGGGGTGCAAATTACTTGCCTTGCCCCGGGTTAGGGGGCGCAAATTACTTGCCTTGCCCCGGGTGCTGACAACCCACGCTACGCCACTGGTACTACTCTCTTCACCAACAAAAGAAACAGCAACCTATTACAGGCAGAGATAATTTTAGGCACATCCAATTGGCACAGAGATGCGTGGGTACTTTTGGACCCAGAAGGCGGCAAAACAGAGCAAGATGGGGCGTGTTTATACACACTCTGCTGATGCACGCAGGTCCAGCAACAGAACTCCCATGCAAAATGGTCACCCCCAGTGCTGAAACTAGAAGGTCTTACAGAAGCAATGCTATATGGTATGGAGTCTGCTGTTCAAAACAGACAGAAAACTCCAAACTCCTTCAATGTGTCTAACACAATTCTTCAGAACTTTCCCTTTTTATTTTACTTATTTCCTGAGTAATTGGGATTCTGCCCCCTCCCCTTATGATTTCATACTTGAAACAAAGTTTATCAAATGAGGTACATCCCTTCTGCTTCTACCAGTGCTCATGTCAATTCTTTCTGCTATTGTTTCTAAAAGTGTCCTGTATGTATCTGACTTAAGTGTTTCCATAATTTGCCAATCATAATATTTTACCATGAGTTCCACATCAAAGTAAACAACTTCTGTGCATGCATACTAGAAAAGGCTTTTCTGGCAAAAAGAAAAAGTGAACATCAGATATCTGCAAAAGTTCAATCGACGAGATGAAGGTAACCCCTGCATATTACTTTAATTTGCAATCACATTTGTAATGAGTTTATAAATATAAAATGAAAATTTGCAAATGAACTGAAGTCTACACTGTGTTCCCACACTTGTAACTGTATTAAAAAGGTGCAAGGATTTTCCACTTTTCACTGAATGGGAAGCCTGGGAAGCCTGAACAGGAAGCTAAAATTCAGTTTGTTTCTCTCTCTCTCTCTCTTTCACACACACACACACACACAAAGCCACACACCCCTAGCTGACAGTTAAGCAAGCAAAGATTAAATAAAATCAATAAAAGAATTAAGAGTGCTTAACTCTATACTTCAGGTTACATAAGCTGTATAGACAAACATGTGTTCTCACACACTAGTGAGCTGCTCTCCCCTCCCCCTAACATTATTTTTATTTTTATTCTTGGTTTTTTAAAGCCCAAAAGTCATTAAAAAAAATTGCGATGAGGATTCAAATGCTATGATTCTAATTCCCCCCATCATTCAGCTGAAAGGTGACACACAGTTAAAAATAAATTTCACATATTTGTCAGTCAAGACCTTCTTTATAATCTTGCATTCATCTATATTAGTGCAGATTCATAAAGAAAACAGCAGAAGTTTACGGTCCCCCTTGATAGGGAAAAAAAACAACAACAGATATTTCCACTTCACTGTACAGAACACAAGGAAAATACATCAATGTATTTGTCTGAACCGAGTTTCAGACTTTTCAAGATGCAACATTACAAATAATGGTAGCTATCAATCTTGACATCACAAAAACGTGCCTTTGGAACAACTAAACCCATGGCAGCTATATCTAGTTTCCAAACTTGCTGACCGCCCTAAGATACAAGTCAAGGCTTCTGGCATCATTTAGTTCCGCTTCTCTATTCACCAAGCTATAAATGTACCTTCAAATAAGTCAAATAAGTCAGTTGAAGGCAATATAAAATTCTGTCTGCTGAATTTATTTAAGAGGTACATAGTTCTTGTAGACATAGTCACATGAATACACAGGTTTAGGAATGATAATGAAATTTAACACTCAGGTTACCACTCCCAACATGGTATATTATAACAAAATTATTAAGTCTGTAGGTAAGCAACATTTTGTTTATAATAACTATTTAAAAATTCTTGTTTTGTGGTAGTTAATGAACAACATTTGAAAGTCAATGAGTAATGGTAAATTAGTAACATAGCCAAATTAAAAGTGGCTAATAAAAAGGTTATAGATGTAGTAAAGGCAGATGTGAACATTCAGGGTAATCCTTCCTGGTTTTCCAGCAATACCATATCACAGCTTGAAATCTGACAGACAACATCTGCTGCGATCAAAACTGTGGTAAAAATAATTTTAGCAGCATTTTTACTGTTGCAGGTTGCTGTTTTTAATATTTCACTGCAATTCCACTGCTAAAACGCTTTCATCGTGGCCATCAGTTTATTAGACCTGTTAGTGCTCAACCTCTTGTCACTTCCTTAACTATTACCAACCATAAATCTCACCCAGCTGAAATACTTCTTCTGGGTTAACTTTAATGTATGGTTATCATTTAATCCCTCATAATATAGCCAACAAATCAGACCTCAAGGATTTGATGATGTCTCCATTTACATTTTCAACAGGGATAAGTATAAGGCGATTTGGATATAACATAGGAAAAGGGGGAGAGAAGAGAACTAGACAGGAAGGGGGGGGGGAACTAAGCCTAAATTAGAGTTTGATATATTACTATTGCATTCAGTAGAGATCTCTTAACTGAATTTGACTGGAGAAGCAATGCTGCAACAAACCTGACAACACTTGACAGTTATTTGCCTTAGCCATGTAGAGGAAATTCATGTCTAGCATACCCCAGGAGCACAATTACTATGCTGTTATGCAATTTACACAAAAATATGCCTTGTGTCCAAAGGCTAGAATAAGCAAATTTGAAATCATTGTACTTCATATCTTATGATACTCACTAAAAGCTTATTAAAACCTATTTCTGGTGTCTGTTTATCACCCAGGAAACCCAATTTGGATCTACATGAGAAGAGACTGAAAGGCCTCTATCAGGAAATATGAAAATAAAGGCTTCACTCCAAGTATTTTAACCGTATTGCAACTGCAGAATTCTATAATGCTCTATTTGAGAATTATACACATAAATTAATCCTCACCTTTAAAGGTAAAGGTAAAGGTACCCCTGCCCGTACGGGCCAGTCTTGACAGACTCTAGGGTTGTGCGCCCATCTCACTCAAAGAGGCCGGGGGCCAGCGCTGTCCGCAGACACTTCCAGGTCACGTGGCCAGCGTGACATTGCTGCTCTGGCGAGCCAGAGCCGCACACGGAAACACCGTTTACCTTCCCGCTAGTAAGCGGTCCCTATTTATCTACTTGCACCCGAGAGTGCTTTCGAACTGCTAGGTTGGCAGGCGCTGGGACCGAACAACGGGAGCGCACCCCGCCGCGGGGATTCGAACCGCCGACCTTTTGATCGGCAAGGCCTAGGCGCTGAGGCTTTAACCCACAGCACCACCCGCGTCCCAATCCTCACCTTTACATTCACTCAAACCCCAACATAGCCCTTTCTCCTCCAACAGATTCTATAAAACATTCCTGCCCCATAACCTTGGCTTTTCAAGCTCTACAACCCTTAGCAGTTGGAAAGTCTAGTTGGAATCTGTTTGTCTTGAGAGACAACCAAGTGTGCCTCTAGGAGTTAGGTCAAACTACTGGGTTAGCAGCACCAAAGCAGCTGGTTTTTCCCCCTGGGGGTACTCAAGGGTACCGGCACTGTTTTTGTTGTTCAAAAGTGTGGCACTTACTGTAACAACTTCATGGTGAGTACCAGCATGTATTTTTCCAGAAAAAAACACTGCATCAAACGTGACCTCTCCAGGGCGCAAGCCTGGGAAATGTGTAAGAAGGCCCTGGGCTGCCCAGACAGCAATATCCCCCTCTCAACCTTGCTGATGTGGTCCAAAGGAAAACAGAACAATACATGGGGAACTACTTAGCTAAAGGAGTTGTCCAAAGCACCATCCAGCCATCTTAGGGACTTTCTTTAGGATTTACTGCTTAGCCTTTTCTTCTCTTGGAGATGACTCACAAGGAAGTGGAGGCTTAAGATTAGTTTTCCTTCTCCCAGGTGGGCTACCTTCTCAGGTTGACAAGCCCCATCTGCCCCTCACTTCCCTCTAAAGAAGTGTTTCCCAAACAGGAGTCATATGACCCCCTGGGCCCCGCCAGGATATTCCAAGGTAAAAAATTGCATAAATGGGGGGCCACACCACGAGGCTAGGGGGCCACAGGGGGAAGTGAGAAGTGAAGGAAAAAACACTTTTTAAAATTAAAAAATCCTGATTGACAGGCTATCCGCTTGGCCAATCACAAGCAGGTAAAGGGGCAGCCCACCAGGGCCTAGCGCTCCTTTTTGCCACATGTATTTTCATGGAGCAGTCCTGGTTTGTTTGCAGCAGGAGAAGGCGATTTCTGAGGCTCACATTTAGACCAGCAGAGCCCATGATCCAGAACCCCAGGTCAGGTAAGTGCGGTAGTGAGGTGGCTATGGGTAGGGCTGAGTGAGCCAGAGCTGCTTGCTGCTGCCACCAGTGCTGGGCTGGGTGGCAGCCTGGGCCTGACTCCTCAAGGTACGGGGTACAATCCACCCCAGCGCCTAGCAGATCAGGCCTCCAGATGTTTCCCAACCTTTTGGGAACCTTCCCAACCTTGCAGAGCAACCACCCAGCTCTACAAGGAACAGGTTAAAATCTACCCCAGCACCACTCAAGCAGGGTCATTTGGTGCTGCTGACTTGCATCTAGTAAATAACTGTCTACTCAGAAGAAAGCCATGCTGAGTTCAGTGGGCCTTGCTACCAGGTAAGGGTGTGTGGGGCTATAGGCAGCCAGGGCTCCTCCAGATTACAAGATCGTTTTGGGTCAGGTCAGTGAGGACCACTTGCTTTTTAAAATTATTCCATATATCAGAACTTTCGGTGTGCCTTTTGGACTGAACTCCCCTTCCTTGGAGGTTTCTGGACTCTCCTTCCTTGGAGGATTCTAAGTAGAGGTTGGATGGCCACCTGTCATGGATGCTTTACCTGAGTTTCCTATGTTGCAGGGGGCTGCACTAGAAAGATGACCCTTGGGGTCCCTTCCAAATCTCTGATTCCATGTTTATCTGCTTCAACAATATTTCATTATGTTCCTATCATTTTATGTAACTGTATTTTGTATAAATTATAAAAAATATAAATAAAGCATGTTATGTTTACAAACAAAACATTTAAATATATACCTTTCTACCATTGGGGGGGCATAGGCTTAGCCAGGATTTTTGTTAGGGGGGCAGGCTTTTGTTAGGGGGGGCAGAACCTCAGGTGTGTATTGATTTGTATTGATTTTTAGTTATTTGAGATTCCCACCCACCCACCCACCTTTGGCTATGCCCATGGGGGGCACAGGAAGGAAACAAGGTTGGAAGGGGGCCACGGTCAGAAAAAGGTTGGGAAACTCTGCTCTAAAGCACAAGACACCACTTTCTTGAACACTGGACCTACTATTGGTCTCAACTGCTGGAGCCTGTCCTTGCATGAAAGGGAAGTTCCTAACTCACTGAGGGTTTGAGACACATTAGCTACTCTCACCTGGTTTAGCAGGTTATTTAGGGTTTTAGAGGAGTGGTAGTACCTCTGGTGGAGCAACATGTTGTGTTCCTTCTGGGGTAGTTTGTATCCCTTTGGTCTCCACCCTGCACTCAGCTCTCACCTGTGGCTCCCAGAAGCTGTCAGAATGCAACAGCAGCCACACCCTGGGAATAACTGCCTTTTCTTTCCCTTTGTCCTTTATGCTAGGACTCCCTTCCATAGCACAGGTGATTCATGTTTACTTCAGAATGCTTCCTCAAAACTCTGTTTACTCTGACTACATTACTCCGAACTTACACATATTCTGTACCTGTTACCCTACCTGCATCTCCTTCATTCTTTCCTGTTATCTTCCCCTTTTAAATGTAGACTGTATGAATCTTGGAATTATTGCCCAATGGTATTTATTTATTTATTTATTTATTTATTTATTGCTTATGTTACTTTTTAAAACACCATGCACACTGGTGGTATAACAATATTAAAAGCAAAAAATTACATATCTATTATTCACAGACTATTTAGGGGAAAAGAACGAAGTACCTACCTTTCATGTGTGTAGCAAAAGTGAGAGCCAGCTTTGCAAACAGATCTGGGTTTTCAAATTTTTCTTCTTTTGCTTTTATCCAAAAACAATTCTCTGTTATTTCCTGTGGTTCAACCTGAAATAAAATTTGTTAGGTGCTTAGTGACTGTGCAATCATCAGTTAAGTACAATGCATGACAATGACAAGATGTAAGCCACAAAATCGAACAGGAAATTTTTAGAAAGCAGTATTTCAACTTCGAACTTCTTCATCAAACAAAAGAGAAGTGGGAGTGTAAGCATAAAGAGATAAGTTTTCACAAAAATACTGCAACAGACTTGGAAAGAGTACGGAACTGGCACCTTCCGATGCTTTTTAATGAAGGTGAAAAAATTTATCTGAGCCCTTTCCTTTCACAAGTTTTCAGAAAGAAGACTGAACTTTTCCTGAGTAGGAAGAGGTTAACCTGTGCCCCACTAGGTGTTGTTGGACTACAACTTCAATCACTGATCACCGGTACTGGTGGCTAAGGCTGATAGTAAATGTAGTCCAACAACATATGGAGGGCACACTGAACAGTCCCGTCAAAAAGAGCTCATTGTGTTCCTATATTGTACAATAATTTTATGTGCAGATAAAATGAAGATCTATTCAAATGCATTTCTATGAACATATTGAATAAGGTAATAATACATGGTGTTTATACATCAGAACCCTAAGCCTGACAGAATGTTAAGAGTAATGTGTTATGCCATGCATTCCTAATGTATATAAACTTCAGAAAGGATTACCTTCAAAAGTGTCATTAGATTAAATTTCTGTCCTGAAGTTATATAAAATCATGCACATAAATATCAACATCCTCCGCCTCAGCTACTAGACTAGAATGAAAAGCAATAAACCTATTTATAAAAACAACCTGTATCAGTGAAGTGAACCTCACAATGGTGAACAAAGAAAGCATATAACTGTGCTTTGCAATAATCAAAGAAAATGTCCACATTTTATTTTAAAAGGGACAAAATATGTGGATATGGTTCTAAAAATAAAAAATAAAAAATGCAGCTGTCCTCCTTAAATAGACAAGACAGCCTATGTCAGGCTAAAAAGTTAACTACCTTCCTTTAGTACAGATATAATGAAAACTGTGTATGATGGCTTTGTAAAATGCTGCTATTGCTCCTGTAATTTTCACTCTTTAAATATATTCAGATGGAAAATGTCTAAGTCATACCAAAGTTCATAAATTTTGGAAACAATTTGTTTACAGAAATCAGTGCACTTGTACGTAAAAATGTGATCCTGGCCCCTAAACTACGGATTTTGCTTATTTTGTATAAAGGTAATGCAGATATGTAAACAGTTAATTGTACATATATCTACTTATTTGGAAATTGCTCAGAGCTGGAAGATGCTTCATGATACACATGGTTCAATAAAGTTATGTCCATTGCTATCGCGGATAGATAGATATATTCAAGTACCAAGGGTGATTATAATCCTTCTAATTACACATTTATTTGGGGGGTTATTAAGTATATGACATCACAGTCACACAGGTAGCAAATCCCCTTGAAATAAATTTTTATTTGTTTATGTCTATAAACAGGCAACACCTTTTTCTTTTTCCCCATTTCCTTCATTGCACAATGTAAGTTGTATAGGTTTTTTCAAAAGTATCTTATTGATATTCCGTTATGAATTAATTGCATAAATAAAAGTAGAGAAGAGAATAATAGCAACAATAACAGGAAGTCATTAGAGTACAGTGTCATCAAAAAGGGGGGGGGGGGCGCGAAATAGAACAGAAGCAATCCCAGTTGTGGTTCATTGGATGTAGGTGTCAGATTAAAGTGTCATTCCATCTGCAATGTTCTGTGTGATGCTGGTGGATGAAAGTCATGCTCAATAGTTTGTGCATATTAAATAAAAGGATAAAAGGTAAAGGTAAAGGGACCCCTGACCATTAGGCTAGTCGTGACCGACTCTGGAGTTGCGGCGCTCATCTCGCTTTATTGGCCGAGGGAGCCGGCATACAGCTTCCAGGTCATGTGGCCAGCATGACTAAGCTGCTTCTGGCGAACCAGAGCAGCGCACAGAAACACCATTTACCTTCCCGCTGGAGCGGTACCTATTTATCTACTTGCACTTTGACGTGGTTTTGAACTGCTAGGTTGGCAGGAGCAGGGACCGAGCAATGGGAGCTCACCCCGTCGCAGGGATTCGAACTGCCAAGCTTCTAATCGGCAAGTCCTAGGCTCTGTGGTTTAACCCACAGCGCCATTCGCGTCCCAATAAAAGGATACTATGTTGCATAGAAGTTTGTGTTTTCTTTCCAGTATGGTGCTCTCATTGTAAAGCTTGTCCATAAGTACAGTCCCTGGTCTGTGATAGCCAGGCTTCAAAGAGATTTGCATTAAGGGTCCTCCAATACCTGACAATTATTAATCTGGCAGCAGTTCACAAATAGATAATGAGATATTTATTAGGTATTTCTAAAGGGAAATAAGATAATAGTGCTATTTGGGGGTTTGATTAGACCATAAATTGTGTTTTTATATCCCATTTATAATTTTATAATTGTATTCATTTCATTTTTATTTTTGTTTGACTTTACTATCAAAAGCTCTTTGTGATAAGCTTATATTATTTTGTTGTTAATTCTTGTTTTTATCTTCAAGTGCATTGTGATATTGTTGTTCAATAATAATATTTTTAATTAAGTTATGTTTCCACAGGTATGCACAGCACTTCCTACAGCTATCACTACTCGTAAGAAAAAGTGTCCCAAATCCCTTCATATTACTCCATCCTACAAATGAGTTTTAAAGGTTAACAAATTGCGACTATTGAAAATTTATCAGCCCTAAAGTTAGAAAGATTTTAAATTCTAGAATTCTTATGTTCAAAACAAAATTCCTGCCATTCTTTCCTTTAAAGATCATAAAAGTGGTGAAAATATTGGTGAAATTAAATTTATATACCTTTGCCCAGTTGATTCTCTTCATAGACACTTCAGGGTTGTACTTCTTCTTCTGTTTCATTCCAAAAGGCAGTGCTGGTGCAGCTCCTATAGGTGGAATCCCTCCAAAAGGAGGAGGAGGTGGTGGTGGTCCACCAAACATAGGTGGAGGTGGAGGTGGTATAGACCCTCCAGGCAAAGGAGGTGGTGGAGGTGGAATACCACCAGGAAGTGGTGGTGGTGGTGGAGGAGGAGGTGGTGCTGCAGAGGCTAAACCACCTGGAAGAGGAGGTGGTGGTGGTGGTGGCGGAGGTGGTACTCCTGCAGGAAGTGAGCCACTTGAAGACACAGGAGCCTGCAAAATAAGCATGTTTTAGATCTGAGGGTTGAAAAAGGGAACAGAGAAAATGCTGGCCACACAAGAGACACCAGAGGCATCAAGTAAATTCTCATGTAAATGACAACCTGCATATTACGAGAACCAGAACATTTTCCATGTTTCCCAGATTGCTCATGTAAGCAAGGTTGTTCCAACTATATTCTATTCTACATTGCTGAAGGATTTCACAGAGATGAAACCCATAATGGAAAAGAATGTGGTCTTTACCAAGGGGGGATGGAATCATTTTCAAATCAGTATGAGTCATTTAACAGAAATGGGTTATATTTTTGGCACTACATTAGTAAGCGCCATATGCAACTTTTTAAAGAGTTTCTTCATATTAAAATAGATCAAGAGAATTAATGAAGTGACATTTGAAAACAAGAAAAAAAGGTCCATTAACAAAATACTTTCCAAGGGCTTAAGATATTTTTATCTGTGTGGTATTCATAGAACTGTTAAAAAGGAAGCCAAATGGCTGAAACCGAATTATCATCTTAAGGTTCCCATATTCAAATATTCACTACCTCGGAAAATCCATCTTCAAAATGATGTTAACTGTGCAGGCTGAGAAATTAGGAAGAGGATCTGGCTCTTGGCTGTAATGCTTAAAAATGTTCACTTCTACTGACAAGATAACACCAGGGAAGTTTATTATCTGTTCTAATATAAGCTTTCAGCAATACCATTTGAGTGAGGCCTTGGTCAAAATACCACATAATATGGTACCACTAGGATAAAAAGTCATAAATTAGAAATCTACTCTCCAGACTTCTCCGTCTAGAATAAACTTCACTAGAGCAAGTGATTTTCTACCAGCAGACTCCAAATAGCTGAACTTTCAAACTTTTATTTTTCAACTGTTCCTTTAAAAGAAAAGACAGTCTGTCCTATGATTCTACCCTCTTATCTCTAAATAGCGATATGATTTCTATAACTGGTATACCTTCGGTGTCCCTGTGTACTGTGTACACACAGTACCCAGCTGACACTAAATGTTAACCAACAGTGGCACAGAGACAATTCTGCTTCGTAAGCATTTGAGCTCATTAATATGACCAACAAAATTTCTCCATACCACCAACTGTATTTAAAGTGCCCAAAAGAAGTTATCTTCTGTAATATCCTCTCAGTGCAAGTGAATCAAACATAAATTTTCATTTACAGTTTGCATTATATGCCTTAAGCAACACTCATTTCCAGAGAAGTTACACTAAGCTTTCTAACCAACAAGCACATTAAAAGAATAAAACAAACATCATCGCAAAACCAAAATGCACATAAGAGTGTTGGAAGTTGCTTACAGAATATCTTCAAATATGGAAGAGTCTTGTGTTTCCAAGATGATCCAGTGTTCATGTTTTAATGCCACAGATGTGACTATTGCTTACAGAGCAATCAGAAAGGGCCATAAAATTCAATAAAGAAGCATATTTGTACATGATTTCTTCTTTCAGCCAAAGTGATTCAGGGTCGTATCAGAGCTAAAGTGCATCCTCCTCCCCAATTTATTTAAATAGAGTAGTGGTTAAGGTGTTGGACTAACATAGATTCACATCCACACTCACCCATGAAGCTTACTTAGTGGGTTACTTTGGGTAGTTACTCATTCTTTCAGCCTAACCTATCTCACAGTATTGCTGTAAGAACAGAAGGGGTGGGGGGAGGTAGCATGTATGCTGCCTTGAGATCATTAGGTAAATTTTGTAAGATGACCAGTCAGTGATGCTCCTGCTCACACATAGACCAGTAGAAGGAACCAGTCACACTGTCTGATTTGAAACAATGATGCAATATTTCTCCTGCCATCTATCTTTAGCCCACTGCTAGTAATTTCCCCTTAATATTTTAAAAGTTAATTCCATACTTCCCTAAAGTAGAACACATTTTGAAAACATGTAAAATCCATCTTGTTATATTACCTGGGTTTGTAACTGCTGGATGTGAGTTTCAAGTTCTTTGATTTTCTCTTCTCGTTTTTGAAGCTCAGCTTGTGCCTCCTGTCGAGCTGAGAATTCTTCATCAAACTGCAATGATCACCAACATAGAAGCAGTCATCCATCTTTGTCCAAACATAATGCTTTAACTTTCACAAGGGTGTTATATAGATTGAGTAAAATAATAGAAGCCTGCTAGGCTTCCTAGACTAGCCAAATATTTTTTCTCCATTTTTCCTGGGCTTAAAGTATTCACACCAATGAATATCTAGAGTCAGCTTCTCACACATTCCTGTCAACTTGCAGGTACACAAGACTCAATATCTTAGGCATTTTCATTAGACTCTGCATAATCTTAAGGACCTGCTTTTAAAACTTAATATTATGCATATAAATGCTGTAATATTTAAAATACTAAAAGGGCAGATTTACTTCAGTCCACTTCCTCCAAAAACATTTGACAGATTTACCTCAGTCCTCTTCCCACTGAAACATTTTGGTCATAATCAAAAAGACTAGAAGTGCAGAGGAATCTTATCACTTGCTATAGAATGTCCATTCCCACAGAACTTGCTGGGAGCAGCAGTTGAGGCCCTGGCGCAGAATGGCAGAGCTTGTTTCCCTTTTCAGGCTTTGGTGTCATGGAAGGGGGCACTTCTGGTTCCTTCTGGCACACCAACAGATAGCTGCTCACTTGCAAGTCTCACCAATAGGTGAGCTGGAGGATGTGGCTGGGGAGCAGATCTGAGTAAGAACTTATTCCTTCTGGTTCGCTCGATCAGCCACACCAGGACTCATCCAGTTAGTCAGTGGTGGATTTCCTACCTTCCCTGTCTTATTTCTATGGTTTGCAGGCTACCTAAAGGTGAGCAGGTAAACCCTGGATGGATCTTGTTATGGATTTTATCAGTGGCTATATTCAGGGCCAGGGAGAAATTTTCCCTGAAGACAAATTGGGCCTGTCTGCTGGTTTCATCTACCTCATAGCAATTGCCACAAACTTGCAGGCAGAAATGCATTGGGTTGCATCCTTAGGCCAGGTGGGTGGAGGGTGGGCCCCATTGGCCCTGCAGTTGTGGGGTATCCCCTTAAGGGAACCTGGGGACACTTCTTGTACAGATTCCCAGCTCAGGGGTTAACAGGCCTTATCACCTCCACTGAGTGATCTTAGTGGTCCACTAAGAGGCACTGCACAACACAGGGTGACTCTTAACTTGGTCAACTCTATACTTAACCAGCAGTTTGGCTGGTTGATTTCAGTATATATACACCCAATACCTATGCCAAACCATCTGACACCTGTAACCAATAAAACTGTGGCCTTTTCAGTCCCAATATTGTTACCCCATGTACTTTGTTGATGTTATTATTCCAACCCCTGCCACTGGCTCCACTCTGCCTGGGCCTACAATGTGAAAACTTTATGACCACACAGGAAACGGACTATGGTATGGGGAAAACAGATCTAAATTTACTTCCTCCCAACCTGGTACTGTAATGGGGTGGGGGTGTCACTTCAACTGTGTTCAGTTAAATAAACAATACATGTACAAACTTCCACAGCCTTTTGTTTACATCTGTATTTGAACAGCAGACAATCTTCTAGATAATCCTAGGCAGAACTGAGTGAGAGTATGAATGCATGTGTTTGTCATGTACACAAACAAAACAAATAGAACGTTGTTATACTTGTTTAGTTAATGTCATTTTCTTTCCATCATAAGGTAGGTTGTTCTGCTAGTATGAAAATCTAAAGCTTTTATGTAATGCAAATATGCTTTGCAATTAAAAGAAGTAAATTTTCTTATAGGCTATCTTTAAAATTAGTTAAATTTGATTTTCGTAGATTTTCATTTGAAAAGTGGAAGTCTAAATACAAAAAAAAATGGTGTGTTAGTGTTTTTTTCAAGTTCTGTAGCTTTCAAGGGTGATGTACCATTATTCAAATTTACCTAATCTGCTCAGCTGTAGGAGGCACCAGTATATAATAATGGTTTCAATGGAAGAAGCATTCCCAGCATGAGTAAGTGAGGACTTTAAAACTCAACAAACTTTGAAAGGAATACTGAAGCACATGTTTCCAATAAATAATAATAATAATGAAATTTGATCAATTTATTTTAGAAAACATGTTGAACTGGATGGTAGCTAATACATGCACAGTATCTTGAAAAGTGTTAATCCCTTTTCAATATGCTTATTTCTCTAGAACAGCAGATTTTTCAAATGCTTTATTCAAGATAAAGATGAATTAATAGAGAAGACTGCTGCCAGAAATATAGAGAGAAATAAAAAGACTGAGTTTGTGGCAAAATAGCCTATGGCATGATAAATTACCTCTACAAAATTTGCCATAGTACATGAACCTTTTTCAGGTTATGTGTAACATTCTAGCAGTCAAATATATTGATCCCAAAAAAGCAGTATCTCTAAAAGATTTGTAGGCAGAACTTCTACAGAAGAGAGTTGAACTGATTGACTTAGCAAACTTTAACCACTCCTCTCCCCGCAAAAAAACCCCCACAAACACATACCCCCAACATAGAATATTAACCTAGTGAAATCAGAATGCAGTAGATGAATGGTTTTACACTGCTCTTTTTCAAGATGTCCCCTAAATAAACTACTGTTGAACCTGCCCTTTCAACCTCCCTATGGGCTTATAGGGAATGATTCCATATAGCTAACACAGTACACATGGTTGGCACAGCAAGGCAGCCAATAGGAGGCAAGTTAAAATTGCTTTGTTCAAAATGCAAAACTATCCTTCCTGGCCCTTCAGCATAGGAATAGCTCGAATTCCTCCATTTGATCAAAACTGACCAAGAAAAACAGGGTTTTTCCATCTGCTTATTAGACAAATTCAAACTGTGATGTGGGTCTGTTGCCAGGTCCATTACATTTTGATCACAGTCAACCATGTCAGCGCTAGTCAGGAGAAATAGGCTACTTCATCCAGGGAGAAACCGGGGGGTTGGTCTGGGTGTTGCATCAGTATGCGGATGATACCCAGCTCTACCTCTCTTTTAAATCAGAACCAGTGAGGGCAGTGAATGTCCAGTGTGAGATTCTGAAGGTGGTTAGAGGATGGATGGCAGCTACCGGACTGAGGTTGAATCCTGACAAGACAGAGGTAAGGAGAAAAAAAAACCTCTTTCAAATAGCAAGAAAGTTTACAGACTAACCTCCACAACCACTGCAATGTTAGCATAACATAAACATAAAACATCAGCATCCAGGGGAATGAAAAATTATGCATGCATACCACTTACATAATATAGTTTGATTAATTAGAAAACAACATAAAAGAAAAAAATAGAAGATGGACATATGTACAATCAACA